>NC_053028.1:155786541-156125788 GCF_003073215.2 Triticum urartu
TGGGTGAACAAATTACTGTTGAGCAATTGACAGAATTGAGCATAGTTATGAGAATATCTAGGCATGATCATGTATATAGGCATCACGTCCGTGACAAGTAGACCGAAACGATTCTACATCTACTACTATTACTCCACTCATCGACCGCTATCCAGCATGCATCTAGAGTATTAAGTTAAAAACAGAGTAACGCCTTAAGCAAGATGACATGATGTAGAGAGATAAATTCATGCAATATGAAATAAACCCTATCTTGTTATCCTCGATGGCAACGATACAATACGTGCCTTGCTGCCCCTTCTGTCACTGGGAAAGGACACCGCAAGATCGAACCCAAAGCTAAGCACTTCTCCCATGGCAAGAACTACCAATCTAGTTCGCCAAACCAAACGGATAATTCAAAGAGACTTGCAAAGATAACCAATCATACATAAAAGAATTCAGAGAAGATTCAAAAATTATTCATAGATAGACTTGATCATAAACCCACAATTCATCGGTCTCAATAAACACACCGCAAAAAGAAGATTACATCGAATAGATCTCCACAAGAGAGGGGGAGAACTTTGTATTGAGATTCAAAGAGAGAGAAGAAGCCATCTAGCTACTAACTATGGACCCGAAGGTCTGAGGTAAACTACTCACACTTCATCGGAGAGGCTATGATGATGTAGAAGCCCTCCGTGATGACGGCCCTCCTCCGGCGGAGCTCCGGAACAGGCCCCAAGATGGGATCTCGTGGATACAGAAAGTTGCGGCGGTGGAATTAGGTTTTTGGCTCCTGTTCTGATCGTTTGGGGGTACGTAGGTATATATAGGAGGAAGGAGTACGTTGGTGGAGCATCGAGGGGCCCACGAGGCAGGGGGGCGCGCCCTAGGGGGGGCGCCCCCACCCTCGTGATCGCCTCTTTTGTTCCTTGGCGTAGGGTCCAAGTCTCCTGGATCACGTTCGGTGAGAAAATCACGTTCCCGAAGGTTTTATTCCGTTTGGACTCCGTTTGATATTCCGTTTCTTCGAAACACTGAAATAGGCAAAAAACAGCAATTCTGGGCTGGGCCTTCGGTTAATAGGTTAGTCCCAAAAATAATATAAAAGTGGAAAATAAAGCCCAATATAGTCCAAAACAGTAGATAATATAGCATGGAGAAATAAAAAATTATAGATTCGTTGGAGACGTATCACTGCCCAAGTAAGTAATCCCATGGCCGAACACACTGTTCTTTTATTTATCATGACATCATTCTGAAGAATCGCTCTTTGACTAGGACTGGATAACAAAGGCAAAGATGATCCGGTGTTCGGCCCCCCTTCCTGAAGGCTTGGACAATCCGGTGCTGGAAAAGATGCTCGAGCTAGCACCTTGTCTAGTTCCCTCAAAGGAAGATGAAGGGGGCAATAAAGAGGGCGAAAGCGGGCCTCCATCGCTACCTACTCCAATCGAGGGGAAGGGCGCCTCCGCGGGGGAGGATAACCAAGGGGAGGAATCTGACATTCCCTCTCCTCGGGGAAGGAAGAGGACTACCTCTGAAGATCCGGAAACTAAGGTTTCCAAACGGGAGAAGAAATCTCTGCCAGAGGGTCCTGCCCCGGAGGGCATTCTTGCCGCACAATGTTCGCGCGGGGATCAGCCCTCTACCGAGCTATAAGTAATCAAAAAGTACTTAATAGTGAAGATACCCTCCCTTACTTCTGAAGACAATAACCGATGCTTGTAAATTGTAGTCCGGATCGCAGCCTTTCTCGACAGAGTTCATCTTCGGGGGATCTTCTTCCGGAGATGATGGAGAGCGAAACACCTCCCCCGAACTCCCCAGCTCAAGAAGCGGGCGACCTTGAAGTGCCGTCGTGAAGGGTACCTCCGGATCCAATATCGCTAGAGGATAACCCTTTGGCTGCCCGGCATCCCCAGTATCCGGCTCCCGAGGAGAGCGACAGCAAGGGTCCGTACAGTGTGCGGTCGGACGCGCTGAAGGATCTTCTGGGGCAAGCTGTCGTCTCGGAAGCGCATCGTACGCTAATGGGTACGGTGATTGAAAGGATTTCATCCGCCGAAAGCGGCTTGCACGAAGCTTTTATGAGTTTGCTAAAAGGCTTCGAGGTACGTGAAATAATGTATGCCTTTTAACAGTATCGCATACGTTAGGTATGCCCATGCAGATAGTAGCCCCTGAGACTATGGTTGTCGTCGAGAGCGGCGGAGAACAGAGGATCATAGTCCCAGGTAATAACCAGATCGCCTTTATGTGCAGGTGGTTGGAGCTCCGGTGGCTAACCGGACTGATGGGTTTGCCGAACTAAAGCGGCAACTGGATACGGCAGATGCCGACATCGTGCTTGTCAACAAGCGGCTTGACGAGGCATAGGGTGAGTGATTTTTCTGGTGATCGTCACATAGTAAGAGCAGCATGATGCCACTATCTTTAATATGTTGTGACTGCAGATGGAGCTGCCACCATGGAGACCCTTCGGGCGGAGCTTGCCCGAGCCAAGGAGTAAGCGAGGAGTAGCAATGCGTCCGCTTTGAAGGCGGTCGAAGAGTTAAGGGCCGAACAGGCTGCACATTGCGAGAGCAAGGAAAAAATAGCCAAGATGGCTGTAGAGTTAAAGGATGCTGCTGACCGTTACCGGCTTCTTGAAGAAGAAGACCGGGCGAAGGCGACGGACCTGGAGAAGGCCCGGGTGGCTGCCAAGGAAGCCCGCTCCAAAACTAGAGCGACGAAGGAGGAGCTGAATCAAGCTGCAGATATCGTGTCTGGGAAGCCCTTCTTGTTGCGGACTAAGTTCGGAGATCCGAAGTATGCTCCTCTAGGCCGACTATGGAGTTCTGCGGATGAGTACATGGATTTGGCTGCAAGTGCTGCTGATGCAGCCGAGTACTTCAAGGATCAGAAAGGTCCCGAAGTGGAGAAGCTGTTCTATTCACAGTTTCATGCTCCAGTCCGTCCGCTGCTGCTGAATGAGCGATTGACCGGTTGGGCCGAGCTCCATAGGTTGTTCATACTTGCCATGAGGTCCGTTGTGGATCACCTGTGGCCGGGAGCGCCAAGGCCGAGTAGCTACTTTAGCTTAGTGCAACAATTCCTTAAAGCTGTGCCACACATCGATGCTGTGAAGAGATCAGCGTGCATAGAAGGTGCGCAGATGGCCCTTTCCCGTGTCAAAACATACTGGGCGGAGATGGAGGCCACCACTATTGCGACATAGGGTTCGGCCATAGGCCGAATGGCTGCCGAGCACTACTTTGAAGAAGTCCTTGAAGGCGCTCGTTCGATCGAGGCTCAGTGCTCGAAGAATATTATTTTCCAGCGACATGTAGTCCCATTGTACAAACAATGTTTTTCTGAATTAATCAAGGCTGTATTTATACTTTTGCCCAAAAGTACTATGATGCCTCCTGTGCGGCCGTTTATGTATATATGTATATAACCTGAAAGTTTGCAGTCGTCGGCTTCCACCCCCACACATATAATGCGGGGGTGTTCGCAAAAGATGCATATCCACACTTGATCCAACGTCTTGGTCCGTTAAGGAGGTGATAGCATAGCGAACGAGGCAATCAGACTATATTGCTTTAACACTTTCACTTAGCCATAGGAGTTTGATAGTGGGGCTACTATATAGCCCCTGGTACTTCTGCGCTCGTCCGAATATGGTGCGCGTACGTACATGATCGGGAAACGGTCCTTCGTTAATACGGAGGAATCCTGAAGATTCCGATTAGCCATCGAGTGGTTGACCAGTCTCTCGCTATATCATGGCAGTCAGTTTTCGACTTTCTCTACTGAGGTGCTCGTCCGGATGAACCAGGGCACAATCGCAATAGTTCTCCCAGTGCTACCTTAGCTGATATAACAGAACGTAAAGTACCAAAACATGGGAGCCGAGCAAACCCAACATTTGACCAAAGACATGATTCGGAGCTGATGCATATAGGGCCAAACTCGCGACGCCGAACACTCCCTAAGGTGTTTGGTCTTTATAACATATACCGGGCTAAACAATGCCCTTTATAAGAAACCCCTTGTGTCCAGGTACGTGCGAAATCCTGGCGTGGCCACATGCCAATAACGCCGGCATCCTTCTCATTCGTGTGGAGTATCCGGAGGATGTGAGCAACAAGAGACGGTAAAAAAGGTTTACGCATGGCCTTAATCTAAAAAGAAACCTTTTGGCGGGTCCCTGCTGCACGTCTGCGCCTATGTCTCCGTTGTGCCGTGTCCTGGACGGGTGTATCACGATTGTAACCTGCAAAAGGAAAGAATTTAGGTGAAAGTTGTTGTGCCGAAAAGAAGAATGAGTTATCAGAATTCCAGAGAATCCTAGTTGAGCCGGGCTGGCCCTCATTACACGCGGGAAGCCCCTGGTATCATTTTATGAGGGTTCGAAAACCAATCTCATGCATGTATGATGGAACGCCGGACTCGTCTAACCGTGTCCGTGGTCTTGACGACCTGCCATTTTTCTGGTTGGTGAGGCCGCCTAGTGTGCGGCTGTTAGAGCCGCCGCGTCCTCTTCCGTATGTGAAGAACGGTTGGTGTTTCCGCTAACTGTAATGACGCCTCGTGGACCGGGCATCTTGAGCTTGAGAAAAGCATAATGCGGTATTGCATTAAAACAAGCGAAAGCCGCCCTTTCGAGTAGTGCTTGAAAATCACTTTGGAATGGAGCGATGTGAAAAGTTAACGTTTCATTTCGAAAGTTATCGGGAGAACCGAATACCACCTCTAGTGGTAGAGAGCCCGTGCAGTGGGCCTCTTGACCTGGTATTACTCCCTTGAAGGTAGTATTACTGTGGCTTATTTGTGTCGGGTCTATCCCCATTTTGCGGACTGTGTCCTGATATATCAGATTGAGATCACTACTGCCGTCCATGAGGACCCTTGTGAAATGGTACCCGTTTATTATTGGGTCTAACACCAAGGCCGTCAGTCCTTCGTGCCGGATATGTGTATCGTGATCCCTACGATCAAAAGTGATCGGGCAGGCCAACCAGGGGTTGGACCTAGGGGTGACGGGCTCCATGGCGCGTGTGTACCGGAGTGCGTGATTGCTTCTCCTCCTTGTCACATGGATCACGTTTACTGTTTTAACCTTCGGTGGGAACTTTTTCTGTCCTCCGGCGCTTAGCTGGCAAGGTTCATCCTCGTCTTCGCTTGGTGTCTCTTCCCCTTTGTGTTCAGCGTTTAGCTTACCGGCCTGCTTGAAGACCCAACATTCTCTGTGGGTATGATTTGCAGGTTTGTCTGGGGTGCCGTGAATCTGACAGAGTTTGTCAAGAATTTTGTTTAGGCCAGATTGTCCTTCTCTGCTGCCTTTGAAAGGCTTTTTCCGCTGACCTGGTCGGGAGCCCCTGAATCCGGCGTTTATCGCCGTATTATCTGGGCTACCTTCTTTATTTCTACGCTTGTTTTTGTTGCGTCGTGATTTACCATCCCTTACTTCGGATGTGCTTGGGTCGCTGGTGCTGCTACGGGCCAACCAGCTGTCCTCGCCTGCACAAAAGCGGGTCATGAGGCTTGTTAGGGCTGCCATTGTTCTCGGTTTTTCTTGACCGAGGTGTCTGGCAAGCCATTCGTCTCGGATGCTGTGTTTAAAAGCTGCTAAGGCTTCGGCGTCCGGACAGTCGAGTATTTGGTTCTTCTTGGTGAGGAACCTGTTCCAAAGCTTTCGGGCGGACTCTCCGAATTGTTGGATTATATGACTTAAATCGTCTGCATCCGGAGGTCGGACATAAGTCCCTTGAAAATTGGCCCGGAAAGCATCCTCGAGCTCCTCCCAACTTCCAATTGAGTTTTTGGGGAGGCTTTTCAGCCAGTGCCTAGCTGGCCCTTTAAGCTTGAGGGGCAAGTATTTAATGGCATGGAGATCGTCTCCACGAGCCATATGAATATGGAGGATGAAATCCTCTATCCGGACTCCAGGGTTTGTGGTTCTGTCGTACGCCTCTATGTTCACCGGTTTGAATCCTTCTGGGAATTCGTGATCCAGCACCTCATCAGTGAAACATAGTGGGTGTGCGGCACCCCTGTATTGGGATGCGCCATAGTGTTCGGACGGTTGTAGTATTCGGTGTTGGTTGTGTACCGTAGCGCGCTTCCTAGATCCATAGATAGATCTGGACGCGCCAGATTTTTGACGCAAGTTCTCACGTAAAACGTGTGTTGACTTATGCGTGATTTTGTTAGCCGCTCTATCGCGTTCACATGGTGGTGGATCCGGCAGGTTGGCCGTATCACTTATCGGCTGTATGAGCTCTAGGGCCTCATCGTTGATTCCGGTAATAGCTTGCGCTTTGGATAGCTATTTGGGTGGTAGCTTCTACCATACTTTGTTACTTTGTTCCACTTGCTGTTGAGCGTATCTTGTGCAACCTTGAGCCTTTGCTTCTATTTTTTCAGGCTTCTTGCTGTGGCAGTAAGCCTTCTGCGGAGGTTTTCTTGCTCCAAGTGTGTTTCCAGGATGATGGGTACATCTTCCTCTGGACTGTTGTCTTCCCTAGACGGGGATTGATGAGGCTTATCTTCGGCGTCATCGTGTTTGGATGTCGCATCCGTATTATGTTTGCAATTTGCTTCTTGATCATTTTCTGCCACCAGGGTGGTGCAGTTGTCGTCTTTTCCGGAGTCGCGTTGACTATTGTTATCGCTGTTTTTGCTATGGCGGGACTTAGGGCGGCGCCGCTCACGTCGGCGCTTGGGTTGCTTCTTGGAGGGGTTATCGGTGTCAAAACCGGCGGATCTCGGGTAGGGGGTCCCGAACTGTGCGTCTAGGCCGGATGGTAACAGGAGACAAGGGACACAATGTTTTACCCAGGTTCGGGCCCTCTTGATGGAGGTAAAACCCTATGTCCTGCTTGATTAATATTGATGATATGGGTAGTACAAGAGTAGATCTACCACGAGATCAAGGAGGCTAAACCCTAGAAGCTAGCCTATGGTATGATTGTTGTATGATGAAGTTGTCCTACGGACTAAAACCCTCTGGTTTATATAGACACCGGAGAGGGTTAGGGTTACACAAAGTCGGTTACAATGGTAGGAGATCTTGAATATCCGCATCACCAAGCTTGCCTTCCACGCCAAGGAAAGTCCCATTCGGACACGGGACGGAGTCTTCAATCTTGTATCTTCATAGTCCTGGAGTTCGGCTGGAGGTATAGTCCGGCTACCCGAACACCCCCTAATCCAGGACTCCCTCAGTAGCCCCTGAACCAGGCTTCAATGACGATGAGTCCGGCGCGCAGATTGTCTTCGGCATTGCAAGGCGGGTTCCTCCTCCAAATTCTTCATAAAAGTTTGTAAACACCAAGAGTAGTGTCCGGCTCTGCAAAATAAGCTTCCACGTATTGCCATAGAGAGAATAATATTAACACAAATCTAATCTGCTGACGTATTCCGCAGCGTAATATCACACTACGGCCAAGCCTTTATTCGAATCGTTTTCACTTCTCCACCTCAGCGTGTTTTGCGAGGCGGTTTCCTTGGCACGTCTTGTCAAAGCAGAGATCATGTCCCCTTTAATTACGGGATTCTCATCAATACGGACGTGGGTAACCCAATCGTGCCCGTTAGCATGTTTTCTCGATTAAAGGCGAGTCCCAAACGGTTACGGGGAGGGCTCCTGGTATTCAACCTCTTATAAAGAGACCAAGGCCTTTTTCTCCAATCTCAAAACAAGTTCGTCTGTCGCCTCGAGTTCCAACACCCTAGGCTCCAGATTCCAGGCGCTTCGGACCTTCGACAATGTCCGGTTCCGACCTTCAAGGCCGATGGATGCCCTCCTCCGTCATGGAGGAGGACGTGCTAAGGTTGAGAGAGGCTAAGTTTTTGACCGCCGAAATTTCGCATAGGTTGCCTGCTCAAAGGCAGGCTATTCCCAGTCCCCAGCCTGGTGAGAGCGTAGTGTTCATGTCTCACTTCCTTCGGGGTTTAGGCTTCCCGATGGATCCCTTCGTGAGGGGGCTGATGTTCTATTATGGGCTGGAATTTCATGACCTAGCTCCGGAGTCCATCCTCCACATTTCCTCATTCATCGTTGTGTGCGAAGCATTCCTCCGTGTTACTCCTCACTTTGGATTATGGCTCAAGACTTTTGGAGTGGAGCCGAAGATGATCGAGGGACGGCACGCAGAGTGCGGAGGTGCTGTCATAAGTAAGAATGCCGATGCTCCATGGCCCGAGGGCTCCTTTCAAGAGGAGCTCGGCTTGTGGCAACGAGAGTGGTTCTATATCACCGCTCCCAGGAGCGCCAAGTGGGTGGCGCCTCCTGCCTTTCGCTCGGGTCCCCCACCACGGCTAGCGTCATGGGTCAACAAAGGATTAGATTGGGGGTTATCCAAAGACGTGCCCCTGTTGTAGGGCCGCATTAGAGATCTCTTAGAAGGAGACCTCAACCTGGTCAAGGTGACGCAGGTCATGCTGATCCGCCAAACATTACCCGGCAAACATCGCTCCCTTCGTCTGTGGGAGTTTAATCCGGAGGGACCACGAGCTCTCCAACATTTTATGGGCGCAACGCCCGTGGAGATGTATAAAATGTTCTTCGGATCACAAGCAATGTGTCCGGATTTGACCAAGGACGCAGGTTTAAGCTGCAATCGCCCGGATACTCAAGTAAGTAACCTTGTGCCCAGACTCGCTATCCGTAAAATTGTCACAAACTTGCCCCTAAAAGAGCTGTCCTTTTAAACAGGAGTGGGTAGCGAAGGCGAAGCTGATCAGGTGTCTGGCTCCCCTTCCTGAGACCAGGCCGGATCCCGTGCTAGTCAGGATGTTGAAGATTGTGCCTTTGGAGGGAAGTGAGGGGGAGGACAAGGAAACTATGGCCTCCTCGAAGGAGGCTGCTCCGAAGGGAGGAACCGACAATTCCTCTCCTAGGGGGAAGAAGAGGGCCGCCTCTGACAACCCGGAGACCATGGCCTCAAAGCGGGGGAAGAAGTCCTCGTCAGAGGGTCCGGCGCCGGGGAGATCCTTGGCCGAACTACGCCCCCAAAGGGATCAGCCCTCCAGCGAGCTGTAAGTAGAGAAAGATTTTCCTTTAGAGGGATGAGAGAAATCCTTACTTTTTATCTGAGAAGATTAACCGAAATTTTACCTTGTAGCTCGGACCTCAGCCCTTCTCAGCAGAGCTCGTCTTCGGGGGATCTTCTTCCGGAGATGATGGAGAGTGGAACGCCTCCCCCTACCGTACCGCCTAGCGAGGCGGGCAACCCCGAGGTGTCGTCGCGGAGGGTTTCTCCGAATCCGGCAGGGGTGGAAGGTAGCCATACGGCCACCCAAGGTTCTCCGTGTCCTGCCTTCGATGAAGGTCATAGGACGAGTCCGGCACCGTCTGGTGCACGGTCGGAGGAGCTGATGATTCTTGTGGGGCGAGCTTCTATCTCAGAGGAGCACCGTGCATTGATGGGTACGGCGATTGGAAGGATTTCGTCCGCGGAAAGCGGATTGCACGAGGCCGTCAGAAGTTTGCTGACGGGTTTTGAGGTACGTTTGATAATGTACTTCTTTGCCAGTTGCGCATAAACAAGATGCGCCCTGTGTAGATAGTAGCCCCTGAGACTCTGTGCGTTGTCAAAATTGACGGCGCGCAGAGGATCATAATCCCAGGTCTAATTTTCGCCTTTGTATATAGGTGGCGAAGTGTCCGGAATCGAGCCGAACTGATGTTTTTGCTGAGATAAAGCGGCAACTTGACGTGGCAGATGCCGACATCGCGCTCGTCAATGAGCAACTTGATGATGCTCAAGGTATGCAATTCCTCGGGCGGCATCTGGTAAGAGGAGCTTTTATGCCAGTATCTTACAATTTGTGTGCTTGACGCAGATGGTGCGGCCGCCGTGGAGAGTCTCCGGGCGGAACTTGCCCGAGCTAAGGAACAAGCCAGGACAAGTGATGCGGCTGCCGAGAAGGCACTTGAAGAGCTGAGAGCCGAACAGGCTGCTCACTGCCGAAGCAAGAAGGAGATGGCCGAGATGGCCGTGAAGTTAAAAAGCGCTGCTGACCGTTGCAAGTCTCTTGAGAAAGAAGACCGGGCGAGACAAACGGACTTAGAGAAGGCCGTTGTTGATGCCAAGGACGCTCGCTCTGCGATGAGAGCTGCGAAGGAGGAGCTGCGTCAGGCCGGACAGATTGCGGCTGGAAAGCCCTTTATGCTGCGGAGCAAGTTTGGCAATCCGAAGTTTGCTCCGTTGGACCGGATGTGGAGTGCGAAGGACACCTATCTGGATTTGGCAGCGAGTGCTGCTGATGCGACCGAACACTTTCGAGATCAAGAAGATCGCGAAGTGGAAAGGCTTTTCTGGTCGCAGTTCCACAATCCAGAGTGTCCAATGGCAGTGGACGATCGTCTGGCTCAATGGGCCAAACTGAATAGATTGTTCGGACTCGCCATGAAGTACGTCATGGGTCATCTGTGGCCGGGGAGATCGGAGCCGAAGAGTTATTTCGGCTTGGTGCAGCAATTCCTTGGCGCGGTGCCACGTATCAATGCGATGAAGAGGTCAGCATGCATAGAGGGCGCACGGATGGCTCTTGCCCGTGTCAAGACATACTGGGCAGAGATGGAGACCACCGTTGTTGCATCCTGAGATTCGGACCAAAGCCGAGTACCCTCCGAGCACTATTTTCAGGAAGTCCTTGAAGGCGCTCGTGTAATAGAGACGCAGTGCTCGAAGGATGCTATGTTCTGATAGCATATGTAAGAAGCAATATTTTGATGAATTGTAGTAGCCTTTTATACTTGTGCCTGCAAGTATGTGGAACACCTCCTATGCGGCCGTTTTAAGATATACATACAAAATCTGAAAGATGGCAGTCGTTGGCTTCAGCCCCCACGCACAAAGTGCGGGGGTGCTCGCAGAAGGCGCATTTTCACACTTAATCCAACGTCTTGGTCCTACAAAGGAGGTGATAGCGCAGCGAGCTAGGCAACCGGACTATAATGCTTTAACACTTTCACTTAGCCATAGGAGCTTGACAATGGGACTATTTAGGTAGCCCCTGGTGGTGACTGCGCTCGCCTGAATTCGGGGCGCGTATGTGCCTGGCCGGGAAACGACCCTTCGTTAATGCAGGGGAATCCTATAGATTCTGGAGAGTCATCAGTGGTTGACCAGTCTCACGCCATATCATGACAGTCGGTTTTCGGCTTTCTCTACCGAGGTGCTCGCCTGGCCGAACCAGGGCACAATCGCAGTAGTTCTCCTGGTGCCGCCTTAGCCGATAGAGCGGAACGTAAGGCGGCCGAACACAGGAGCCGGGCAACCCAACATTTGACCAAAATCATGACTCGGAGCTGATGCATATAAGGCCAAACTCGCGACGCCGAACACTCCCTAAGGTATTCGGTCTTTATGAGAGCGGGCTAAGTAACGCTCTAAGGTATAAGCCCCTAGTGTCTAGGTACGCGCAAGAATTCTGACGTGGCCACATGCCAAGACGCCAGCCTCCTCCTTGGTCATAGAACCAGGGGATGTGTATCAACAAGAGACAGTAAAAAAGGTTTACGCAGGGTCTTAATCTGAAAAGAATCCTTGGAACAGGTCCCTACTGCACGTCTGCGCCTGTGTCTCCGTTGTGCCGTATCCTGGACAGGCACATCACGACGTTCATCTGTAAAAAAGAGAGCAACTAAGTTGAAAAAGGGGCGTGCCGAACAAAAGTTATATGAAATAAACAAAGTGTAAAGTAAAATATGGAAAATTGAGCTTTATTGTCTCTTATTTTATACATGTGAAGCCCCTAGTGCAGGGGTATATGGCCACTAAGCCTTTATCAACGATACTTTTGTGCCGGACTCGTCTATCCGTGTCCGTGGTCTTAATGACCTGTTCCGATGTTCTGGCTAGTGAAGCCATTGTATTGTGGGGCTGTTAAAGCGGCCGCACAATCCTCCGCTTGGGGGAGGCGCCCTTACTGCTTCCCCATTAAGGAGATGATGCCGCATGGACCGGGCATCTTAAACGTAAGAGATGCATAATGCGGTATTGCGTTAAAGCGGGCGAAAGCTTCGCGTCCCAGCAGTGCTTGATAGCGACTTGAGAATGGGACGATGTGGAAAGTCAGCTTTTCGCGACGGAAGTTATCGGCAGAGCCGAAAATAACCTCGAGCCGGAGAAAACCCATGCAATGGGTGTCCGGACCTGGCGTTACTCCTTGAAAGGAGGTTTTGCTATGGCGAATTCTTTTTGGGTCGATCCCCATGTGGCGGATTGAGTCCTGATATATCAGGTTGAGTCCGCTGCCACCGTCCATAAGGACATTTGAAAACTGGAGTCCGCCAATTATTGGATCGAGTACCAGGGCAGTCTAGCCTAGGTTCCTGATACTTCTAGAATAATCCAGATGATCGAAGATGATTGGTTTTGACAACCAGTGGCGGGATTCCTTTGGGATAGACCGTGGGGCGTGTACCTTTATGGGCGCCGCATGTTTTATTATGTGGAGTAAGTTTACTGTTTTTACTTCTTGTGGGAAATTCTTTTGTTTCCCGGTACTCTGCTTTTGGGGTTTGTCCTCGTCTTCGCTTGGTGTATCGAGCCCCTTGTGTTCGGCGTTGAGTCTGCCGGATTGTTTGAAAACCCAACAATCTCTATGGGTATGGTTAGCAGGCTTTCCGGGAGTACTGTGTATTTGACATATCCTATCCAGGATTTTGTTTAGGTTGGATAGGTCGTCCCTGTTATCTTGGAGGGGCGGCTTTTTCTGATTCTTGTGAGCTTTTGAATCCGGCGTTAACTGTCGTGCTCTTCGGACTTTTTTCCTTAGTCCGGCGACGGTCCTTATTGCGTCGCGGTTTTCCGTTTCCATCCCTAGTTTCGGATGTACTTGGGTCGCTAGTGCTGCATCTTGCCAACCAGCTATCCTCTCCTGCGCAAAAGCGGGTCATGATGCTTGTTAGTGCGGCCATTGTTCTTGGCTTTTCTTGGTCGAGGTGTCTGGCGAGCCATTCGTCTCGGACATTATGCCTGAAAGCTGCTAAGGCTTCAGCGTCCGGACAGTCGACTATCTGATTCTTTTTAGTAAGAAATCTATTCCAGAATTGCCGAGCTGACTCTCCGGGCTATTGAGTTATGTGACTAAGATCGTCTGCATCCGGAGGGCGGACATAGGTCCCTTGAAAATTTGCTCGGAAAGCATCCTCGAGCTCTTCCCAACTTCCCCGATTGTGTTTTTAGGAAGGCTTTTAAGCCAATGTTGGGCTGGCCCTTTAAGCTTGAGGGGTAAGTATTTTATGGCGTGGAGGTCATCTCCTCGAGCCATATGTATGTGGAGGATATAATCCTCGATCCAGACTCCAGGGTCTGTTGTTCCATCATATGCCTCTATGTTTACGGGTTTGAATCCCGCTGGAAATTCATAATCCAGGACCTCATCGGTGAAACATAGGGGGTGTGCGGCACCCCTGTATTTGGGTGTGCCGTATTCTGATAATGGCTTTATTGCATTGCTTATGAGAGCTTGCTTTCTTGGCCCGTAAATGGACCTGGCTGGGCCATGATGCGAATCCTTAAGTGGGTCGCATACCGGCTTAAGTGCGGCACTGCTTGCTGCTTTAAGATGGCCCTGGGGTCGTCTATCCGACCATGTGGCTTTCTTACTTTTTGAATGCGAGGGCTCTAAGGCCTCTTCGTCGAATTCAGGCAGTAGTTTTCTCCTCGGATAGCTTTTAATGCGGCGACTGCCGCCGTATTTGTCTGCGGTATTGATTACTTTACTCCATCTGATCCTGAGTGCCTCTTCTGCAGTCTTTAGCTTCCGCTTCTACTTTTTCAGGCTGCGTGCGGTTGCAATGAGCCATTTGTGGAGGTTCTTCTGCTTCGTGGGCTTGTCCGGCGTAGGGTCGTCCGGAATGCCATTTTCGCCGGGGGAGGAATGTTCGGTTTCTCTATCCGGGTTGTCTTGTTGGGACGGTTGCTCTGAGGCATGCTCGTCGTCTACCGGCTCATCCTGCTCTATGGCTGGGTCTTTATCGAGGCGGGGCTTAGGTCGGCGTTTACGCCGACGCTTTGATTGTTTTTCGAGAGATCGATCCCCCTCCCCGTTTTCCTCGTTGTTGCTTCCTTTAGGGGTATCCACCATGTACACATCGTGAGATGAGGTGGCTGTCCAATGCCCTATAGGCGTTGGTTCTTGGTTGTCTCCTGCATCGTCGTCCATACCGTCGATGTCTTCGGAGTCAAAGTCGAGCATGTCGGTTAAGTCATCGACAGTGGCTACGAAGTGGGTGGTGGGTGGGTTTTGAATTTCTTCATCGTCCGTATCCCAACCTTGCTGACCGTAGTCCGGCCAGGGCTCTCCTGATAAAGAGAGAGACTTTAGAGAATTCAGGATGTCGCCGAAGGGCGTGTGCTGAAAGATGTCCGCGGCGGTGAACTCCATTATCGGCGCCCAATCGGATTCGATCGGCGGGGGCGCGGAGGGCATGGAGTTCGGAGAGGAATCCGGCTCTTCGGAGTCACGGGCCATGCGGAGTGCAGGGCTGGAGTTCGGCTCGATCGCCTCTGAGATCGCAGCCCCTGAGGCAGCGTCTAACCGCTGATCCTTGATCGGCGCAGTAGGCTCCGAATCAATGGTCGGAACCGGTGCGTGTGCGGCCTCCAAAACGCTGCTCGGCGGCAGAGCTATATCATGCCCATCGAGACAGTGCGGCACGCTTGGCTGTGGCTCGAATCCGTCGAAGAGCAAGTCCCCGCAGATGTCAGCCGTGTAGTTTAGGCTTCTAAACCTGACCTGATGGCCAGGGGCGTAGCTTTCGATCTGCTCAAGGTGGCCAAGCGAGTTGGCCTGCAGTGCGAAGCCACCGAAGACGAAGATCTGTCTGGGGAGAAAAGTCTCACCCTGGACTGCATCGTTGTTGATGATCGAAGGAGCCATCGGTCCTGAAAGCGACGACACAGAGGAACTCTCAATGAAAGCACCAATGTCGGTGTCAAAACCGGCGGATCTCAGGTAGGGGGTCCCGAACTGTGCGTCTAGGCCGGATGGTAACAGGAGACAAGGGACACAATGTTTTACCCAGGTTCAGGCCCTCTTGATGGAGGTAAAACCCTACGTCCTGCTTGATTAATATTGATGATATGGGTAGTACAAGAGTAGATCTACCACGAGATCAAGGAGGCTAAACCCTAGAAGCTAGCCTATGGTATGATTGTTGTATGATGAAGTTGTCCTACGGACTAAAACCCTTTGGTTTATATAGACACCGGAGAGGGTTAGGGTTACACAAAGTCGGTTATAATGGTAGGAGATCTTGAATATCGGCATCGCCAAGCTTCCTTTCCACGCCAAGGAAAGTCCCATCCGGACACAGGACGGAGTCTTCAATCTTGTATCTTCATAGTCCTGGAGTTCGGCTGGAGGTATAGTCCGGCTACCCAAACACCCCCTAATCCAGGACTCCCTCAGGGGCCATCCTCCGCTTTCTCATCGCCATTGGCTTCGCTGGGGGTGTCCACCATGTACACGTCATGTGATGAAGTAGCGGTCCAACACCCTGTAGGCGGTGGTTCCGGTTCGTCTCCGGCTTTGTCGTCCATACTGTCGAAGTCTTCGGAGCCGAAGTCGAGCATGTCGGTTAAGTCGTCGACAGTGGCTACTAAGTGGGTGGTGGGTGGGCAGCGAATTTCTTCATCGTCCGCATCCCATTCTAGCCGGACATAGTTCGGCCAAGGTTCTCCTGACAGGGAGAGAGACTGTCGGTGTCAAAACCGGGGATCTCGGGTAGGGGGTCCCGAACTGTGCGTCTAGGCCGGATGGTAACAGGAGGCAGGGGACACAATGTTTTACCCAGGTTCGGGCCCTCTTGATGGAGGTAAAACCCTACATCCTACTTGATTAATATTGATGATATGGGTAGTACAAGAGTAGATCTACCACGAGATCGGAGAGGCTAAACCCTAGAAGATAGCCTATGGTCTGATTGTATGTTGTCCTATGGACTAAAACCCTCTGGTTTATATAGACACCGGGAGGGGCTAGGGTTACACAAGGTCGGTTACAAAGGAGGAGATATGCACATCCGTATTGCCTAGCTTGCCTTCCACGCCAAGTAGAGTCCCACCCGGACACAAGATGAAGTCTTCAATCTTGTATCTTCATAGTCCAACAGTCCGGCCAAAGAATATAATCCGGCTGTCCGGAGACCCCCTAATCCAGGACTCCCTCAGTAGCCCCCGAACCAGGCTTCAATGACGACGAGTCCAGTGCGCAGATTGTCTTCGGCATTGCAAGGCGGGTTCCTCTCCAAATTCCGTGTACCTATTGAAATAGTGTACGGCCTTTTGCGAATGTTGCACTCCTTGGCTTCCACGCCCCATAATGGCTACTTTACACGTGTCGAGCGAATGTGAAGAGCCAGGGTGTTTTTACATTTACCCCCCTAGCTGTGTGAATGAGCCGCCTATTAAAAAGACGAGGATTCGGATCCAAATCACACCATCCTCCCTTGGCGAGCCTTCATCGGAGCGCATCCGACAGAGATCCATTCCATCATGGCCGGTCGACGCAGCTCCTCCTCTCGCTCCCCTAGCCCCATGCCTGGAGATTGGGGGAGATGTTCTGTCCCGCACAGCAAATTAGTGATGCTTCAGACCAAGGGATTTCTTCCCCCAGCGTACATGGTCCCGGTTCGAGCCAGGCTCGCCACCTATAATGGCGGAGAGCAAGCGGAGAGCCTTCCCAATCCCTCCAAGGGAGAGCGGGTATGCCTTGTCCCTCACTTAGTAAGAGGGCTCGGATTTCCAATTCATCCGTTTCTCCGGGGGCTCCTGGAGTTCTACGGCCTCCAGTTGCACAACCTTACGCCTGCCTCCATATTGCATATCGCGGGATTCGTAGCCCTTTGCGAGCTGTTTTTGGGCTGTGAGGCTCATTTCACATTGTGGAAGAAGCGGTTCTGCCTTGTGCCCCGTTCTCAGAAGGGGTCAATATATCAAGTGGGCGGAGCCGAAGTGTGGCGTATTGC
Source organism: Triticum urartu (assembly GCF_003073215.2). Classification (NCBI taxonomy): domain Eukaryota; kingdom Viridiplantae; phylum Streptophyta; class Magnoliopsida; order Poales; family Poaceae; genus Triticum; species Triticum urartu. Next base: position 155,803,505 of record NC_053028.1, read on the forward strand.
CGGGACCGGATATCTGTCCGGAACCCCAAAGAAGACGTCCGAAGACTGGCCTTCAGAATGGTTTTATATAGAAGACGCCCCCCTCCCGGATACTATTCGAATCGGCCTTCCTGAGTTCGACAACGCTCCTTTGAAGAAGCACCGGAGCTAGCGTCCATGGAGCTCCCTGGAGGAAGATGACATGGACGTTCTTTACCTGATGAGCCGGATAAGTTTGTTAGCTCGATCTGGATTGACCATGATCGAGGTCATGGCCACATGTATTATGCGGGGGGTGCAGCCGCTTCAGTATAGAGGCCACCCCATGTGGGATTTCAATGGGGAGGATGACACCACCCGCTACGGCCGTAAAGGGCCGGGATCGGTTGATGATCTAATAAAGATCTTATCCACTTTGTACAAGGGAGAAGAGGAGGAATTCCTCCATGTCAACCCGCAGGGTGGATTTTCTATGTACAATCCTCCGAGCTGGGTAAGCGGAGACTTTTTCTCACCCATCCGTTTCATATTCCCATAGTTAAGTATTCAGCCTAGCGATTTCAACACAGGAGCTGCGCCAGGCTGTAAGGGAGATAAACAACCCCCCTCCACAGCCCGAGGACCCGAAAAGGTCCCTTGACCCGGCCTCCCTGGAGGATCCGGACATATCTGTGGAGCTGATCGATGGGGTATTTTACCAATTGAGCAATGACAGCGCCTTGGTAGCCATTACGGCCGATTACCCTGGGCTACTTCCAGCCTCACAGGTAACTGAGACCGAAGTCCCAGCACTTTGAAAAGGGATCCGTCCTTGCATGTTTTTGATTACCGTATAACAACCGTGTTTTGCAGGGGAGGTCCTCGAGGTGGAAGGCCGAGCCTGCGGCGACTAGCCAACAAGGGGCCGCGAGGCCAGGCAGGCTGAAAAAGACCCACAGTCCGGATTGAGACACCGGCGCAGCAGTACAGCGCGCCGTCTTTATTCCAAGACATTATTCTCAGAGGCATATTAACACCCATGCCTTCTTTTTAGGAAAAAGAGCGCTCGCCGGACTATACCCGGAGAGGCTACTAATCGCGCCTCCACCAACCAGGCTCCAAGGGCGGATTCGGAGGCGGGAACGAATACAAGGCGTGCGCCGGGCGCTCCTCCGACAGAGGATGCGGATAAACTGTCCGCCACCAATTCCGATGTGGAAAGTGCCATGAACCACAGGCGTCGCCGGACTGTTCTTTGTGATGCTTGTTTCTCCCAAGAGGCATTGGATGCCTTCAACTCGGGAGATGCGTACCTCTGTGCCGCTCAAAATGGTCTAGCCAGAGCCACGGAGCAGTATGTAAAAGACATACGGGTGAGAAAATTTGGTGGTTATATATATCAGTAGCCCCTGAGACTTGAAACAGTTAGAATAACTGATTTAAGGATCATTTGTTATGCAGGTTCTTACAGAAAAGAATACCCAACTGTCCCAGGAGCTGGAAGAGTGCAAAGCCCAACTTCAGGCCGCAGCAGGGGAGCCCAAAGAGACCCCCTCTGGTAATATATCCTTCAAATGATAAGTATCATATAGAATGCGGCGTATATGCAGATCTGACGATAAAATTGCAGATGACGCTGGAGTAAATCCGGATAAGCAACAGCTCCTACGCCAGCTGAAGGCCAGTGAGAGCGTGCTTATGAGGGTGAGGCAGGAGAAGAATGATCTCCTAGATGCCAACACCAAGCTAGGCGTGGAACTAAAAGATGTTCGTGCCCAACTGTCGAACTCTGTTAAAGAGAATCGGCGGCTTCGACACGGCATATTTAGTAAGTGCTTGAACGAAATTTGAAAAAGAGTTTGGCGAGGAAGCTGGCTGACAGAGTTATGTCTGTAGGTATGCTAACAGGTCGTCCTGCCGAGGAAATGCCCCGGTTCTACGGGTGATCTTCTTCTCGAGCTCTCACAACTGCACGAACGAGTTCGGCAGGTGATGCAAGGCATCGCCCAGGCCTTGTGGCCATCCATCTCCATGCCCGAAGGCCTTGGAGAGCTTGCGGAGAAGCTGAAGGAAGCGCGGCGGCACTTCCAATTATGGAAGATATCGGCCTGCCGTCAGGGCGCCAGGGAAGCCTGGGCAATGGTGAAGACACGGTACACGAAGGCTGACCTGAACCACATGGCCGAAGTCGGACCTGTGGGGCCCGATGGGAAGGAGATCCCTGTGAGCTTAGTGTACGGCCAAGTAGAATTGGCGGCAAAGTATTCCCAACAGGACTGTAGACTAGACAGCCTATTGGATGGTATTGAAGAGGAATTCAACCAGTCAAATTGACTATGTAATTTAAAGTGACATGTATAATGCCTTCTAGCCGGATTGTAGATCGTTTGTCGTGGCGGACCTTTTCGCTTCAACCTCGGGACCTGACGGTCCGGAGTGTATCCGAATACCCTCTCGGTTATGTAAGAACCGGGGCATGCATGGAGACCAGTCATAGGGGTCATTAGTGCTTTAACGGACAAGTGCCCAACTAGTTATGTTATATTACATGGTTAGTAAGAAACATCTTCCAGGGAGAATAGTTCCGTTAGGGGATCCTTTCCCTGGGAGGCATGCCCTAAAGTGCATGTCCGGACTGCGAGAAGAGACGAATAAAAAACATCTGGGGGCGCATAAGTAAATAAGTGAAAAATAATCTTTAGTTCACCGACCGAATATTCCCTTAAGAACACTAGCTTTAGGCTTCACCCAGTCTGAGGTACACATCCGGCTGACCCGGCAGTAACAATCGCAGAGGTGCTCCCCTTATGCCCTAGCTGAATTAACGGGAACGTAGGGCATAAGTACAAGAGCCAGGCAACCCAGCTTGGCCAAAACTTAAGTCATATCGATGCATATAATGGTGAATAAAGGGTACATGCGGAAGGATAACACATGTGTTGGGCATAAAGCCCGTATGAATAAGCTTCTGTTAAAGAAGCCCCCAGGTGTAATGAGCGCGGATAGCGCGTCAGTTGCGTGCAAACAAGGCACGAATGGGCCCCTAAAGGCTGTGAGAGAAAAGAAAAGGAGAAGGAGAAAAATATAAGACATATAGTGTATAAAAATGGACAGAGGAAGGAGACGAACACAGAGTCCGGCGTTAGGCGTATAATCTTCAAAGTCAGGCTGCATTCCATGGGTTCGGCTCGAGTCGATTATCCGATGCATCCCGCAGACGGTACGCTCCACCAGTCCGGACTTGGTCAATGATGAAGGGACCTTCCCATTTGGGCTTGAGTTTGTTCTTTTTCTTATTCGGCAGGCGTAGAACTAACTCGCCAATATTGTAAGTTTTGGCCCGTACTTCTCTGCTTTGGTATCTTTAAGCCTGTTGTTGATAGAATGCGGAACGGGCTTTTGCCACGTCACGCTCCTCCTCCAAGGCGTCCAAACTGTCCTGCCGATCGAGCTCGGCTTCTCTTTCTTCGTACATGCGCACTCGAGGTAAGTCATGAATAATGTCGTAGGGCAGAACCGCCTCTGCGCCGTATACCATAAAGAATGGTGTGTATCCGGTAGTGCGATTCGGCGTGGTCCGCAACCCCCAGAGTATGGAGTCGAGATCCTCTACCCAATGCGTGTTAGATTCCTTGAGGGACCGCACTAATCTGGGTTTGACGCCGCTCATGATAAGACCATTTGCTCGCTCGACCTGACCGTTAGTTTGTGGGTGATAGACTGAAGCATAATCAAGCTTGATGCCCATGTTTTTGCACCAGAGTTTTACCTCATCGGCCGTAAAGTTCGTGCTGTTATCAGTGATGATGCTGTGGGGGACGCCGTAACGGTGTACGACCCCGGATATGAAGTCTATCACCGGTCCGGATTCGACTGTCTTAACAGGCTTGGCTTCTATCCATTTGGTGAACTTATCCACCATGACTAGTAAGTATTTTTGCTTGTGGGTTCCTCCTTTAAGGGGTCCAACCATGTCAAGCCCCCAGACTGCGAAGGGCCAGGTGATGGGGATAGTTTGGAGGGCGGTGGGTGGCATATGGCTTTGGTTATCAAAAAGCTGGCAACCAACGCATCATTGGACTAAGTCTTGAGCGTCTGCCCGGGCCGTCGGCCAATAGAAGCCTGTACGGAAGGCCTTGCTTACAAGGGCCCGGGCCTCCACGTGGTGACCGCCGAGTCTGGCATGAATTTCAGCCAGAAGATTCCGCCCTTCCTCTTCGGAGATGCACCTTTGAAGGACTCCGGTGGTGCTTTTCTTATAAAGCTCTCCCTCATGCACTTTATAGGCTTTAGATCGCCGCACTATGCAGCGTGCCTCATTTTGGTCCGCGGGAAGTTCCTGCTTAGTTAGGTAGGCTAGGAATGGTTCTGTCCATGGGGCGATGACTGCCATTATTACATGGGCTGAAGATGTTATTTCGTTGGCAGAACCTCCAATTATGTCAGAACATTCGGTGTCGGGCAGTGCGGTTTGGTCCGGGCTGTTATTTCCGGGTTCCCCTTCCCATACTATGGATGGCTTGAACAGCCTCTCCAAGAAGATGCTGGGAGGGACGGCATCGTGTTTTGCGTCGATGCGTGCCAGGACGTCTGCTGCCTGATTGTTTTCCTGGGCTATACGGTGAAATTCGAGCCCCTCGAACCGAGCTGACATTTTTAGGACGGCATTGCGATAAGCTGCCATTTTCGGATCCTTGGCATCAAAGTCTCCATTTATTTGGGATATCGCGAGGTTCGAATCCCCGCGCACCTCTAGGCGTTGAATGCCCATGGATACTGCCATCCGGAGACCATGTAGAAGGGCCTCATATTCGGCTGCGTTGTTGGAGTCTGTATACATTATCTGTAGTACATATTGAACTGTATCTCCTGTTGGGGATGTCAAAATGACGCCAGCCCCCAAACCAGCCAACATTTTGGAGCCGTCGAAGTGCATGATCCAGTTTGAATATGTGCCGTACTCTTTAGGGAGTTCGGCTTCCGTCCACTCGGCGACGAAGTCGGCCAAAACTTGCGACTTAATAGCTCGCCGTGGCTTGTAAGTTATGTAGAACGAGAGGAGCTCAATGGACCATTTGGCAATCCGGCCCATCGCGTCGCGGTTGTTTATAATATCGTTAAGTGGTACTTCTGAGGCTACCGTTATCGAACACTCTTGAAAGTAGTGTCGCAGCTTCCGGGATGCCATAAATACCGCGCACGCTATCTTTTGATAATGCGGGTACCGTGACTTGCATGGAGTAAGGACAATGGACACATAGTAAACTGGTTTTTGAAGGGGGAATTTGTGTCCGTCCGTTTCTCATTCGACGACGAGCACTGCGCTTACTACTTGATGAGTTGCCGCAATGTATAATAGCATTGGTTCGCCAATGTTTGGCGCGGCCAGGACTAGGTTTGTTGCCAATATGGCTTTTATTTCGTTGAGTCCAGCCGTGGCGGCATCCGTCCACTCGAAGTGTTCAGTGCGCCGGAGGAGGCGATAAAGGGGTAATGCCTTTTCTCCCAAGCGGGAGATAAAGCGGCTTAGAGCCGCCACGCATCCGGTCAATTTTTGTATTTGTTTGAGGTCCTTTGGGATGTCCAATTGTGATAGAGCTCGGATCTTGGCTGGATTTGCTTCAATTCCTCTACCGGATACAGTGAAGCCCAAGAGCTTTCCGACTGGTATGCCGAAAACGCATTTTTCTGGGTTGAGCTTGATGTCATATGTTCGGAGGTTATCGAATGTGAGCCTCAAGTCGTCTACTAGAGATTCGACATGCTTGGTTTTGACGACCACGTCATCTACGCATGCCTCCACTGTTTTGCCGGTCTGGTTTGCCAGACATGTCTGAATCATGCGCTGATATGTTGCGCTGGCGTTTCTGAGCCCGAAGGGCATTGTGTTGAAGCAGAATGGGCCGTACGGTGTGATGAATGCCGTTGCGGCTTAGTCTGGCTCTACCACTTTAATTTGATGGTAGCCGGAGTATGCGTCGAGGAAACACAATGAATCGTGTCCTGCGGTAGCGTCGATGATTTGATCGATGCGGGGGAGGGGGAAGGGATCCTTTGTGCAGGCCTTGTTAAGGTCCTTAAAATCGACGCACAAGCGCCAGGATTTGTCCTTCTTTGGTACCATCACTAGGTTTGCTAGCCATTCCGGATGTTTTATGTCTCTAATGAATCCGGCCTCCAATAGCTTGGCTAGTTCCTCTCCCATGGCTTGTCTCTTAGGTTCGGAGAAACGCCGAAGAGCCTGCTTGACTAGCTTGAATCCTTTGAGGATATTTAGGCTGTGCTCGGCCAGCCTACGCGGGATTCCTGGCATGTCTGAAGGGTGCCAGGCAAAAATGTCCCAGTTCTCACATAGGAACTCTCGTAGTGCGGCGTCGACATCAGGGTTTAATTGTGCCCCGATGGAAACTGTTTTTGTAGGGTCCGTTGGATGGACTTGGAATTTGACTATTTCGTCCGCCGGTTTAAAGGAGGTGGACTTGGATCTTTTATCGAGTATCACGTCGTCCCTGTTCACCGTGGAGCACAGCGCAGCCAGTTCCTCGGCCGCTAGGGCTTCGGATAGTGCCTCGAGGGCCAGTGCGGCTGTCTTATTTTCAGCGCGGAGTGCTATGTCCGGATCACTAGCAAGAGTGATGATTCCGTTGGGCCCGGGCATTTTGAGCTTCATGTACCCGTAATGGGGTATGGCTTGGAAGATTGTAAACGCCTCCCGCCCTAGTAGAGCATGGTATCCGCTGCTGAACGGGGCCACTTGGAATGTTATTTCTTTGGACCTGTAATTATCCGGCGTGCCGAATACCACATCTAGTGTGATTTTCCCAGCACAGCGTGCTTCCCGACTGGGGATGATTCCTCTAAAGGTTGTGCTACTTTGCTCAATGCGGCTCCAGTCTATTTCCATCTTTTGAAGAGTTTCCTCATAGATGAGGTTTAATCCGCCGCCGCCGTCCATGAGTACCTTGGTGAGTCGAAAGCCGTCCACGATTGGACTGAGGACCAATGCGGCTGGTGCTGGGGCTGTTCGGAATTTAGGTTCGTCACTGGCATTGAAGGTAATAGCCGTGTCACTCCAAGGATTTATTGCTGCTACGTGGCAGATTTCGGCCATGCTGCGGAGTGTTCGCTTGCGTCTATTATTTGATGCGAAGGTCTCAAAGACCATTAACACCGTATTGTTGTCCACGAGATGGTGCTCTGTGGTATTTGGGAGGAGTAGATCCTCACCACTTTTGGCCACCTGCCGGAGTATCCAACATGCTCTAAGGCTGTGCGTTGGTATTGCATCCGCTGTACTATGAATTTTGCAGGGTCCGTTGAGCCATCCCTCCAGTACGGTTCCTTGCCCCGTAGAGGGCTTTTGCTTTTTGGTAGTTAACCCATGTGTATTGTGATAGTGCACCCTTTTATTTCGGACTGGGTTTGTGTTCAGGGCCGGATTATCCCAAAAGTTTGTTTCGGTTTTCCAGGCACTTTCCATCGCACAGTACTTTCGCACTATGGACGCCAAGTCAGCGAAGCGTGTTATCTCACGGCGATTTATCGCGTTAAGGATTCCCTTGTCCGTGCAATTATTGCGGAAAAATAAGATTGCGTCTTCCTCGCGACAGTCCTTAACCTTGCTCATCGCAAGGAGGAATCTGGCCCAGTAGTGATGTACTGTTTCCTGGGGCTCTTGCCTGATTTGGGATAGATCGCTTATGTTTGGGTGGGTGGGTGGAATTGAATCCGAATCCTCACCCAATCTGAGACTCAGGGGCAAAGGAGTTTCCGAACTCAGAAGTTTGGATTCTTGGATGTTTTCCAATAAATCTAGCCCGCTGCCTGACTCTAGGTTCAGGTCTTGAGTGACGTCCTCCCCTCCGCGGGTATCCGGCTTGGAGGGATCGGGAATCCGGACATAGCTAGTCCTTAAGATAGATGAAGGGTTGCCGCATTGTTCCTCCACCACTGCAACGTGATGGGTGACCTGGGGAGAGTTGATCTCTCTCAGATCGGGTTCAGGCCCAATTTGATCATAGTCTGTAGCGACTCCCAGGGCGGCGATGCGATCCAAGAGTTCGTTTAGGGAAGAGAGCTCCATTGGATCTAACTGCTCGGCGAGTTCCGAGTCGACGTGAAGATTGCTTTCGATGACCTGAGAAGTCATCATCGGCGCAGAGGCCGAACAGGCGGTCATAAGAAAACCACCTAGCCGGAGAGTTTGGCCGACGGCCAAAGCTCCCTTAGCAATAGTGCCGTCTTTAAAGACGGGATGAGGCATCCTTCCTGATGGCGACGGCATAGCGGAACTCTCAATGAAAGCAGCAATGTCGGTGTCAAAACCGGCGGATCTCAGGTAGGGGGTCCCGAACTGTGCGTCTAGGCCGGATGGTAACAGGAGGCAGGGGACACAATGTTTTACCCAGGTTCGGGCCCTCTTGATGGAGGTAAAAGCCTACGTCCTGCTTGATTAATATTGATGATATGGGTAGTACAAGAGTAGATCTACCACGAGATCGGAGAGGCTAAACCCTAGAAGCTAGCCTATGGTCTGATTGTATGTTGTTCTACAGACTAAAACCCTCCGGTTTATATAGACACCGGGAGGGGCTAGGGTTACACAAGGTCGGTTACAAAGGAGGAGATATGCACATCCGTATTGCCTAGCTTGCCTTCCACGCCAAGTAGAGTCCCACCCGGACATGAGACGAAGTCTTCAATCTTGTATCTTCATAGTCCAACAGTCCGGCCAAAAGAATATAATCCGACTGTCCGGAGACCCCTAATCCAGGACTCCCTCGGGAAGGTCCTTACAACATCGAGGAGGTCTACTAGTCCGGTGCCATAAAAATCAACAACTTCGAAGGCACAAATCCGAGGGTGGTGAACGGTCAAAGAATCAAACTTTATATCTCAGGTAATCCTATAAATGTTGAAACTAATGTTATGGAGACCTTAACCCCAAGGAATACATAAGGGACACTTTCCAAAACATTTCAGACTCCGAAAAGGAATAGGTACGTGGTACGGTAAGTAAACCGACTCCAAAACAGTTCTAATGACAATTTTTCTCTGTTTTGGAATATTTAAGAAAATAGGAATATAAGAAGCAGACCGGAAAGGACACGAGGCTTCCACGAGGGTGGAGGGCGCACCCTACCCCCTTGGGCATGACCCCTGCCTCGTGGGCACCTCGTGTGCTCTCCGGACTCCGTTTTCTTGCACGATACTTCTTTTGGTCGGTAAAAATTCATTATATAATCTCCCGAAGGTTTTGACCACCGTATCACGTAAATATCCTCTGTCTTGGTTTCGAGCTATTTTTCTGACAGATCTAGATCACCATGGCGTCTTCAAGTGCCCCCAAGGACAAGTTCTTCGAGAAGGTCATCAACCCCTACCTTGCGGAGGTGCTGCAACACCCTCAAACCATTGGGATGCATGAGGGGTTGCTGCATATCCGCGATGTTGAGGGACCAAGGAGGACCGGAAGCATGGAGACAAGGCTCGAGGCATTGGAGCAACAAGTTTTCAAGTGCCAGGAGATGGTGGAACGTGGACTCGACTCCAATGATATAATGATCATGGAGTTCACCAACAACCACAAGCTGGATGACAAGAACATTGGGGAGGCCATCTTCAAGCTTCATGAGAAAATCAAGCGCCTCCAAGCCCAGATCTAAGACCTACAAAACCAAAACTGTGAGTATGAGTATAGATTCAAGAGGATGAGTTTGGCTGCAGAATTGAGGATTCCGGAGACTCGATCATCCTTCTATGATGGTGAGCCTATGCCTTGGAAGATGGACGACAAGCCTACATCATCAACAACTCCTTCATCACCACCCCCGGAGAAGGAGACATAAACGCATGTGTATGGGCACTCCCCTTGGGAACTACCAAGCTTGGGGGAGTGCCCCGGTATCGTATCACCATCACTTTTATCTTTACCTTTTTCGTAGTTCGATCCTTTTGGTAATATCTTGATCTAGTAGAATAAAGTTTTAGTATGATCTAGTTGTGAGCTTTGCTTTATGATCCTTCTATGTAATCGAGTTCATGAGGTATATATAATAAATATTAGTGTTGAGTCAAGGGCTTGATTATTTTGCTATGATCTTGAGGTAATAAAATAAAAGAAAAGAAATAAAAGAAATAAAGAGATCATATTGATCTTATGGGGAGTAGTGACTTCACATATAAAGAGTATGATGAATAAAAGTTGTTGAGAGTTGACAAACATAGTTTTGGTAATCGTTGCAATTAATAGGAAGTAATAAAGAAAGAGAGGTTTTCACATATAAATATACTATCTTGGACATCTTTTTATAATTGTGAGCACTCATTAAAGTATGAAATGCTAAAGAGTTGACGTCGAGCAAGGAAGACAATGTAATGGGTTATGCTTTCTTACATCTGAGATAAATTATATTGTCATGGATCATCCAACATGTTGAGCTTGCCTTTCCCTCTCTCGCTATCCAATTAATTTGCACCAAGTAGAGATACTACTTGTGCTTCCAAATATCCCTAAAACCAGTCTTTCCATGAGAGTCCACCATATCTACCTATGGATTGAGTAAGATCCATCAAGTAAGTTGTCATCGTTGCAAGCAATAAGAATTGCTCTCTAAATATGTATGACTTATCAGTGTGGAGAAAATAAGCTTTATACGATCTTGTGATGTGGAAGAAATAAAAACGACGGACTGCATAATAAAGGTCCATATGACAAGTGGCAATATAAAGTGGCGTTCTTTTGCATTAAGATTTCGTGCATCCAACCATAAAAGCGCATGACAACCTCTGCTTCCCTCTGCGAAGGGCCTATCTTTTATTCTTGTCTTATACTTCATGCAAAGAGTCATGGTGATCTTCACCTTACTTTTTACATTTTATCCTTTGGCAAGCACAATGTGTTGGAAAGATCCTGATATATATGGCTGATTGGATGTAGGTTTTCATGAACTATTATTGTTGACATTACCCTTGAGGTAAAATGTTGGGAGGCAAAACTATAAGCCCCTGTCTTTCTCCGTGTCCGATTAAAACTTCATAACCATAAATATCATCTGAGTGTTTGCAATTGTGAAAGACTAAAAGATGGTTGAGTATGTGGACTTGCTGAGAAGCTCTTATATTGACACTTTCCTATGTTGTGATAAATTGCAATTGCTTCAGTGACTGAGATTATAGTTTGTTAGTTTTCAATGAAGTTTCTGATTCAAACTTACGTGTGTGAATGAATTGTTACTTTAGCATAAGAGATCATATGATAAATTGCAATTGCAATTGCTTCAATGACTGAGAATTTTCATTTTGAGCCAACAATTTTCTGTCAGCCTTTAAATTTTCACCAATATGGTGGTAGCCTCCGGAACTGGGTTATCTTTCCCTCCATTGTCATGGGGTTCTTGAATTTGCTGAAAGTGGTAAGATTTGCTAAGTCATGTCATCGTAGCCCCCGAGTCTTAAGATTACTCAAAGAATTGGCTTGAGACTCTCCATTCTTGACCATAGCATAAGAGGTGTATTATTGGCGTTGATAACGCGATGTGAATCCACAGAAGGTTGAGGTGACTGCAGCGGGTTATAAATGATCCTATATGAGCTGTGTCAGCAACTCGGGCAATGGTTCATCCCAACTGGCTGTTTTGAAGTTAACCAAACTGTAGTGGCGGCGACTTGTGCGCCTATACATTAAGTCATCCGATATAGGCTGAGAATATGGTATGGTTTGCTCCATAATTATTGGAATAGACCGGACTGAGGGGCGACAACTTGCACATGTTTGTTGGTAACTTTTGCAATCGGGTATAACCTTGATGTATTGATGGAACTCAGTTTGCAAGGGTGGCGACTTAAGCGCTTCTTGGCAGTGAATAATTGTCCTGATGCAATTGAATGGCAAATGATCTTGTTGTGTCTACCATGAACATGGAACCATTGTCCTGTGTATAAAAATATTAAAGGGAGAATAATTGTTCTCAAAGGAATTTAACATGCATTATTAATATAAATAAAGTGGATAGCACCTGGCATTTCCCTGGGACCTCGAACCAGTCATATATGTTGGTGGTGAGATGCAGAGGCTGCAGCGGCTCAGAATAGACGCACCAAGTGTTTTTTTCAGCACCTGACCGCTTGACTTCTCGTCCAATCCAATCTGCTCTTATCTCTTTCTTTCCTCTGACAAGTGAGCGCACGGGAGTAAAGGCCTTGGCGGCTCACGGCCATAGCTAGCTCGTGGAACGGTGGAAGTGACACGAATCCGAGCAGGCCATGGCGATGGAGGCGACTTGACAGAAGCGCAGGCATGCGACAACAAGGCGGTGATACGTCCATTTTGCATCATGCTTTTATATCAATATTTATTGCATTATGGGCCGTTATTACACATTATGTCATAATGCTTATGCCTATTCTCTCTTATGTTACAAGGTTTACATGAAGAGGGGGAATGCCGGCAGCTGGAATTCTGGGCTGGAAAAGGAGCAAATGTTAGAGACCTATTCTGCACATCTCCAAAAGTCCTAAAACTTCACGGGAGCATGTTTCAGAATATATAAAAAATATTGGGTGAAAGAAGTACCAGAGGGGGGCCACCCACCGTCCACGAGGGTGGGGGCGCGCCCCCTGCCTCGTGGGCCCCCTGTTGGCCCTCCGATGCCCATCTTTGGCTATATGGAGTCTTTCGTCGAGGAAAAAATCATAACAAGCTTTCGGGACGGAACTCCGCCGCCATGTGGCGGAACCAATCTAGGGCTCCGGCGGAGCTGTTCTGCCGGGGAACTTCCCTCCGGGAGGGGGAAATCATCACCAACGATCCTCTCATCAGGAGGGGGTCAATCTCCATCAATATCTTCACCAGCACCATCTCATCTCAAACCCTAGTTCATCTCTTGTATCCAATCTTTGTATCCAAACCTCAGATTGGTACCTGTGGGTTGCTAGTAGTGTTGATTACTCCTTGTAGTTGATGCTAGTTGGTTTACTTGGTGGAAGATCATATGTTCAGATCCATTATGCACATTATTACCCCTCTGATTTTGAACATGAATATGCTTTGTGAGTAGTTACGTTTGTTCCTAAGGACATGGGAGAAGTCTTGCTATAAGTAGTCATGTGAATTTGGTATTCGTTCGATATTTTGATGAGATGTATGTTGTCATCCCTCTAGTGGTCTCATGTGAACGTCGACTAAATGACACTTCATCAATGTTTGGGCCTAGAGGTAGGCATTGGGAAGTAATAAGTAGATGATGGGTTCCTAGAGTGACAGAAGCTTAAACCCTAGTTTATGTGTTGCTTCGTAAGGGACTGATTTGGACCCATTTGTTTCATGCTATGGTTAGGTTTACCTTAATACTTCTGTTGTAGTTGCGGATGCTTGCAATAGGGGTTAATCATAAGGGCGATGCTTGTCCAAGTAAGGCCAGTACCCAAGCACCGGTCCACCCACATATCAAATTATCAAAGTACCGAACGTGAATCATATGAATGTGATGGAAACTAGCTTGACGATAATTCCCATGTGTCCTCGGGAGCTCTTTCCTTTATATAAGAGTTTGTCCAGGCTTGTCATTTGCTAAAAAAAGGATTGGGCCATCTCGCTGCACCTTATTTACTTGCATTACTTGTTACTCATTACAAATTACCTTATCACAAAACTATCTGTTACCGATAATTTCAGTGCTTGCAGAGAATACCTTGCTGAAAACTGGCTATCATTTCCTTCTGCTCCTCATTGGGTTTGACACTCTTACCTATCGAAAAGGCTATGATAGATCCCCTACACTTGTGGGTCATCAGGCGGATGCACCGCTGCGTGAAAGGCTAGCGGGCAACTGACGCGGGGCGGCTCAGGGGTGGAAGAGGCGGAACCGAGGCCGCTCGGTGGCAGGTCATCCAGGGCCGATGCGGCTCAACGACGAAAAGGCTGCAGCAACGGCTCAGAGCGAGGCCGAGCCGTGGTGGATCGAAGCGGCGCGAGATGCGGGGCGCCGAGCGCGTTGGAACGGAACGGCGGCTCAGTGCCAGTTCAGAACGGAGACGGCGACCCGAAGCTGCGGCGCGCGGCAACTCAAAGCAACGGTGGTGAAGGTGAAGTAATGGCGGCCGGCGGCCGGCTCATGGCGCGGCTTTGGACTAGTCACCGATGGCGGCAGGTGGCGACTTGACGATGGTGGCTCGACCATGGCCCGGGACCGAGGTGACGGAGGCCGGAGTAGCTCGAGCGCGACAGGCCACAACGCAAGAGGCGGAGGTGGAAATTGAGCCCATGATTTCCCATCGTTGACTCCTCCTGGGACCCGGATCTGGACCACACCCAACTACTTGTCTTTTCTTTCAACCGGTCTTTTCTGATCTCTCTTTCAACCAGCAGCAGGACTGAGGCAACACAGCAGGCACGACAGTAGTCAGTGGCGGGCCGTGGCCGCATCCGGCGCGGGCGACGAGGCGGAGGTAAGATGCTCAACCGGGCCGGTCCAACACGGCCACAACAAAGACATGGTGGGATGGAGGCGAAAGCCATGTGGCGTAAGTGCTAGCTCAATTCCACATCAGCAGGGGCAGCTCGGCGCAAAAACAGGCGACCGACGCGGTGGCGGCTTGGTGCAAATGTCGCGCGATTGAAATGGAGCTTGGACGGCAGTGACTTGGCATGTATCCGTGATGGCAGCTCTTAGCAGAATCCCCACATTCTCGACACGGTGAGTCAAGTGCAACACGGCGGGTCAAACAGGAGGTGGCTCAGATGCAAGATGGCGGCGATTTGCAAGGCACAAGGCCGGTTCGGTTTTATCACTGCTGCAGTAGAATTAGTCAGCGGCTGATTTGTTCCTGGCCATGGCAGAGGTGACTCGCCAGCGACGGCGCCTTGCGGAAACCGCGGCAGAAGCGGCGCGAGGCCGTAGCGGGTTACCGTAGGCCACAGAGGCGAGTGACGGTAAGCCGGCGGAGACAAAGCGAGGCCATGGCGGCTCAGCGATGGCGCAACTGAAGAAGATAGGCGGGTGCTGGAGGACGACCACGTCCGGCTGCGGCAGCGAGATGTCCATGCAACGGCGGGTCAATCATCAATGGCTGATGTGGTTACGACTGGCTGGCTCATGACTGTGGTGATCCTGGTGACTCATGTTGGCGACTCACGGCAACGAAGACAACGACTGCGAGGTGGCATCAAGGCCGACTTGGAAACAAGGCAGGACCATTCACGACCCTGATCCAGACCCGTGGACATCTTCTCATCGAAGGAGCCGGCGCTGGCGACTCAAACGACGGCAGCTCTGCTGTGGGCGACTCGGATTCGGGCGTGAACCGGGGCGGCGACTCAGGGTCGAACAAGAGGCGGGTCAGAAGCAAGATATCGGCGACTTGAAGCGGTGTAGAGAATGACCGTGTCGACGCAAAAACACGGCGGCTGAAGGCTAGCAGCAGAGGCGGCAAACCAGCCAACGGCGGCTCACCGCGAGGATCAATACACGGGATCCGGCCGTTGACTACAGTGGCCGGCTTCAAGGCCATGACGGCTTGTGTGGAGCAAGGCGGGTTGAAACTGTGGCTGATGGCGGAGTCCAACAGAGGCGTTTTGAGGCCTCGATGATGGTAGGCGTCCGTTGTGAGTTCTTGTTGGCGAGGATCGCAGTTTAAGCAAGCGCAAGGGTGCACGGGTGTTTCAACAACAGCATGAGGCAGAAACCGGGGCATCTCGCGGCAGCAGCAAGCGGGCGGCCCAGGGCGCGGGAGGTCGAGCGCGGGGATGGCTCAGAGAAAGTAGAGGCAGGCGGGCACAACTAGCCAACGCGGTAGTGGAGGCCCCATCGCTGCTATTCAGGGCACAGCTCGACGGCCGACGGGTCAACGGGGCGGTCAATCAGAGGAGTCCAAGCCCGGGAGAATCTGCTTCCGGGTCAAAGGCCGCCAGTATCCTTGGAGGCTCGAAGGCAGAGGCGTGACCAGCGAGTCCGAGTCCGGCTCAAGTAGGAATCTCATACATTGCTTTAGGATTTCCCTTGCCATGGTAGTTTTGTAAAGAGGAAATTTAAGTCGCTCACAGCGACGGCGGCGGCTCGATTTGTAATCCATCGTGTAACCCTAATACCTCTTAAAATTTTAGATATCACAGATTGTAAACTTGGACTGGCGATCTTCAAGCTGACGTAGATCCGTTCAAACCGGATATTCTTCCTCCGGAAAATTGCGAGCTTCTCGATCCCTCGAAGATATCCCTCCAAGAACTCGACACCACCGTGCGCGGGCCCCACGGTGGGTGCCAACTGTCATGGAATTTTCATGGTAGATGTCCTAGTGTGAGGACTTAGTCGTGAGGCCAATGCATCTATGCGGTAGCTTGAAGGGGTTAATTGGAATCGAGAGATGCAACACGCAAGACAAAGATTTAGACAGCTTCGGGCCCCGGGAAACATCATCCAGTAACAACCCTACATGTTGTTTGTGGCTAGGTATCATTATCATCATGAGGGAGTCGCCATCTGTCCAGCTCTCCTAGTTGTGTCTAGACTTAATGATTATTCAACTTGTCCCTCTTGGGGTGCCCTGCCCCTCCTAATATAAGCTGAAGGGGCGGGTTACATGTAGAGTCCAACTCGGACTTAAGACTTTAAATATTCTAACTTCTTTTCTCGGGCTTCTCCCCATGGAATTCTCACTATGAGGTTCTTAACGTCTTGGGCTTCTTAACTGTCTGGCTTAACCTCCATGCTTAACTGTCTGGCTTAAACATTCTGCCGGCTTACAGTAAATAATCTGCCAGCTTACAATCTGCCAGCTTACCAATGAAATACCAAGTCCCAGCCGGGTCATACCGCGGGGTATATCCCTGACAATTGTGGTCCTGTGTTTGTTCGCAACATGTATCCCTTCGAGCGGTTCATGGGAATACCGAAGTGCTTTTGTCAGAACTAAAACCACCCAGAGGCAAGCATCCTACAAGGTTATACCGCGGAGGAGGTGGTTGTGTTTTGCACCGAATACATGAAACAAATACGTATAGGTTTGCCCCTCTCTCGCCACGAGGGAAGGCTGAAAGGTAAGCCCGTCTTTACTAGCACGCAAATGGCTGCACTCGGACAATTGGCAGAGAAAACCCATTTAATAGTACTACTTAACAGCCCAGTTCTCAGCGCTTATGCCGAAGAACACTTGGTGGAGATACGCCAAAGCTTCTTACCAATGGTGCCTTCATCAGATGTGGAGATGAAGGAGCACACTAAGAACTACGCCGAATGGCTGAAGAATCATTTCGCACAAGGATCCATCAATGACATTGCTACGTGGTTGGCAGAAAAGCCATCACCTACGGTGTTGACATACCAAGCATATGACATAAATGGATACATGTTCTACACTGAGGAACGTGATGAGAAGACCTCATATCAGAACAACTCTGTTCGAATAGAATGCATGACTATAGATGAAGCTGATAAAAGGGTATACTATGAAACCATCAAAGAGATTTGGGAGCTTAACTATGGGAAAGTTAATGTGGGATTATTCAGGTGCGCATGGATCCCTCTTAGTCATGTCAAGGTTGATGATTATAGGAAGACGTGTGTTAACAGGACAACGATGGCATATCATGCGGACCCGTTCATTCTTGCCAGCGATGCTAGCCAGATTTTCTATGCGGAACACCCCTTGCATAAGAACTGACATGTAGTGATGCATGGGAAGAGGAGGGTACTAGGTGTCGAGGATGTTGCCGATGAGGACGAGTACGATGAATTTTCTGAGTTGCCAGCCAAGGGATCACGCACCCATGTAACAGAGAAGTGTAAAATCATAATAAAACCCAAGTTCATTCGGGGTAAACGTAATGTTCCCAGTTCCCCCATGTACATGGGAATTAAGCCATAAGACTAGTCTTTATGCCTACCCTGCAACTTAATTCTTTCAATTTAGAACTGTCGCGTGTACTGAATTTGTGATTTATGCCCGGTTTTCTGTTGACCTTAATATGCTCACGGCTCAGGCAATGAATATGAACTGTTTGTTGTAGTTATTATTATTATTATTATTATTATTATTATTATATCATAGAGGTAGCACACTCAAATTGATCTCACTACAGTATGTGTGAACAAAAATATGCAATCTTGTTTTCAAATAGCACACGGTTCGTTCATGAAAGCCGTGTGCCGACTAAACCCCGCGCGCGATCTGAGTCGTGCTTTCTGATTGGCCAGAATCCAAACCCCACGGATCATACGTCTGCACCGTTGGATGCTCCCAGATCGAACAATGATCCTCGTCCCTTTCGACAGCAAATGCAGTTGCGGTTGTCATTTTATTTTATGCCCAAAATGCACGTTAAACTCAAAAATGTCTTAAATATAGCTAACAGTGCCTGAAATGCGCCAGAAAATCAAACTCATGGTATAATGGTGATTGTGTACCGTGGAAATTTTTATGAGGCCAAACGATGAAGTCACCGACCATTGGAGTTTGAATTTACAGGTCTCCTTTTGGAAACCACGATCCTTCATGTGAGATGCTCTGGTTTGGAAGGAGCGATCATCAAAACTTGTGCCAAACTTTACCAAATTTTTCCACAGGGTCGTGAGAGCACGCCATGGGCACACATCGATTTTGATGATGTCCAAACTCTATCCGAATTTCCTGTAATTAAAATACCAATTAGGCCTAGGCTAGTGGCCGCACCTCACGGCCGAAATGTTTGAAACTTCTCCCCACTTCTCGGACAAACGGATGAAAACTCACAAAGCGACACACAAATGATTTTTACACCTTCTTTGCTAAGGGTGGCCATAGTGAGGGTATCATAGACGGTATCATGCACTCGGGAATAGCAAATATGATGATGTGGCAAGGAATTCAAGAAGGGAGAGTGGGTTAGAGTAACATAGGTAAGAACTGTAACATAATAAATGCTATACTACTTTATGTCATGCATGGCCATTAATACGGTCATCTATTATACTACTCTATATATGATACTATGCACTATAAAGGTACGTAGTATTATACACTAGTAACATATGCATGATACTACTATATGATACTCCCCACTATAATTAAGGCTGGCCATAGTGGTGGTATCATAGCCGGTATCATGCACTCGGAAATAGCAAGTATGCTGATGTGGCAAAGAATTAAAGAAGATAGAGAGGGTTAGAGTAACATATAGGTAGATATTGTATTATGTTAAATGCGATGCTAATTTGTGCCATGCATGACAATAAATATGATCATCTATGATACTACTCTATTATACTATACACTATAATTAAAGGTAGTATCATACACTAGAATCACATATATGCATGATACTAGTATATGATACTCTCCACTATGAGTAGCCTAAGTATAGATAACTAAAACACCCACATGTAGTTGTAATAGGGTTTTGACTTTATATGCACTAAATGCAAGGTAAGTGTAAAAAATGACTTAAACATTGCAGACGAGACCTGAAATAGGCCAGAAAATCAAACCAAGGGTATATCCATGATTGTCTACCATGATTTTTTTTAGGCGAAACGATGTAGTAACTGATGATTTGGAGTCCGAAGTGCCGCATCTCCTTTTGGAAACTATGATCATTCTTGTCAGATGCTCCGGTATGGAAGGTGCGAGCACCAAAACTTGTGCCAAACTTTACCAAAAAAAATTCCATCTGATCGCGAGAGCACGCCACAGTGACACAATAATTTTCGTTATTTTCCAGAGTCTGTATGCATTTCCCAAAATTAAAATACCAACAAGGCCTACGCCTCTGACCGCACCCTGAGGCCGAACTGTTTGAATTTTTTTCCCGTTTCTCGAACAATGAATGAAAACTCGCAAAGCGACACACAAATGATCTTGCTAACACCCATATATATATGTGTGTGTGTGTGCAAAAATGACTCAAATATAGCAAAGGAGATCTATTTTTGCATATTGAAAGTTTGAGATTGCTAGCCAGGCCTGCCGCCTGGTAAAATGCACCAGAAAATCGAACCATACTGTACAATCGTGATTTCTTACCATGAAATTTTTTTGGAGGCGAAACGATGAACTCATGTTTTCATTCAAACGAAAATATGTTGTCAGTTAATGTAAATGTTTTCAAATAGCATACGGTTCTATCACTAAAGCCGTGTGCCCACTAAACCATGGCCGATGCCCTCCTGCCACGCGCTGATCTATGTCGTGCATTCTGATTAGCCAGAACCCAAACCCCACGGATCATATGTCTGCACCGTTGGATTCTCCTTGATCGAACGATGATCCTTATCCCTTTCAACAACACATGCAGTTCCAGTTGTGATTTTATTTATATCCACAAATTGCAACTTTAAATTTAAAAAATGTCTTAAATGTAGCAAACGACACCTGAAATGCGTTAGAAAATCAAACCTGTGGTATAATGATGATTGCGTACCGTGGAAATTTTTATGAGGCCAAACAATGAAGTCACCAGCTACTAGAGTTTGAATTGACACGTCTCCTTTTGGAAATCATGGTCCTTCATGTGAGATGCTCCGGTTTAGAAGGAGCGATCATCCAAATTTTTGCCAAACTTTACCAAAAAAATCCCCGGGGTCGTGAGAGCACGCCACGGGCACACACCGATTTTGATGATGTCTGGACTCCATTTGAATTCCCTGTAATTAAAATACCAACTAGGCCTACGCCGGTAGCCGCACCTTGCGGCCGAAATGTTTGAAACTTCTCCCCGTTTCTCGGACAATGAATGAAAACTCGCAAAACGGTACACAAATGATTTGTACACCTTCTTTGCTAACTAACACCCAGATGTAGTTGTAGAACGATTTTGAATTTATATACACTAAATGCAAGGTAAGTGGAAAAATGACTTAAATATAGCAGACGAGACCTGAAATGGGCCAGAAAATCAAACCTAGCTAGGGTATATACGTGATAGTTTACCGTGAAAAAAATTCGAGCCGGAACGATGTAGTCACTAACGATTGAAGTCCGAAGTGCCGCGTCTCCTTTTGGAAACTATGATCCTTCTTGTGAGATGCTCCGATTTGGAAGGTGTGAGCATCAAAACTTGTGCCGTCATTACCAAAAAAATTCCATGGGATCCTGAGAGCACGCCACGGTGACACACTGATTTTCGTTATTTCCGGACTCTATATGCATTTCCTATAATTAGAATACCAACACGGCTTACGCCTCTGGCCGCACCCTACAGCTAAACTGTTTGAATTTTTCCCGTTTCTCGAAAAATGAATGAAAACTCCCAAAGCGACACACAAATGATCTTGTTAGCTAGCACGCACGTATTACGACTATAGCAAACGGTACCTCGAATGTAGGAGAATATTGATCCATAGTGTACAATGGTGATTTCTTACCCTGGAAAACAATTTGGAGGAAAAACGATGAACTCTTGTTTTCGTTCAAATGAAAATATGTTGTTAGTTCATGTAAATGTTTTCAAATAGCACACGGTTCACTCACGAAAGCCATGTGCCTACCAAACCGTGGCTGATGCCCCTCCTTGCTGCGCGCGCGATCTGAGTCGTGCATTCTGATTGGCCAGTACCCAAACCCCACGGATTGTACGTCTGCACCGTTGGATGCTCCCAGATCGAACGACAATCCTCATCCCTTTCGACAACAAATGCAGTCCGGCTAGGATTTGATTTATATGCCAAAAAGCACGGTAAATGCCAATAAATGTCTTAGATATAGCACACGTGACCTGAAATGCACCAGCAAATCAAACCCGTGGTATAATGGTGATTGCTTAACATGGGAAAAATTTAAAGCTGAAACGATGAACTCACGTCTTCATTTCAAACGAAATTATTCTCTTTGTGCACACGAGCACTTAGGGCCAACAGTTTGCATAGGCCTTTCCGCGCGACAACCGGGGATATTTTTTCACCCTTTTCACCTTGGCCGCCAACACCCCCTCATCGTCCACCCTCTTTTCACTCAACTAGTCCACCCAATCTCCATCGCCAGCTCCCCCCTCCCCCAGATCCACAGCAGAACCATCTCCGGCGCCTGTGTGCTCACCCCAGCCGTGTGCCCGCTGAGGGAGTCCTGGATTAGGGGGTCTCCGGACAGCCGGACTATATCCTTTGGCCGGACTGTTAGACTATGAAGATACAAGATTGAAGACTTCGTCTCGTGTCCGGATGGGACTCTACTTGGCGTGGAAGGCAAGCTAGGCAATATGGATATGGATATCTCCTCCTTTGTAACCGACCCTGTGTAACCCTAACCCTCTCCGGTGTCTATATAAACTGAAGGGTTTTAGTCCGTAGGACAACAACCACAACATACAATCATACCATAGGCTAGCTTCTAGGGTTTAGCCTCCTCGATCTCATGGTAGATCTACTCTTGTACTACCCATATCATCAATATTAATCAAGCAGGACGTAGGGTTTTACCTCCATCAAGAGGGCCCAAACCTGGGTAAAACATCGTGTCCCCGGCCTCCTGTTACCATCCGGCCTAGACGCACAGTTTGGGACCCCCTACCCGAGATCCGCCGGTTTTGACACCGACGTTGGTGCTTTCATTGAGAGTTCCTCTGTGTCATCGCCGTTAGGCTTGATGGCTCCTATTATCATCGATAGCGATGCGGTCCAGGGTGAGACTTTTCTCCCCGAACAGATCTTTGTATTCGGCGGCTTTGCACTGTGGGCTAATTCGCTTGGCCATCTGGAGCAGATTGAAAGCTACGCCCCTGGCCATCAGGTCAGATTTGGAAGTTTGAACTACACGAAACGTCCGTGGAGACTTGATCTTCGACGGATTCGAGACACAGCCGGGCGCGCCGCACTGTCTCGATGGGTATGGCCTAGCTCTGCCGCCGAATAGTACCCCAGAGGCCGCGGCCGCATCAGCTCCGACCCTTAGCTCGGAGCCAACTGCGCCAATCGAGGACGGGTGGTTAGACATCGCCTCAGGGGCTGCAGTCTCAATGGCGATCGAGCCGAACACCAGCCTAACCCTCTGCGGAGCCCGGGACTCCAAGGTGCTGGACTCTTTTCCGGACTCCGAACCGCCCGTGCCCCTGCCAATCGAATCCGATTGGGCGCCGATCATGGAGTTCACCGCCGCGGATATCTTTCAGCACTCGCCCTTCGGCGACATTCTGAATTCACTAAGGTCTCTCTCTCTCTCTCTTTGTCAGGAGAGCCCTGGCTGGACTATGGCCAACAAGATTGGGATGCGGACGACGAAGAAATTCGACTCCCACCCACCACCACTTCGTAGCCACTATCGATGATTTAACCGACATGCTCGATTTCGACTCCGAAGACATCGACGGTATGGACAACGATGTAGGAGACGAACATGAACTAGCACCTATAGGGCACTAGAAAGCCACCTCGCCATATGACATATACATGGTGGATACACCCAAAGAAGGCAATGGCGACGAGATAGTGGAGGATGACCCCTCCAAGAAGCAACCCAAGCGCCGACGTCTACGGCTCCGCTCTAAGTCCCGCCAAAACAAAAGTGGTGATACTGGCACAGGAGATAATAACACTCCGAATAGTGCCGAAGACAACAACAATCCCCTCCAGCATGATTTAAAGCAGGAGGATGGAGGAGCCAGCTCTCCTGAGAGAGCGGCAGACGGAGAGGAGGAGAATGACAATTACATGCCCCCCTCCAAAGACGAGGCAAGCCTCAGCGAGGATGAATTCGCCATACCAGAGGATCCCGTCGAACAAGAGCGCTTCAAGCGCCGGCTTATGGCCACGGCAAATAGCCTGAAGGAAAAGCAGCAGCAGCTTCAAGCTGATCAAGATCTGCTAGCTGACAGATGGACTGAAGTCCTCGCGGCCGAGGAATATAAACTCGAGCGCCCCTCCAAGAATTACCCAAAGTGCAGGTTACTACACCGACTGGAGGAAGAAGCGTATGGTACGGCTGATCGACCACCTCGTGGCCGCGATAGAGAGGCATTCCAGCCAAAAGCTCAGCCTCCACCCCGACGCCATTCAAATAAAAAGGCATGGGGAGATACGCCAGACCTGTGAGACATGTTGGAGGACAAAGCAAAGCATACAAGATCGATATACGGATCACGAGGGCGCACTACTCTGCGAGACGGTAAAGGTCACGCCGGATACCGTAAAAGCAAATCCGGCCGGACCGAACACAGCGGGCAAGACCCATTCGAGCTGCGTCACGACATAGCCCAATACAGAGGCGTCGCACACCCCTTATGCTTCACAGACGAAGTAATGGAACATCAATTCCCAGAAGGTTTCAAACCCGTAAATATTGAATCATACGACGGCACAACAGATCCCACAGTATGGATCAAGGATTTCCTCCTTCACATCCACATGGCCCGTGGTGATGACTTACACGCCATCAAATACCTCCCACTAAAGCTCAAAGGACCAGCACGACATTGGCTTAACAGCTTGCCAGCGGACTCCATTAGCTGTTGGGAAGATCTGGAAGACGCATTCCTCGACAACTTTCAGGGCACCTATGTGCGACCACCAGATGTCGATGACTTGAGCCACATAATTCAGCAACCAGAAGAGTTGGCCAGGCAATTCTGGGCTCGGTTCCTTACAAAGAAAAATCAGATCGTCGACTGTACGGATGCAGAGGCCTTAGCACCTTTTAAACATAACATCCGAGACGAGTGGCTAGCCTGGCACCTTGGTCAGGAAAAGCCGAAATCTATGGCAGCCCTCACGACGCTCATGGCCCGCTTTTGTGCGGGAGAAGACAGCTGGCTGGCTCGCAGTAATAACATATCAAAGAACCATGGTACCCCAGATACCAAGGACGGCAATAGCAGGTCATGTCGCAACAAACATAAGCGCTGTATTAATAGTGAAAATACTGAGGATACGGTAGTCAATGCCGGATTCAAAGGCTCTAAACCCGGTCAGCGGAAAAAGCCATTCAACAAAGTACGCCGGGTCCGTCCAGCTTGGACCGTATACTCGATCGCTTGTGTCAAATACACGGCACCCCAGACAAGCCAGCCAATCACACCAACAGGGATTGTTGGGTGTTCAAGCAGGCCGGCAAGTTAATCGCCGAAAACAAGGACAAGGGGCCGCGTAGCGGTGACGAGGAGGAGCCCCGGAAGCCGCACACTGGAGGACAGAAGAGGTCTCCCCCGCAAGTGCGGATGGTGAACATGATATACGCAACCCACATCCCCAAGAGGGAGCGGAAGCGTGCGCTCAGGGACGTCTATGCGTTGGAGCCAGTCGCCCCAAAGTTCAACCCTTGGTCCTCCTGTCCGATCACCTTCGATCGCAGGGACCACCCCACTAGCATCCGTCATGGCAGATTTGCCGCACTGGTCCTAGACCCAATCATTGACGGATTCCACCTCACTCGAGTCCTTATGGATGACGGCAGCATCCTGGACCTGCTTTATCAGGACACAGTGCGCAAAATGGGTATAGACCCCTCAAGGATCAAACCCACAAAAACGACCTTTAAAGGCGTCATTCCATGTGTGGAGGCCCATTGCACAGGCTCAATTACACTGGAAGTGGTCTTCGGATCCCTGGATAATTTCCGAAGCGAAGAGTTAATCTTCGATATAGTCCCGTTCCGCAGTGGTTATCACGCGCTGCTCGGGCGAACTGCATTTGCTAGATTCAATGCGGTACCGCATTACGCATACCTCAAGCTCAAGATGCCAGGACCTCGTGGAGTTATTACAGTCAATGGAAACACAGAGCATCTCTCCGAACAGAGGAGCACACTGCAGCCCTCGCAGCAGAAGTGCAAAGTAGCCTCTCACGGCAATCAACCAGTTCGGCGCTTCAAAGCCCGGACACCTTCAAGCGTGCTCGGAGTAATCGGCTAATAGACCACCTGGCGCAATCTGAGCTCGCGTAGCAATACGGCGGCCACCCCAATCCCAGCCCAGCGGTGGAACTCGTGCCGCGCGTACATAATTACGCATTAAAAATACCATGGGCATAGATAGGGAGGGGGGCCACAACTGCGGCATGCCCCAAGACGCGGCTTAAACCGCACTAGGGGCTTCCCGCTTGGTTATTTTTCTTTTTTTTCAGGACCTTAATCTCTGGAAATACTGTCCGGCAGCACTATTGCTGAACACATGATGCAGCAACCAAGGAGGCAGACAACTACGTCATGCCACGGAATTCCCAGGTGGATTACAGTAACGAGCGAAATATTCGATTTAATATCATTCCTCAGCTTGCCCATGGAAGGGACATAGTCCTACTCTTTGCTTATCGCGTTATCTGTATCACTCTGCCTTAACGCAATTTTGAATAAACAATGCATGACATTACGATTATTATTGCATTCTTGTTGTATAAATATATATATATATATATTTGTGCTCATCAGTGACGCCTTGCAACCGTACACTTTGGTACGGCCAATACACCAGGGGCTTACGTACCCCACAATGCGGTGTGAAAAGTCCGAACACATTCACAAGTGCGGCACCCCGAACTTATAGCATTATATGCATCAGCTCTGAATCATGTCTTTGGTCAAATGTTGGGTTTGCCCGGCTCCTATGTTTTGGTACCTTACGTTCTGCTCTATCGGCTAAGGTAGCACTAGGAGAACTACTGCGATTGTGCCCCGGTTCTGCTGGGTTCAGCACCTCAGTAGAGAAAGCTAAAACTAACTGTCATGATAAGGCGAGAGACTGGTCGCTGTTCAGCGAGGTTTTCAAGTCCCTAAAGACTTATGCCGCTTAGAGCTAGGGGTCGGCCCTGTCCGGCTTAAAGGCGTGTATCGCGCCCCGAATTCGGCCTTCCGAATACCAAGGGCTTCGCCGAAATTTAAAATTATAGAATTCTATGGCTAAGTGAGAGTGATAAAGCATTATTAGTCCGGTTGCCTTGTTCGTTGTGCTGAGCACCTCCCTCGAAGGACCCAAACATGGGGACAAGAGTGCTCAGGATTATCCCGAACACCCCAGCACTCGTGGCATGGGGGCAGAAGCCGAGGACTAGCCATCTCTCAGATTGGATAAACAGCCAAACAGAAGGTAATATTTTAAATTCAAACAAGCGTTGCAAAGCGCATATGAAACAAGTTTTCATAAATACAGGATAAAACGAGCAAGTCTCACTCAAATATTACATCTTTTAAACACTCGTCCGCGATGAGATGGGCACCCGGCAGAACACCCTCGTAGTACATCTCTGGGTGGCGGTGCTCCTTGCCCTCCGGCGGACCCTCCTTGATCAGCTTCACGGTGTCTAGCTTGACCCACTACAATTTCACACGGCCGAAAGCCCAACGTGCACCAATGCAGAAAGATCGCTTGACGACCTCCAGCCGCAGGCAGGCATCCACAAGCCGCCTCACCAAGCCGAAGAAGCTGTTCGGAAGGGCGTCGCCAGGCCACAGCCGGACTATAAAGCTCTTCATGGCCCGATCGGCCGCCTTATGTAGCTCGACCATCTGCTTCAGCTGGTCGCTCATTGCCACCGGGTGTTCGTCCTCAGCATACTGAGACCAGAACAGCTTCTCCATTGAGCTTCCATCCTCGGCCTGGTAAAATTGTGCGGCATCGGACACGCTGCGGGGCAAATCTGCGAATGCTCCTGGAGAGCTCCGGATTCGGGTAAGTAATCGGTAATTTACTTTTACATGCTTGCTTTGCATATAGAAAGCCTTACCCGCCGCTATCTTCTTCATCGCGTCGATCTCTTGGAGGGCCTTTTGGGCTTCGGCCTTGGCACTTTTTGCACTCTCGAGGGCCGTGGCAGCTCAGACTCCTGCGTCTTTGAGTCAACCTCCAACACCTCGTGCTTCGCCATGATAGCCTGGAGCTCTTGCTGCACCTCGCCCACCCGAGCCTCGTGCTTCTCTCGCTCGGTGCGCTCCTTGGCCGCTTTATCTTCGGCCTTGGTTAGCGCTTGCTTCAGGGTCGCCACCTCGGTCGTGGCCCCTGGCAAATATTCGATGATCCTGTCATTTTGCAATCATGTCTTCTTTTATATATACATATCTATAGACAGGGTATTACTTACCCTTGTTCTCCTCGAGCTGCCTCTTGGCAAGGCTGAGCTCTTTCCGGGACCCGTCGAGGGCCTGCTTCAGTACGGCAACCTCCGCAGTCAGTGCGGCGGACGCCAGCAGCGAAGCCTGCATATGCATATTGACACACTTATATTAGACTCCTGCGATATTATTTGATCCTCTGTTCGGCTTTTCTTTGTGAACACCGAACAAAGCATCAGGGGCTACTGTCTATGCGGTAATATTTCTACTACATTTTAAAACACTTACCTCGAAGCCTGTTAGAAGGCTGGCACAGGCTTCAGTCAATCCGCTCTTGGCGGACTGAACCTTCTGGATCACCGCACTCATGATAGTGCGGTGCTCCTCGTCGATGGAAGCGTTGTGAAGCGCTTCCAGCAGATTATCTGGTGCCTCTGGATGGACAGAGGTCACCGGCACAGGCGTCTTGCCCCTCTTAGAAGGAGGCCGCCTGCCCGAGCCTGGAACCGCTGGAGGTTCCGGCGTGGTGTTTGGCTAAGAGCCGAACTCTGAGCTCTCAGGGGCCCCGTCCCCTCGGCTCCCGGAGTCCGGAAGGTCGCCTTGAGGAGCCTCCGGGACTGTCTCCCCTCGATCCGGTGCCTCTTGAGAGAACACCTCGGCGTCGTCGGCAGGATGAGGGGAGGTGGCGGTCAGGACTGGATCGTTGCCCATGTCCGACGAGCCCAGGGAGCCGTCTGATGATACCTCGATATTGGCTCGTGGAGGCCTGCATAATTATGTTCAGCATAAGAGAAAGCAGTGCGACAAAGGAATCCTATGAGTTACTCTGGTATCCAAATACTTACGATCTCCCTGGGGGCTTGGGCCTGGGCAACCACTCGTCTTCGCCTTCGTCGGCGGTGGTGGAACTGTCCGGAAGGAGAGTCCTTCCCTTCTTGGACCCTTTGCCCCCCCAGTTGGGGTGGCTTTCCTTTTCCTGTCTCCCCTAGTCGGTGGGGGAGCACCTTCTTCTTCTTCTTCCTCGTCTTCGGGGGAAGAGTGCGCCGCAGAGTCATCGGACGGTGAGTCCGACGACGTCTGGCGTCGGGAAATCTTCCGGGTTCCCTTGGCCTTCTTGGTCTTCTACGGTGCCAGAGTCAACATCTTCGCCAGAACAGTGTCTGCGGGGCCTTCGGGCAAAGGAGTCGGACAGTCGATCTGTCCGGCCATCTTCTGCCAGTCCTGTCAAAGGTACGGGAGTTTAGATCCCACATAGAGTTAATCTATAAAAAATAAGTATCCTGTGAAAGGTAAAGCAGCTTACCGCACTGTCTTGGCACTTCCCGCTGAATCCGCGAACCTCGGTAATAGGAGGGGGGGCTCGGCACTTTTGAACAGCACCCTCCAGGCATCTTCATGTGTCGAAGAGCCTGTTCAAAGTTCAGTGTTGCGCCGGGTCGAACTCCCACAAGTTGAACTCCCGTTGTTGGCACGGGAGGATCCAGCGGATGAGCATAACTTGGACTATGTTGACGAGCTTGAGCTTCTTGTTCACCATGTTTTGAATACATGTTTGGAGTCCGGTCAGCTCTCTTAAACTACCCCAGGATAGGCCCTTCTCTTTACAGGAAGTGAGCCGTGTGGGGATGCCCGATCGGAACTCGGGGGCCGCTGCCCATGCAGGGTCGCGCGGCTCGGTGATGTAGAACCACCCCGATTGCCACCCCTTTATGGTTTCCACAAAGGAGCCCTCGAGCCATGTTACGTTGGGCATCTTGCCCACCATGGCGCCTCCGCACTCCGCCTGGCGCCCGCCCACAACCTTCGGCTTGACATTGAAGGTCTTCAACCATAAGCCGAAGTGGGGCTTGATGCGGAGGAAGGCCTCGCACACGACGATAAACGCCGAGATGTTGAGGATGAAGTTCGAGGCCAGATCATGGAAATCCAGGCCATAATAGAACATGAGCCCCTGGACGAATGGATGGAGAGGGAATCCCAGTCCGCGGAGGAAATGGGTGAGGAAAACTACCCTCTCATGGGGCTTGGGGGTGGGGATGAGCTGCCCCTCATCTGGGAGCCGGTGCGCGATGTCTTCAGGTAGGTATCCGGCTCTCCTCAGTTTCTTGATGTCTCCCTCCCTGACGGAGGAGATCATCCACCTGCCTCCCGCTCCGGACATGGTTGGAGAAGGTTGAGGTGGGAAGTGCGGACTTGGGCGCTAGAGCTCGAGTGTGCGAAAACGGATGAGCAAGGGAGGAAGAAGGCGTGGATAGAAAGGTGAATCCTTATCCCTTTCTATGGGCGGACGAAACTAAGCGTCCCCACTTGCCTGATAAAACTCGCTTATCCCCCAAGCGTCGTAATTGATGGCACGGTTGGGTTACCCATGCCCGTATTGATGAGAATCCCGTAATAAGGGGACGCAATCTCTGCTTTGACAAGACGTGTCGAAAAACTGCCTCGCGTTATGTGCGGGGCTGGTTGAAGGAAACGGGCTGAATAATCACCGGGCCATGACATAACGTCATGCTACCAAAACAAGGCAGCAAACTAGATCTGCGAAAATATTATTCTCTCTACGGTGGAATGTGGAACTTATTTTGCAGGGTCGGACACTATCCTAGTATTCAAATTCTTCTGTGATGTATTCAGAGAAGGAACCCGCCTTGCAATGTTGAAGACAATACTGCGCGCCGGACTCATCGTCATTGAAGCTTGGTTCAGGGGCTACTGAGGGAGTCCTGGATTAGGGGGTCTCCGGACAACCGGAATATATCCTTTGGCCGGACTATTAGACTATGAAGATACAAGATTGAAGACTTCGTCTCGTGTCCGGATGGGACTCTACTTGGCGTGGAAGGCAAGCTAGGCAATACGGATATGGATATCTCCTCCTTTGTAACCGACCCTGTGTAACTCTAACCCTCTTCGGTGTCTATATAAACCGAAGGGGTTTTAGTCCGTAGGACAACAACCACAACATACAATCATACCATAGGCTCGCTTCTAGGGTTTAGCCTCCTCGATCTCGTGGTAGATCTACTCTTGTACTACCCATATCATCAATATTAATCAAGCAGGACGTAGGGTTATACCTCCATCAAGAGGGCCCGAACCTGGGTAAAACATCGTGTCCCCGGCCTCCTGTTACCATCCGGCCTAGACGCACAGTTCGGGACCCCCTACCCGAGATCCGCCGGTTTTGACACCGACACCCGCTCTTCGGCGTCAAGTCTACCTCTGCTATCATTCCCAACACGCAGCTGCCCACGCCTCGCCTTCTTCGTTTGCTCGCCAGCCACCCTCGAGCATATCGATCCTGTAACCCTCGCCTCTCCTGTGGTCCGGCCGGGTTTGCATTAAGAAACCTGTTAGTTACTGCCCTCCATCACGGTGAGGCATATTTCCTCGCAATCCCTTAATATGTCTCCAACGTATCTATAATTTATGAAGTATTCATGCTATTTTATTATCTGTTTTGGATGTTTATGGGCTTTACTAAACACTTTTATATTATTTTTGGGACTAACCTATTAACCGGAGGCCCAGCCCAAATTGATGTTTTCTTGCCTATTTCAGTGTTTCGAAGAAAAGGAATATCAAACGGAGTCCAAACGGAATGAAACCTTTGGGAGAGTTATTTTTGGAATGGAAGCAATCCAGGAGACTTGGAGTAGATGTTAGGGAATCTTAGAGGAAGCCACGAGGCAGGGAGGCGTGCCCTACCCCCTGGGCGCGCCCCCACCCTCGTGGGCCCCTCGTGGCTCCCCTGACCGACTTATTGTTGGGGAACGTTGCAGAAAACAAAATTTTTCCTACGGTTTCACCAAGATCCATCTAGGAGTTCATCTAGCAACGAGTGATCGGATTGCATCTACATACCTTTGTAGATCACGCGCGGAAGCGTTCAAAGAACGGGGATGAGAAAGGCGTACTCGACGTGATCCAAATCACCGGAGATCCTAGCGCCGAATGGACGGCACCTCCGCATTCAATACACGTACGGTCGGCGTAACGTCTCCTTCTTCTTGATCCAGCAAGGGGGAAGGAGAGGTTGAGGAAGATGGCTCCAACAGCAGCACGACGGCGTGGTGGTGGTGGAGCTGCAGTACTCCGGCAGGGCTTCGCCAAGCACTATGGAGGAGGAGGATGTGTTGGAGAGGGAGAGGGAGGCACCAAAGGCGTGGGTTGAAAGGCCCTCCTTCCCCCACTATATATAGGAAGCCTAGGGGGGGCGCCGGCCCTAGGAGATGCAATCTCCTAGGGGGGTGGCGGCCAAGGGAGGAATCCCTCCTCCCCAAGGCACCTAGGAGGTGCCTTCCCCCTTCGGGACTCTTCCTTTCCTTATCTCTTGGCGCATGGGCCTCTTGGGGCTAGTGCCCTTGGCCCATATGGGACAAGGCGCACCCCCTACAGCCCATGTGGCCCCCGGGCAGGTGGCCCCACCCGGTGGACCCCCGGGACCCTTCCGGTGGTCCTGGTACAATACCGGTGACCCTGAAACTTGTCCCGACGACCGAAATAGCACTTCCTATATATAATTCTTTACCTATGGACCATTCCGGAACTCCTCGTGACGTCCGAGATCTCATCCGGGACTCCGAGCTACATTCGGGTTACTGCATATACATATCCCTACAACCCTAGCATCACCGAACCTTAAGTGTGTAGAACCTACGGGTTCGGGAGACACGTAGACATGACCGAGACGACTCTCCGGCCAATAACCAACTACGGGATCTGGATACCCATGTTGGCTCCCACATGCTCCTCGATGATCTCATCGGATGAACCACGAAGTCGAGGATTCAAGCAACCCCGTATACAATTCCCTTTGTCAATCGGTATGCTACTTGCCCGAGATTCGATCATCGGTATCCCAATACCTCGTTCAATCTCGTTACCGGCAAGTCACTTTACTCGTACCGTAATGCATGATCCCGTGACCAGACACTTGGTCACTTTGAGCTCATAATGATGATGCATTACCGAGTGGGCCCAGTGATACCTCTCCGTCATACGGAGTGACAAATCCCAGTCTTGATCCGTGTCAACCCAACAGACACTTTCGGAGATACCCGTAGTATACCTTATAGTCACCCAGTTACGTTCTGACGTTTGGTACACCCAAAGCACTCCTACGGTATCCGGGAGTTACACGATCTCATGGTCTAAGGAAAGGATACTTGACATTGGAAAACTCTAGCAAACGAACTATACGATCTTGTGCTATGTTTAGGATTGGGTCTTGTCCATCACATCATTCTCCTAATGATGTGATCTCGTTATCAATGACATCCAATGTCCATAGTCAGGAAACCATGACTATCTGTTGATCAACGAGCTAGTCAGCTAGAGGCTTACCAGGGACATGTTGGTGTCTATTATTCACACATGTATTACGATTTCCGGATAACACAATTATAGCATGAACAAAGAAAATTATCATGAACAAGGAAATATAATAATAATCCTTTTATTATTGCCTCTAGGGCATATTTCCAACACTTATTTCGCTTATATATGTCCATATACCCTAAAAACATCAGAGAGGAGAATAGATCGGGAGTTCTGCCGCCACAAGCCTCTGTGGCAACCAAAAACCAATTGGGTTTTGGTTGATATGTGTCTTAAGGTGTTATTCTAGTACGAACTCTTGAATAGATCGATCCGAAAGAATAACTTTGAGGTGGTTTCGTACCCTAAAATAATCTCTTCGTTTGTTCTCTGCTATTAGTGACTTTGGAGTGACTCTTTGTTGCATGTTGAGGGATAGTTATATGATCCAATTATGTTAGTATTGTTGAGAGAACTTGCACTAGTGAAAGTGTGAACCCTAGGCCTTGTTTCCTAGCATTGCAATACCATTTACGCTCACTTTTATTACTTGTTACCTTCCTGTTTTTATAGTTTCAGATTACAAAAACCTACATCTACCATCCATATTGCACTTGTATCACCATCTCTTCGCCGAACTAGTGCACCTATACAATTTACCATTGTATCGGGTGAGTTGGGGACACAAGAGACTCTTTGTTATTTGGTTGCAGGGTTGTTTGAGAGAGACCATCTTCAACCTACACCTCCCACGTATTGATAAACCTTAGGTCATCCACTTGAGGGAAATTTGCTACTGTCCTAAAAACCTCTGCACTTGGAGGCCCAACAACGTCTACAAGAAGAAGGTTGCGTAGTAGACATCAAGCTCTTTTCTGGCGCCGTTGCCGGGGAGGTGAGTGTGTGAAGGTATATCTTTAGATCTTGCAATCGAATCTTTTAGTTTCTTGTTTTATCACTAGTTTAGTTTATAAAAGAAAATTGCAAAAAAATGGAATTGAGTTTGCCTCATATGCTTCATCTTTTTAATATTTTTCGTGAGAATGATGGAAAGGAAAATTGTGCTCAAGTGCTATAAGAAGTCTATAAAATGTTTGGCACTAAATCTTTTAATGATGAGCATGATTGCAAGGTTGTTAGTATGAACTCCTTGAATATCCATAGTACTAATGATGATTGCACTAGTCATGATGAAAATGTCTCTTGTAAGCATGTCAATTTTTGTGGAGTGCATAGAGTTTGCAAGTACACACCAAATAGGGAAGATAGATTTTGCAAGAGGCATATTTGGAAACTAAGTGGTTGCAAGAAAGGCTAGATGTTTGTGCTGAAAATTTAAACTTTCTTAGCCGTACTTGTGAGCTTTGCAATGAACGTGGTCATTTAAGTCTCCAATGCAAATTGTTTCATGATCGTATCGTGTCCAAGAATTGTGATGACTTGATTTCCCTTGCATATCTTAATGAACTTAGTTTGCTTTTGGGTTATGAAGAAATGAAATGTATAAGTAAGGATCTTCCAGAATTTGTCCTTGATAAAGTTCTTGATTTTGATCTAGAAGAAATTTTTATGTATTGTGCGGTGAATTGCATTGAAAATCCTTATATTGCCAATTACATAAATACAAGAAAACAAATAGAAGATGAAGAGAATACTAACAAAAGGGAAGAGACTTCCCAATATCCTCCTATTATGTCTTATGATGAATCAGGTAATGAGGAGGAGCCTTCTATTCAACCAATCTCATTAATAAGGTGCTCGAAAAAGAGGGTTAAACCCACACATGATGTGAAGAAGAAAAAGAAAAGAAGGAGAAGCAAAGGTAATAAGGTAATCCTCCCAAATGATGTTGCTCCTATTACTCATTGTGACGATGATAATTGTTATATTATTGGTGTTGTCCATAGTATTAA
The DNA here is from genome assembly GCF_003073215.2 of Triticum urartu. Classification (NCBI taxonomy): domain Eukaryota; kingdom Viridiplantae; phylum Streptophyta; class Magnoliopsida; order Poales; family Poaceae; genus Triticum; species Triticum urartu. Next base: position 155,838,634 of record NC_053028.1, read on the forward strand.
TGATGAGAGTGATTATGCTTATGATATGAAAAGGCCCAAGCTTGGGGATGCTATTTTTGATGAGAATGACATGTTTGAGAATGTATTTGCTGCAATTAATGTTTGTCCCAAGCTTGGGGATGCTATGATTAATGAAGATGATATTTTTAGTCTCCCAAGTTTTGATATGCAAATTTATTATGATGATAGAATGCCTCCTATTATGACGGTTATATTGATGAAAGTGGGTTTGGAAGAGTGTCAACTTTAGGAAGTAATGATCCCACTATTTTGGAGGGTGTTGAATATGATTGTGACAATTATAAAAGTGGATTTGGAGAGGTCATGACTTTATTTAGTAATGATTCCACTATCTTGGAAGAGGTTTCAATCGATTATGATGAGAACAAAGTTGCTACTTATGATAATTATTGTGATGATAAGTATGCTATAAAAAGTAGTGATGATTATAATTATAAAAAAATTCATGATTATGATTACCCTTTTTCCGAACATTACTCTTTTAATGTGGAAACAATTTATAGTATTCGAGTCTCTTATGATACTCCCACTATTCCGAACGAGAAGAATTTTGCTTATGTGGAGAGTAATAAAATTTCTATGTTTGTAGATCATGAAAATAATGCTCTTTGTGATAGTTATATTATTGAATTCATTGATGATGCTACTGAAAATTATTATGAGTGAGGAACATATGCTTGTAGGAATTGCAATAATATCAAGTTTCCTCTCTATGTGCTTAAAGTTTTAAAGTTATGCTTGTTTTGCCTTCCTATGCTAGTTGATTATTGTTCCCATAAATTGTTTGCTCATAAAATACCTATGCATAGGAAGTGGGTTAGACTTAAATGTGCTAGTCATATTCTTCATGATGCTCTCTTTATGTTTCAATTCTTATCTTTTATGTGAGCATCATTGAAATCATCATGCCTAGCTAGGGGCGTTAAACGTTAGCGCTTGTTGGGAGGAAACCCAATTTTATTTTTGTTCCTTGCTCCTGTTTAGTAATAAATAATTAATCTAGCCTCTGTTATGGTTGTGTTTTTTGTGTTTAATTAGTGTTTTTGCCAAGTAGAACCTTTGGGAAGACTTGGGGAAAGTCTTTGTGATCTTGCTGTAAAAACAGAAACTTTAGCGCTCACGAGATTTGCTGCCATTTTTTAATGGAGAGTGATATTTAGTTAATTATTTTTGAATATGATTAATAGATAATTCCTCACGTCCAGCAATTTATTTTAGAATTTTTAGGGTTCCAGAAGTATTCGAAACCTACAGATTACTAGACTGTTCTGTTTTTGACAGATTCTGTTTTTCGTGTGTTGTTTGCTTATTTTGATGAATCTATGAGTAGTATCGGAGGGTATGAATCATAGAGAAGTTGGGATAAAGTAGATATTACACCAATATGATTTGAGAATGAGTTCACAACCGTACCAAAAGTGGTGATTTATTTTCATATACTAACGGAGCTTACGAGTTTTCTGTTAAGTTTTGTGTTGTGAAGTTTTCAAGTTTTGGGTAAAGATTCGATGGACTATGGAATACGGAGTGGCAAGAGCCTAAACTTGGGGATGACCAAGGCACCCCAAGGTAATATTCAAGGACAACCAAGAGCCTAAGCTTGGGGATGCCCCGGATGGCATCCCCTCTTTCGTCTTCGTTCATCGGTAACTTTACTTGGAGCTATATTTTTATTCACCACATGATATGTGTTTTGCTTGGAGCATCAATTTATTTTGTTAGGATTTGCTTTCTGTTGTTTAGGAAAATGTTTTTAATCTTTTATTTCAATAAAAGTGGCATTGATAGCCTTTACTATGCCTATTTTACAAGTCTACATGTTGCTGTTTGAAAACAGAAATTTTACCATTGTTGCAAAATTTTCCTAGAAAAGTCAGAGTGTGATAAAATGTTGAAACCTTTTGAATAATAAGATCTGATAAATTTACTACAGTGTGAATTTTCTTTCGTAATTTTTGGAGCTAGGGAAGTATGGATCTTGCTGCATTCTTTACAGACTGTCCTGTTTAGGCAGATTGCTATTATGTTTGCATTGTTTGCATATGTTTGCTTGTTTAATGATTCTATTTGAGGATAGGACTATTAAATATGCAGAGGCATTTAGTATGAAATTATGAATAATAATTTTAGTGATTTGCTACAGTAGAGTATGATAAGGTTTTTGCATTGGTTTATACTAACTTATCTCACGAGTCCTCGTTGAGTTTTGTGTGGATGAAGCTTTTGAGATTTAGGCAGGCCGTGATATGAGAGGAATTAAGGAGACACAAAAGCTCAAGCTCGGGGATGCCCAAGGCATCCCAAGATAATATTTCAAGAAGTCTCAAGCATCTAAGCTTGGGGATGCCCGGTTGGCATCCCACCTTTCTTCTTCGACAACTATCGGTTAGTATCGGTTGATCCTAAGTTTTTGTTTCTTCACATGATGAGCGCTATCCTTGAATTGTCGTTTTATTTTGTTTTGCTTGTTGTGTGAATAATATCTCAAGATCTGAAATCCTTAAATGGGAGAGTCTTCACATAGTTAAACAATTATTTAACTACTCATTGATCTTCACTTATATCTTTTTGGAGTAGTTTGTCATTTACTCGTGTGCTTCACTTATATCCTATGAGTAAATAGTTGAATGATTTGAATATCATAAATCTAAAATTTATATATGTTTCATATACTTATTCCATAGGGAGTAATGACTTCACATATAAGAAGTAGAGGCGGTAAATTTATTGAAGGTTAGCAAACATTGTATTGGCCACTTGAACAATTCATGAAAGAATATTGAAGGAAGAGAGATTTCACATATAAATATACTATATTGGACATCTTTTGTAATTGTGAGCACTCATTAAAATATGACATGTTAAAAGGTTGATGTTGGACAAGGAAGATAACGTAATGGGTTATGTTTTCTTATATCTGAAATAAAGTATATTGTCATGGATCATCCAACATGTTGAGCTTGCCTTTCCCCCTCATGCTAGCCAAATTCTTTGCACCAAGTAGAGATACTACTTGTTCTTCCAAACATCCCTTAAACCAGTATTGCCATGAGAGTCCACAATACCTACTTATGGATTGAGTAAGATCCTTCAAGTAAGTTGTCATAGGTGCATGCAATAAAAATTTCTCTCTAAATATGTATGATCTATTAGTGTGGAGAAAATAATCTTTATACGATCTTGTGATGTGGAAGTAATAAAAGCGATGGACTGCATAATAAAGGTCCCTATCACAAGTGGCAATATAAAGTGACGTTCTTTCGCATTAAGATTTTGTGCATCCAACTATAAAAGCGCATGACAACCTCTGCTTCCCTCTGCGAAGGGCCTATCTTTTATTCTTGTCTTATACCCTATGCAAGAGTCGTGGTGATCTTCACCTTTCCTTTTTACATTTTATCCTTTGGCAAGCACATTGTGTTGGAAAGATCCTGATATTGGATGTAAGGCATCATGAACTATTATTGTTGACATTACCCTTGAGGTAAAAGGTTGGGAGGCGAATCTATAAGCCCCTATCTTTCTCTATGTATGATTAAAACTTTGAACCCATAAATATCGCGTGAGTGTTAGCAATTGTGAAAGACTAAATGAGAGTTGAGTATGTGAAGTTTGCTGAATCAAAGCTCTGACATAGAGTCTTCCTGAAAATAAGATGAATTGTAATTGTTTGATGACTAATAACACGGTTTGTTAGTTCTCAAGAAAGTTTATGATCCATACTTTAACATGTGAATAGTTTGTTACTTGATCATGAGAAGCTTTATGATATGAGCCATTGTTATGACATATAATGATGCTAGAAAAGGTGATTGAAATTATAATTGATCAAACTTGTGCACCTGCTAGCATTCACACTTCATAAATTATTTCTTTTATCATTTACCTGCTTCATAAATTAAGCTTGGGGATGCTGATACGTCTCCAACATATCTATAATTTATGAAGTATTCATGCTATTTTATTTTCTGTTTTGGATGTTTATGGGCTTTACTAAACACTTTTATATTATTTTTGGGACTAACTTATTAACCGGAGGCCCAGCCCAAATTGATGTTTTCTTGCCTATTTCAGTGTTTCTAAGGAAAGGAATATCAAACGGAGTCCAAACGGAATGAAACCTTCGGAGAGTTATTTTTGGAACGGAAGCAATCCAGGAGACTTGGAGTAGACGTTAGGGAAGCTTAGAGGAAGCCACAAGGCAGGGAGGCGTGCCCTACCCCCTGGGCGCGCCCCCACCCTCGTGGGCCCCTTGTGGCCCCCTGACCGACTTATTTCGCCTATATATGTCCATATACCCTAAAAGCATCAGAGAGGAGAATAGATCGGGAGTTCTGCCGCCGCAAGCCTCTGTGGCCACCAAAAACCAATCAGGACCCTGTTCCGGCACCTTGCCAGAGGTGGAATCCCTCACCGGTGGCCATATTCATCATACCGGCGCTCTCCATGACGAGGAGGGAGTAGTTCACCCTCGGGGCTGAGGGTATGTACCAGTAGCTATGTGTTTGATCTCTCTCTCTCTCTTGTGTTCTTGAGATGGTACGATCTTGATGTATCGCGAGATTTGATATTATAGTTGGATCTTATGATGTTTCTCCCCCTCTAATCTCTTGTAATGGATTGAGTTTTCCCGTTGAAGTGGTCTTATCGGGTTGAGTCTTTAAGGATTTGAGAACACTTGATGTATGTCTTGCATGTGCTTATCTGTGGTGACATTGGGATGTTCACGTGATCCACTTGATGTATGTTTTGGTGATCAACTTGCAAGTTCCACTCGTGAACTTATGCATAGGGGTTGGCACACATTTTCGTCTTGACTCTCTGGTAGAAACTTTGGGGCACTCTTTGAAGTACTTTGTGTTGGCTGAATAGATGAATCTGAGATTGTTTGATGCATATCGTATAATCATACCCACGGATACTTGAGGTGACATTGGAGTATCTAGGTGACATTAGGGTTTGGGTTGATATGCGTCTTAAGGTGTTATTCTAGTACGAACTCTTGAATAGATCGATCCGAAAGAATAACTTTGAGGTGGTTTCGTACCCTACAATAATCTCTTCGTTTGTTCTCCGCCATTAGTGACTCTTTGTTGCATGTTGAGGGATAGTTATATGATCCAATTATGTTATTATTGTTGAGAGAACTTGCACTAGTGAAAGTGTGAACCCTAGGCCTTGTTTCCTAGCATTGCAATACCGTTTACGCTCACTTTTATTACTTGTTACCTTGCTGTTTTTATAATTTCAGATTACAAAAACCTATATCTATCATCCATATTGCACTTGTATCACCATCTCTTCGCCGAACTAGTGCACCTATACAATTTATCATTGTATTGGGTGTGTTGGGGACACAAGAGACTCTTTGTTATTTGGTTGCAGTGTTGTTTGAGAGAGACCATCTTCAACCTACGCCTCCCACGGATTGATAAACCTTAGGTCATCCACTTGAGGGAAATTTGCTATTGTCCTACAAACCTCTGCACTTGGAGGCCCAACAACGTCTACAAGAAGAAGGTTGCGTAGTACACATCATCCCTCTTCCTATTTCATTCCGTATGTTCCCAAATTGGCTATAAAATAACAGAGAGCATATATATGTTCATTATCTACCTTCCTAAATAGTACATATAAGTTGTATTTGCTCCGATAAGTTACTGCCGAATTACAGATCGTGGGCACCTGAATCACACAAACTTAACAAATAAGTCGTATATTTTCTAAATTACTACATGACATGTTTAGACAGCTTGATACCAAGTTGTTAGTTTTATGCTTATCCTCCTTCCCTGAGTTTCGCATGTGTTCTCTGTAGATGCCGAGTAGCAGCGACAACACTCATGCTTCAGGTGATGTATCTTCATCTGATTCCGACAACCCTAGGTCTTTAGCAGATGGTGAGGGATCAAGTAATCTTGAATGGGATAGAGCTGCAGCAATTACCCTTCCAGTCAGGACACAGAGGAACGCTCCAAGGAAGCCCACACACCAGCCTAAAGGTGTATATGAAGTAACGGATATTGATTTAAAGTCTTGGGCTCCAACAAAACCAGATAAAGCACGAAGTTCAGGAGTGTGTGCGGATTTGTTGGCAGGGCAAGGCTCAACATTAATCTGCCAGGGTTTCGGAAGGCTGACACAGAAACATGGGAAAGGATAGTCTGGGAGATCATGGATCACTTCAATGTTCCAGAGTAGTGGAAAATGCAGGTGGAACATGCTGCACTGAAGAAGGCTAGGGATGCTTGGAGAAACTAGAAGCACGAGTTGTACAAGAAGTACTTGAGTGAAGGAAGGACCCAATCCCCGCATACCCCCAAATTACAAATGCAGTCTGGGAAGAATTCAAAAGGGTCAGGGCAACTACAGAGTTTGCTGAGAAGAGTGCCAAGCAATCGGAACTTCACAAGAGGAACACACACACCCCCACCGTATGGGTGTGGCAGGATACTACGACATGAAACCGGTACGGGACTAGGAGGACATAGAAGCGGTAGTGGCAGATGGGAAACCGGCCTTTAGTGAAATTAGGGGTGAACACGCTAGAGACTACTTGCGGGAACATGCAAGGAGGCGTAATGATGAAACTTATTACTTTGAAAAATCACTTCATGAAGAACTATATCGTGTGATGTTAAAGGCTTCCAAGATCCCTGGAAGGTTCTACGGGAACTCAAGGCAATGTGACATTATGTCCGATGCTCTAGAAACAAGAGAGCCCCCCGGCCGTGCAAGGGGTATAGGTTTTAATGTCCCGCACAAGAGGGATTTCACACTCAGCAAAGAAGAGAGGCTCGACATGAAAAAAGCGAGGAGTGAAATGAATCAAAATGAATTGTATGAAAGGTTGAGGAAGGACATGTATCCGGCTATTCGAGAGGATATTAAGGAGTCAATGATGATGCAGAAGACTCTAACACTGACAGATAGCCAGCAGATGGGAGGGGAGGTGGGCATGGAGGTGCTTATTGCGCGACAACACCGCACAAGAGTAGCTATGTATCAGCTGAACCCAACGAGACTGAGACTGCAACTACTCATGATGATGCTATATTTGATCTATCTGGAATGAAAGACAGACTAAAGGGCGTGCTTACACATTATGAAGGTACATTAAAATGTGCAACAGCCTGGGTTTTCCCACCCTTCTTGTAAGAGGGCCTCTTGTAGGACAATGTGCCATTGAAACCGGGCTGGGTGAAGTGCTACGTGACTAAAGTAAAGCCTGGATTCAATGAATTTGCCCTGAAGATTGTCCTAGGAAACTTTGATGAGCAAAGGACCTTGGGAGAAACACTGTTACATCACATCCAGTGGCCATGAAAGGAAATAGAGTTCATCGATGAGATCCCTGAAGCCCTGCCAAGAGCAACCAATGTCGCCCCTCAACTGGTGATGCTCTCCTTGCCACAACAGCTCTTGCGTGCTCCCCCCAAAGAACCTAATACTCGTAATCCGACGGTTGATGCATCAACCTGTGATCAGCCGGCCCAACTTTGTGCCATACATGCCATGTCGTCGTCTACCCAGAGCAGCTAGTGGCAAGGCCCACAACTGCTGAAGACGCACCACCAGTTCAGATGCCGGCCGCTGAAGCAGCGGGGGGAGACCCAGCTGCAGCACATGCTCAATAGACCAACCTGGTGGAACGGACTGCTAAGCAATCTAATGCTTCGGAACCGCCTGCTAAGTAGTTTGTATGTACAAAACCAAATGCTCATCAGTGCGTCGGTCCGCAGCCGCGTGATGAGCATACCAATGCATCAGCACTTCCTGCTCAGCAAACCAATGCGTTGGCACGGCCTCCTCAGCACACTAATAAGTTGGCACCACCTGCGCAGAAACCCGACATAGCTTCAACACATGGTCAGCGGTCCAATGCCTCTGCTCCTACAGCCCAGCAGTCCGTCACAGCAGCACCGCCAGCTCAGCGGTCCGGCATAGCTAAATCGTATGCTAAGCAGTCCGTCGAAGCTTCACCATCTTCTCGACAATCTACATTTCAACCAACCAGACGTTCTACCATAAATGCTACAAGTACCAAGAAGGAAGCGGTCAAAAAGGCTGCACCCCCGAGGAAGCGCGCCGGGAGAGTGAAGAGGAAAGAGAACGATTGCCTCTTACTTAAAGCACTCATCACCCATAATCAAATTAGCATCAAGTTGTTTGAATTGGAGAGTAATATTATTTCTGGCGGCATGAATGATGCAGATATAGATTTGGTGCTTGCTAAAAATAAAGCAGATGTACTTGAAGCACGGAATTACGTCCATGCCCAGCCATTTCTTGTTGGCGAATACTTTGATGAGTGAAGCTCCAGTTGCCATGAGTTACATGAATATTGCATGGATCAAATGTCAGCATGTCATCATGGTCTGCTAGTCCACTACAACTGAAAGGACCACGATGTCGCCTAGAGGGGGTGAATAGGCGTTTTAAAAACTTCTACGGATTTGGCATAATCCTAATGCAGTAATAAACTAAGAGGATACTTTTGAAGCACAAATCCTAAATACACTAGGCTCAACTAAATGCACCAACAACTTATTATAAATAAGATGAGCACAACAAGGATACTAACAAGAACAAGTAAGTTACACAAACTTACTTGAGCAATATCACAAGATATGGAAGTGTATGACACACGTTAGCAATTCATACTAATGACAAGATATATTATTATATTTCCATGTTCATGATAATTGTCTATTGTTCATGCTATAATTGTGTTATCCGGAAATCATAATACATGTGTGAATACATAGACGACAACATGTCCCTAGTGAGCCTCTAGTTGACTAGCTCATTGATCAATAGATGGTTACGGTTTCCTAACCATGGACATAGGATGTCATTGATAACGGGATCACATCATTAGGATAATGATGTGATGGACAAGACAAAATCCTGAGCATAGCACAAGATCGTGTAGTTCGTCTGCTAAAGCTTTTCTAATGTCGAGTATCCTTTCCTTAGACCATGAGATTGTGCAACTCCCGGATACCGTAAGGGTACTTTGGGTGTGCCAAATGTTACAACGTAACTGGGTGGCTATAAAGGTGCACTACGGGTATCTCCGTAAGTGTCTGTTGGGTTGGCACGAATCGAGACTCAGATTTGTCACTCCGTATGACGGAGAGGTATCTCTGGGCCCACTCGGTAGGACATCATCATAATGAGCTCAATGTGATCAAGGAGTTGTTCACGAGATGATGTGTTCCGGGAATGAGTAAAGAGACTTGCCGTAACGAGATTGAACAAGGTATCGGTATACCGACGATCGAATCTCAGGCAAGTACCGTACCGATAGACAAAGGGAATTGTATACGGGATTGATTGAATCCTCGACATCGTGGTTCATCCAATGAGATTATCGTGGAGCATGTGGGAGCCAACATGGGTATCCAGATCCCGCTGTTGGTTATTGATCGGAGAGTTGTCTCGGTCATGTCTACGTGTCTCCCGAACCAGTAGGGTCTACACACTTAAGGTTCCATGACGCTAGGGTTATAGGGAAAGTCTGTACGTGGTTACCGAATGTTGTTCGGAGTCCCGGATGAGATCCCGGACGTAACGAGGAGTTCCGAAATGGTCCGGAGACAAAGAATTATATATGGGAAGTCCTTATTCGGTCGCCGGAAGTGTTCAGGGGTTTATCGGTATTGTACCGGGACCACCGAAAGGGTTCCGGGGGTCCACCGGGAGGGTCCGCCTGCCCTGGAGGGCCCTATGGGCTGAATATGTAGGGGGAACCAGCCCCTAGGTGGGCTAGGCGCCAAACCCACTAGGGCCCATGCGCCTAGGGTTTGGGGAACCCTAAAGCCCCCCCCCCCTTGGCTTGGGGGGCAAGTCTTTCCCCCTTGGCCGCCGCCCCCCTCTAGATCCATCTGGAGGGGCCGGCCCCCCTCTGCCTTGCCCCTATAAATAGAGGGGAGGTGGGAGGGCAGTCGGACCACATCCAAGGCGCAACCCTCCCCCTCCCCAACACCTCCTCCTCCTCCTGCGATGCTTGGCGAAGCCCTGCCGGAGTACCACGCTTCTCCAACACCACCACACCGTCGTGCTGCTGCTGGATGGAGTCTTCCCCCACCTCTCCCTCTATCCTTGCTGGATCAAGGCATGGGAGATGTCATCGGGCTGCACGTGTGTTGAACGCGGAGGCGCCGTTGTTCGGTGCTCTGATCGGAATCAATCGCGATCTGAATCGCCACGAGTATGACTCCCTCATCCGCGTTCTTGTAACGCTTCCGTGTCGCGATCTACAAGGTTATGTAGATGCACTCCTCTCTCTCTCTCATTGCTAAATGACTCAATAGATTGATCTTGGTGATGCGTAGAAAATTTTAAATTTCTACTATGATCCCCAACCGTGGTATCAGAGCTAGGTCTATGCGTAGTTTCTATGCACAAGTAGAACACAAGTTGTTGTGGGCGTCGATTTTGTCAATTTACTTGCCGTTACTAGTCTTGTCTTGATTCGGCGGCATCGTGGGATGAAGCGGCCCGGACCGACCTTACACGTACGCTTACGTGAGACAGGTTCCACCAACTGACATGCACTAGTTGCATAAGGTGGCTAGCGGGTTTCTGTCTCTCCTACTTTAGTCGGATTGGATTCGATGAAAAGGGTCCTTGTGAAGGGTAAATAGAAATTGGCATATCACGTTGTGGTTTTGGCGTAGGTAAGAAACATTCTTGCTAAGAAACCTATAGCAGCCACGTAAAAATTTGCAACAACAATTAGAGGACGTCTAACTTGTTTTTGCAGCATATGTCGTGTGATGTGATATGGCCAAAAGGACGTGATGAATGATATATGTGATGTATGAGATTGATCATGTTCTTGTAATAGGAATCACGACTTGCATGTCGATGAGTATGACAACCGGCAGGAGCCATAGGAGTTGTCTTAATTTATTTATGACCTGCGTGTCAACATAAACGTCTTGTAATTACTTTACTTTATTGCTAAACCGTTAGCCATAGTAGTAGAAGTAATAGTTGACGAGACAACTTCATGAAGACACGATGACAAGTATCATGATGATGGAGATCATGGTGTCAAGTCGGTGGCGATGATGATCATGGCGCCCCGAAGATGGAGATCAAAAGGAGCAAAATGATATTGGCCATATCATGTCACTATTTGATTGCATGTGATGTTTATCATGTTTGTACATCTTATTTGCTTAGAATGACGGTAGCATAAATAAGATGATCCCTCATTAAAATATCAAGAATTGTGTTCCCCCTAACTGTGCACCGTTGGTAAGGTCCATTGTTCCGAAGCACCACATGATGATCGGGTGTGATAGGTTCTAACGTTCGCATACAACGGGTGTAAGCCAGATTTACACACGCAATACACTTAGGTTGACTTGACGAGCCTAGCATGTACAAACATGGCCTCGGAACACGGAAGACCGAAAGGTCAAACATGAGTCGTATGGAAGATACGATCAACATGAAGATTTGCACTGATGATGACTAGTCCGTCTCACGTGATGATTGGACACGGCCTAGTTGACTCGGATCATGTATCGCTTAGATGACTAGAGGGATGTCTATCTGAGTGGGAGTTCATTAAATAATTTGATTAGATGAACTTAATTATCATGAACATAGTCTAAAATCTTTGCAATATGTCTTGTAGATCAAATGGCCCACGCTAATGTTGCCCTCAACTTCAACGCGTTCCTAGAGAAAACCAAGCTGAAAGACGATGGCAGCAACTACACGGACTGGGTCCGTAACCTGAGGATTATCCTCATAGCTGCCAAGAAAGCATATGTCCTTGATGCACCGCTAGGTGAAGCACCTGTTTTCCCAGCAGATCAAGACGTTATGAACGCTTGGCAGACGCGTAGTGATGATTACTCCCTGGTTCAGTGTGGCATGCTTTACAGCTTAGAACCGGGGCTCCAAAAGTGTTTTGAGCAACACGGAGCATATGAGATGTTCCAAGAGCTGAAAATGGTTTTCCAAGCTCATGCCCGGGTCGAGAGATATGAAGTCTTCGATAAGTTCTACAGTTGTAAGATGGAGGAGAATAGTTCCGTCAGCGAGCACATACTCAAAATGTGTGGGTTGCACAACCGCTTGTCTCAGCTGGGAGTTAATCTCCCGGATGATGCAGTCGTTGACAGAATCCTTCAGTCGCTCCCACCTAGCTACAAGAGCTTTGTGATGAACTTCAATATGCAGGGGATAGAAAAGACCATTCCTGAGGTATATTCAATGCTGAAATCAGCGGAGGTGGAAATCAAAAAGGAACATCAAGTGTTGATGGTGAATAAAAACACTAAGTTCAAGAAAGGCAAGGGTAAAAAGAACTTCAAGAAGGACGCAAGGGAGTTGCCGCGCCCGGTAAGCAAGCTGCCGGGAAGAAGCCAAAGAATAGACCCAAGCCTGAGACTAAGTGCTTTTATTGCAAGGGAAATGGTTAATGGAAGCGGAACTACCCCAAGTACTTAGAAGATAAGAAGGCCGGCAATGTCAAAGGTATATGTGATATACATGTTATTGATGTGTACCTAACCAGCGCTCGTAGTAGCTCCTGGGCATTTGATACCGGTGCGGTTGCTCATATTTGTAACTCAAAACTGGAGCTGTGGAATAAGCGAAGACTGGCGAAGGACGAAGTGACGATGCGTGTTGGGAATGGTTGAAGGTCGATGTGATCGCCGTCGGCACGCTGCCTCTACATTTACCTACGGGATTAGTTTTAAACCTCAATAATTGTTATTTAGTACCAGCTTTGAGCATGAAGATTGTATCTGGATCTCGTTTAATGCGAGATGGCTACTCATTTAAATATGAGAATAATGGTTGTTCTATTTATATGAGAGACATGTTTTATGGTCATGCCCCGCTGGTCAATGGTTTGTTCTTATTTAATCTTGAACGTGATGTTACGCATATTCATAGTGTGAATGCCAAAACATGTAAGGTTGATAATGATAGTCCCACATACTTGTGGCACTGCCGCCTTGGTCACATTGGTGTCAAACGCATGAAGAAACTCCATGTAGATGGACTTTTGGAGTCTCTCGATTATGAATCATTTGACATGTGCGAACCATGCCTCATGGGCAAAATGGCCAAGACTCCGTTCTCCGAAACAATGGAGCGAGCAACGAACTTATTGGAAATCATACATTCTGATGTGTGCGGTCCAATGAGCGTTGAGGCTCGCGATGGCAATCGTTATGTTCTCACACAAGTCTGAGACCTTTGAAAAGTTCAAAGAATTTCAGAGTGAGGTTGAGAATCAACTTGATAGGAAAATCAAGTTCTTATGATCAGATCGTGGGGGAGAATATTTGAGTCACGAATTTGGCACACACTTAAGGAAATGTGGAATTGTTTCACAACTCATGCCGCCTAGAACACCTCGGCGTAATGGTGTGTCCGAACGTCGTAATCGCACTCTATTGGATATGGTGCGATCTATGATGTCTCTTACCGATCTACCGCTATCATTTTGGGGTTATGCTATAGAGACTGCCGCATTCACTTTAAATAGGGCTCCATCGAAATCTGCTGAGATGACACCGTATGAATTGTGGTATGGTAAGAAACCTAAGCTGTCGTTTCTGAAAGTTTGGGGATGCGATGCTTATGTCAAGAAACTTCAACCTGAAAAGCTCGAACCCAAATAGGAAAAATGCGTCTTCATAGGATACCCTCAGGAAACTATTGGGTATACCTTCTACCTCAGATCCGAAGGCAAGGTCTTTGTTGCCAAGAATGGATACTTTCTAGAGAAAGAGTTTCTCTCGAAAGAAGTAAGTGGGAGGAAAGTAGAACTTGATGAAGTATTGCCTCTTGAACCGGAGAGTGGCGCAACTCAACAAAATGTTTCTATGGTGCCTGCACCGACTAGAGAGGAAGTTAATGATAATGATCATGAAACTTCAGATCAAGTTGCTACTGAACTTCATAGGTCCACAAGGACACGTTCCGCACCAGAGTGGTACGGCAACCCTGTCTTGGAAATCATGTTGTTAGACAATGGTGAATCTTCGAACTATGAAGAAGCGATGGCGGGCTCGGATTCCGACAAATGGCTGGAAGCCATGAAATCCGAGATAGGATCCATGGATGAAAACGAAGTATGTACTTTGACTGACTTGCCCGATGATCGGCGAGCCATAGAAAATAAATGGATCTTTAAGAAGAAGACAGACACGGATGGTAATGTGACCATCTATAAGGCTCGGCTTGTCACTAAGGGTTATCGACAAGTTCAAGGGGTTGACTACGATGAGACTTTCTCACCCGTAGCGAAGCTGAAGTCCGTCTGAATCATGTTAGCAATTGCCGCATTCAATGAATATGAGATATGGCAAATGGACGTCAAAACGGCATTCCTTAATGGTTTCCTTAAGGAACAATTGTATATGATGTAGCCAGAAGGTTTTGTCGATCCTAAGAATGCTGACAAGGTGTGCAAGCTCCAACGCTCAATCTATGGGCTGGTGCAAGCATCTCGGAGTTGGAACATTCGTTTTGATGAGATGATCAAAGCGTTTGGGTTTACGCAGATTTATGGAGAAGCCTGTGTTTACAAGAAAGTGAGTGGGAGCTCTGTAGCATTCTTCATATTATATGTGGATGACATATTATTGATGGGAAATGATATAGAACTCTTGGAAACCATAAAGGCCTACTTGAATAAGTGTTTTTCAATGAAGGACCTTGGAGAAGCTACTTACATATTAGGCATCAAGATCTATAGAGATAGATCGAGACGCCTCATTGGTCTTTCACAAAGCACGTACCTTGACAAGATATTGAAGAAGTTCAATATGGATCAGTCCAAGAAGGGGTTCTTGCATGTATTGCAAGGTGTGACATTGAGCACGGCTCAATGCCCGACCACGGCAGAAGATAGAGAAAAGATGAGTATCATCCCCTATGCCTCGGCCATAGGGTCTATTATGTATGCCATGCTGTGTACCAGACCTGATGTAAACCTTGCCGTAAGTTTCGTGGGAAGGTACCAAAGTAATCCCGGCATGGAACACTGGACAGCGGTCAAGAATATCATGAAGTACCTGAAAAGGACTAAGGATATGTTTCTCGTTTATGGAGGTGACGAAGAGCTCGTCGTAAAGGGTTACGTCGATGCTAGCTTCGACACAGATCTGGATGACTCCAAGTCACAAACCGGATACGTGTATATTTTGAATGGTGGGGCAGTCAGTAGGTGCAGTTGCAAGCAAAGCATCGTGGCGGGATCTACATGTGAAGCGGAGTACATGGCAGCCTCGGAGGGAGCACATGAAGCAATCTGGATGAATGAGTTCATTAGCGACCTAGGAGTTATTCCCAATGCGTCGGGCCCGATGACTCTCTTCTGTGACAACACTGGAGCTATTGCCCTTGCCAAGGAGCCCAGGTTTCACAAGAAGACCAGGCATATCAAGCGTCGCTTCAACTCCATTCGTGAAAATGTTCAAGATGGAGACATAGAGATTTATAAAGTGCATACGGACCTGAATGTCGCAGATCCGTTGACTAAACCTCTTCCACGTGCAAAGCATGATCAACACCAGAACTCTATCGGTGTTCGATTCATCACAATGTAACTAGGTTATTGACTCTAGTGCAAGTGAGAGACTGTTGTAAATATGCCCTAGAGGCAATAATAAAATGGTTATTATTATATTTCCTTGTTCATGATAATTGTCTATTGTTCATGCTATAATTGTGTTATCCGGAAATTGTAATACATGTGTGAATACATAGACCACAGCATGTCCCTTGTGAGCCTCTAGTTGACTAGCTCGTTGGTCAATAGATGGTTACGGTTTCCTAACCATGTACATAGGATGTCATTGATAACGGGATCACATCGTTAGGATAATGATGTGATGGACAAGACCCAATCCTGAGCATAGCACAATATCGTGTAGTTCGTCTGCTAAAGCTTTTCTAATGTCGAGTATCCTTTCCTTAGACCATGAGATTGTGCAACTCCCGGATACCGTAAGGGTACTTTGGGTGTGCCAAACGTTACAACATAACTGGGTGGCTATAAAGGTGCACTACGGGTATCTCCGAAAGTGTCTGTTGGGTTGGCACGAATCAAGATTGGGATTTGTCACTCCGTATGACGGAGAGGTATCTCTGGGCCCACTCGGTAGGACATCATCATAATGAGCTCAATGTGATCAAGGAGTTGTTCACGGGATGATGTGTTACGAGAACGAGTAAAGAGACTTGCCGTAACGAGAGTGAACAAGGTATCGGTATACCGACGATCGAATCTCGGGAAAGTATCGTACTGATAGACAAAGGGAATTGTATATGGGATTATTTGAATCCTCGACATCGTGGTTCATCCGATGAGATTATTGTGGATCATGTGGGAGCCAACATGGGTATCGAGATCCCGCTGTTGGTTATTGACCGGAGAGTTGTCTCGGTCATGTCTACGTGTCTCCCGAACCCGTAGGGTCTACACACTTAAGGTTCAATGACGCTAGGGTTATAGGGAAAGTTTGTACATGGTTACCGAATGTTGTTCGGAGTCCTGGATGAGATCCCGGACGTAGCGAGGAGTTCCGGAATGGTCCGAAGACAAATATTTATATATGGGAAGTCCTTATTCGGTCGCCGAAAGTGTTCCCATGTGGCTTCGTCCTCGGTATGGTGGCTCCACTGAACTTTGCAAAACTTAATGACCTTGCTGCGGGTGACTCGACTGGCAAACTCCAAAATCTTGACAGGCTTCTCCTCATAAGTCAAGTCATTGTCCAACTGAATCACCTCCAAGGGTACAGTATATCTTAGCCGTATGTCGGCCATCTCAGCATGGCACTTCTTCAACTCGGAAACGTGAAACTCATCGTGAACTCCTGACAGTCCTTCAGGTAACTCCAACTTGTAGGCAACTTCTCCCATCTATTCCAAAACACGATACGGTCCTACAAATCTTGGGGCTAACTTTCCCTTAACTCCAAAACTTTTCACTCCTCGCAAAGGTGATACTCGTAGGTACGCTCTGTCTCCAATTTCATAGGTTACCTCCTTGCGTTTCGAATCTGCATAACTCTTCTATCTGGACTGAGCTATCTTCAGTATATCTCGAATCAGTTTAACCTTCTCCTCAGACTCTTTGATCAAGTCTGGTCCAAACAACTGTCGGTCTCCAACTTCATCCCACATCAACGGTGTTCTGCACCTTCGGCCGTACAGGGCTTCAAACGGTGCCATCTTCAAACTGGCTTGGTAACTATTGTTGTATGAGAACTCTGCGTAAGGCAAATTGTCATCCCAACTAGACCCATAATCTAGCGCACAGGCTCTCAACATATCCTCCAGAATCTGGTTGACTCTCTCGGCCTGTCCATCCGTCTGCGGGTGAAAAGCTGTACTGAACTCCAATCTCGTTCCCAAATTCTGGTGCAGCTGATGCCAAAACTTTGAAGTAAACTGCGTTCCTCTATCCGATACGATGGTCCTCGGAATTCCATGCAGACATACGATCCTGGTCATATATATCTTGGCCAATTTTGCACTGGTATAAGTTGTTTTCACTGGGATAAAGTGTGCCACTTTGGTCAAATGGTCAACTACTACCCATATAGAATCATATCCTGATTTGGTCCTGGGCAATCCGGTGATAAAATCCATGCCAAGTTTATCCCACTTCCATTCAGGTATCGCATAGGCTATAACAATCCTGCTGGCTTTTGATGCTCTGCCTTCACTCTCTGACATACATCACATACGGCCACATACTCGGCGATATCCTTCTTCATCCCTGTCCACCAGAAATGTTCCTTCAAATCCAAATACATCTTGGTGTTTCCGGGGTGTATCGAGTATGGTGAGTCATGAGCCTCCTGAAGTATTAACTTCCTGATCTCAGTGTTATTGGGCACGTGAACACGGTCCTCATACCATAAGGTGTCGTGTTCATCCTCACGAAAACCTTTGGCCTTTCCTTCGCTCATTTTCTCCTTTATCTCGGCAATCTCTTTGTCATACTTCTGAGCTTCTCGAATCTTTCCTAACGATGTAGAGTGAACCTCCATTGTTGCAACAAAACCTCTAGGAACAATCTCCAAACATAGTTCCCGGAGATCCTCTGCTAACTCCTTCGGCAATCCCGTGCTCTCTAGGGTATTAGCATGCTCTTCCAGCTCAAAGCATCTGCTACGACATTGGCCTTTCTTGGATGATAGTGAAGCTTCATGTCATAATCCTTATAAGCTCCAACCATCTTCTCTACCTAAGGTTCAGTTCCTTCTGGGTGAAAATGTACTTCAAACACTTATGATCCGTGTACACATCACAATGATTTCCAATAAGGTAATCTCTCCAAGTCTTCAACACATGAACTACGGCTGCTAGCTCCAAATCATGTGTGGCATAATTTAACTCATGCGGTTTTAGTTGTCGTGAGGCATACGAAACAACTCTTCTGTCCTGCATAAGCACACTTCCAAGTCCAAAGTGAGAGGCGTCGCAATACACTTGGAAATCCTTACGTATATCTGGCAGTGTCAGCACTGGGGTTGTAGTCAAACGTTTCTTCAACTCCTGGAAACTTGCCTCGCAATCTTCCATCCATTTAAACTTGGTATCCTTATTCAATAACTCTGTCATGGGCTTCGCGATCTTGGAAAATTTCTCAATGAATCTCCGGTAGTATCCTGCGAGTCCAAGAAAACTGCGAATCTCGCTAACTGAAGTGGGTGCCAACCATTCCATGACTGACTGAACCTTGGTGGGATCTACTTCTATACCTTCTCTTGATATAACATGCCCAAGGAATCCGACTTCCTTCAACCAAAAGTCGCATTTGCTGAACTTGGCATACAACTGATGTTCCCTGAGTTTCTCGAGAACTAAACGCAAATGCTCCTTGTGTTCCTCTTCATTCTTCGAATATACCATTATATCATCAATGAACACCACCACAAACTTATCCAAATATTCCATGAATACTTTGTTCATCATGCTCATGAAATAGGCAGGGGCGTTAGTCAGTCCAAATGACATGACCGTGTATTCGTATAGCCCATACCGTGTGGTGAAGGTTGTCTTTGGTATATCCTTCTCTCATATCTTCAATTGATGATATCCTGATCGCAGATCGATCTTCGAAAACGCCTTAGCTCCTTGCAGCTGGTCAAACAGATCATTGATCATCGGCAATGGGTACTTGTTCTTAATCGTCACTTAATTCAAGGCTCGATAATCAACGACCATTCTTAGGGATTTATCCTTCTTCTCAACCAAAAGCACTGGGGCTCCCCATGGTGATGAACTCCGTCGAATGTAACCTTTCTCCAATAACTCCTTGATCTGTTTCTTAATCTCCTCCAGATCATTCACGGGCATCCTATAGGGTCTCTTGGATATTGGCCCTGTGCCTGGCAATAGCTCTATCAAAAACTCAATATCTCGGTCCGGTGGCATGCCTGGTAACTCCTCTGGGAAAACATCCGGGTAATCCTTTACTACAGGCACTTCTTCCTGAACAACTCCCGTGAGGGTATTTACTTGGCTACTTCTTGGCGCATGCCTAGATATATACTTGATCCTTTTTCCCTCTAGGGTGGTGAGACAAATTGACTTACTAACACAGTCAATGCTTCCTCCGTACTTTGACATCCAGTCCATTCCTAATATCACATCCAATCCTTGTGACTCCAAGATAATTAGATCGGACGGAAAAACATGGTTGCCAATGGTTAAGGGTATCTGGTCACACCATCGACTAGCCATATATTCTGCTCCGGGTGAACTTACTAACAGAGGGGTCCTAAGGGTTTGGGTCGGTAGTTTAAACTTATCCATGAATTCCCTTGATATGTATGAATGCGATGCACCAGTATCGAAAAGAACAAGAGCGGTAAATGACTTAACCAAAAACTTACCTATAACCGCGTCTGGCTGCTCTTCAACCTCCTCCACGTTAACGTGGTTCACTTGTCCTTTGTTGAATGGATTGGGCTTCTTCCCACCGCTCCCATTTCCGTTTCCATTCTTCCCTTCAAGGCACTCCGTGGCATAGTGTCCAGTCTTCCCGCACTTGAAACAAGTAACGCGGCTTAGGTCTCTCTTGGTGGGTGTGGCTGGATTGGGGCGGTTCTGATTGTTGCTTGCTCCATTCCCATTCCCATTCCTAGGGCCAGTATGATTATGGTTACTTCCTCCATTATGGGTGTGGCCTCCATGGTTATGAACAAGTTCTCCCGAGTTCGGGGTTAGGCGAGGCTTCTACTGAGCTCCTGAGTTATACCTCCCTTGTCCATACTTCCTCTTACAGCTCTCAATCTGTTGTTGCTTCCCTTCAATCATAAGAGCCTTATCTACCAACTCTTGGTAGTTGGTGAATGTTGCCACCATCAACTGCATACTCATCTCATCATTCAGCCCTTCCATAAACTTCTCCTGCTTTGCGGCATCTGTGGCCACATCATCAGGGGCATAGCAAGATACCTTGCTAAACTCATCCGCGTACTGAGACACAGTACAGTTTCCTTGGCGTAGGTTGCGAAATTCATGCTTCTTCAAATTCATGGCTCCAGTTGAGACATGGGTTGTACGGAAGGCTTGCTGAAATTGGTCCCATGTCACTGTGGCTATAGGGTAGGTGACAGTGTAATTCTCCCACAATGATGCTGCTGGTCCATCCAACTGATGTGCGGCAAAAATGCACCTTCTCAGCATCAGTACATCCTGCAGTGGTTAACTCCCTTCCAATCCTGCAGAGCCAATCATCTGCTACTATAGGCTCGGTGCTACTGGAAAACACCGGCGGCTGCAACCTCAGAAAACGGGCTAAGTTGTCAACTGGTGGTGGTGGTGGTGGATTGTTGTTGTTGTTGTTGTTGTTGTTGCCTTGGTTCTGAACTAATAGCTGCATCAGGGTATTCTGTTGCTGGATCAACTGAGTAAGCTCCGGTGGGAAAGCAAATCTAGGGTCACGTCTCGGAGGCATCTGATGGGTTTAGAGGGGAGAGATTAGAATAGAATGAGGTCTAATGAGAAAGCACTACCCATATGCACATGAGACAAACACAATCATTTCACTCAATCAATCAAGCAAGGCATACAATTGATCTAGAACTATCACAAAAGTGCTCGGACTACTCTATTTACATGGTGGAATACTACTACTGATGTGTTGCTCTACTAAAAATATTCCTCGGTTGCAGACTCCATGATATCTGCTCCAGCTTCGTCTTCAAAGTCATCATCGCTAAGGTCGGAGTCGGTGTCGTCGATGATGATGTAGTCCTCTGGGCGAATCTCCTTGGGTTCTTCGTCTTCTTCTACTGGTGTGGGGTCTCCCATGAATATTCCGATCTTCTTAATCAGGTCGTCATTCTTCTCCACTAATACGACGATTTCCTCCTCATAATCTTCACGTGTAGCCTTGAGCTCCTCCTCTAGTTCCGCGATCCTAGTCATTGCCTTCTTCAAGTCCATCATGGCTGCGCACATTTGGTTCTCCTGGCGTCGAATGTGCTGGTTTAGTTCCTGGATGAAAGCTACAATTGATCTATCTTTCCTAGTGCTGATCATCTCCCATTGCTCATCTCGGCGCCCACAGATCTGGTAGATAGTATCCTTAAGCTCCTTTTGGTAAACTTCTCCAATGCGTCCCATGGTGATGTGAGCTGCCATACTCTTTCCTAAACTCCAGGTTGGTGCATCGAAGGAAAACTCTATGGGTTTACTGGCTGGCGTGAAGGTTCTTCCTAGAACTTGAACTTGAATCATCCATCACTCCTCTTCTGGTAAAGTGGCGTTGTAGGTCTTAGTGAAGCTTGATATTCCTACGTTCAGGTACCTAGTGACTTCCTTCAAGTGTCGTCCAAAAGGGGCTTCTTCATCCGGCTGTGCAAATTTGTTCCTTGCGTCCACCATCCTAAAGAGTAGAAAATGGAGTGGAGTCAGAAATGAGGAGAGAATAGTGATCTATGGCTTTAGCTTAGTGGTCGTGTCCTACACTCAGCGTGTGCTCTGATACCATCTTGTAGCGACCCGACCTCAAACGGTCAAGTCTCTGTGCTTTAGTGTCATCCCTGGATCGGTAATGCTGACACACACAGTATTTGAGGATTTATAATAGAGTAGCAATCACACACTTATTACATCGAATATCTCCAAAGTGAACTTATTACAATAAATATGGCTTAAGGCCATCTAATGCGATAACATCGGAAGGCTTGGAAGATAAAGTGAGTCCATCAACTCCAACGGCATAGCTGAGCTGCACGGCAACGACCTAATGAATCTTACTGATCGTCTAGAAAGTCTGCAACATAATACATTGCAGCACGAAAACGGGTCAGCACATGGAATATGCTGGCAAAATAACACAGTAGAGCAAGAACAGAATAATGCTATCACTACATGCATATTTGGCTGGTGGAAAGCTCTATGGTTATAGTTTTTGCGAAAAGCCAATTTTTCCCTACAACAAAGGAATAGATTTTAATTTAACTATCATGGTAGTTGAAACATCATTGAGAAAGTTCCTCCAACTCAATCCCAATTAAAGTAATTAACAGCCCAACAATATTAATTTAGAGTGATGAGATACTTAAGATACTCCAAGTACTAGATACTCAAGATGTACATAACCGGGGACATGGCTAACCATGATTAGTTTGTACACTCTGCAGAGGTTTGCGCACTTTTCCCCACAAGACTCGATCGCCTCCGTTGGATTTCTCGCACTACATGGTGTTTGAGAAACGGATGACCGAGACACGGTCTTTCAGAAACATTAACTCTCTACTCCGGGCAGACCATACCAAACCTACAACCCACTACCTGCTGATCCACCTCTTCAAGAGCTTCACGTAACTTACTCAACTATGCTAGAGCCCATAATAGCTTGTGGCTGCACATGTAAGTTTCTAGCATGAATCATCTCAGTTCCCTTTGAGCCTGGGTGGCGGTCCATAGGAAGATCACACGGGTACTCCGGGATTTCCAGAAATACAGGCAACACTGGGTACTCCGGGTGCCTCAATCCACCCAGATGTGTATTTAAGTTGCCACCTTAAGTTAAACCATTAATTAACAATCTCACATCTATCATGGATTTCACTCACCCAAAACCACGTCTACAAGCATAGCATAGCATAGCAATATAAGCATCACGTAGAAGTAACTCCTAAGGGTTTGAATGTAATAGGGCAATAGATTCTACCTCATCAACTACTTCCCAACCCACATGTTAATAACATCCTAATCATGCAATGTTTGAGGATTGGAACTAATGCATAAAAACTGGGTGATAAAGGGGTATGATCAAAGTGTTACTTGCCTTGCTGACGATCCGCGTAACCTAGAGACTCCAAATAACACGCTTCGCACTCCGGGAATTCTATCGCAAACAAACAATAGCATACATAAGCAATCAAGCAAAGAAACACGGGTAAAAACTCAAATAAGAGGATCTAACCAGAAAGTTCAACTTAAGAACTCCGGTTTGCAAAAAGAATCAAATCAAACGGAGCAACGAAACTCAAACGGCGAAAGAAACAAGATCCGTTTACTAATCTGGACCTAGGTCCAATTTTATAGTAGCAAAAACTTGTTCAAGTTGGTTAAGCGGAAAGAGGGTCTCGAGATGAAGATCTAGGCGCTTGAATCGCCTGATTCCGACTAACGAGCGAAAAGATAAACTAGAACGAAAATCAGGTCAGAAATCGTGATCAGAAATAACCGCGGAAAAATCCGATAAAAGAAAACTGACGAATAGGCTAACGAACGAGCATTCGTTATCTGTAACTAACGAGCGAAAACCGTTCGTTAAAACGAACGTACGGATGAACGTCCGTTAAAAAGAAAAACCGGGAAAAACCGGTGAACCGAAAAAAAACTAGGGTTTTCTTTTTAAAAAAACCGGATCGTTTTTCTTTTTTAAAAACGGCGACTACCTCGTCGGTCCGGCGAGGCACGGCAGCGACGGCGAGGCGAGGCACGGCAGTGGGCGAGGCGGCGGCGCGGGCAAGCTACAGCGGCTTCGGCTGCGGGGCGAGGCGGGGCGGCGGTGGTGGGTGGTGGTGGCGGCGGGGGGGAGTATATAAGGAGGGGGTGTGCCTTGGGGAGGGGGTAAAGGCGGCGGGGAGTCCGAGCCGGACTCCTTGAGTCGGGCGGCGGCGGCGTGGCCGGTCTCCTGGAAGGAGAAGGCGCACGGGAGGGGACGGGCCGGCGACTGGGCTTCGGCCCAGTTAGCCTATGCATTTTTTGTTTTAAATAATGATTCCGCCGGAACTAAAAAAATCCTAGAAAATAAAATAAAAATCTAAAAATGCCAAAACAAATTTTCACCGTCTAAATAAAATATTTAGAACAAGATGAACATTTTCTTGGCCCTAAAATGCAATTTTGAAAACGTGCAATTTTTCTAATGCAAACAAAATTGCAAATAAAATCCAAATAAAAACAAATATTGATTTTAATATTTTTCCTCCAATATTTCATTTATTTTGGGAGAAGTCATATTATCCCCTCTCATATATTTTATTATGAAATATTTTCGGAGAGAAAAAATAATTAAAACCAAAATCCTCATTTCAAAATTTGATAAAATCAAATTTGAAAATCGGGGAAATCCCCAACTCTCTCCGAGGGTCCTTGAGTTGCTTAGGATTTCGAGGATCGCGAGACGAAATGCAATAAAATATGATATGCAAGAATGATCTATGTATAACATTCCAAATTGAAAATTTGGGATGTTACATCTGCCTATAATACGGGTCACCATCTAGTGGAAAGCAGCAGTATGAACAGAGACTTTGAGCTCATCAGTCCACATAAGCCAAAGGCCACCTGAAGCACCTCTAGAACAACAAAAGTATTAGTAACATCAAACCTATTGACAAGATCACTTGAACGAACTTTGGAAGATTTAATTTCCGAAAAAAGTTACCTGCACCTTAGTAGATCGCATCAAATTGGGAAGGTAAAGCATGCGCTCACTACCGAGGCCCCATCCCATTCCTCGGCAGTTCCAGGCTATGGCTCTCATGGTGCCCGAGGCGCGTTAGGGCCATGCGCCGCTGCCCAAGGAACTGAGTGGTCCATGGAGACACCCTCTTGACCGCTGAGAGCCATATCGCCTGCTTCCTGAGTTCTCTAAATATCGATTGTATCCCCTTGGTGAGTGGAGCTAATGTTATCTTGATCTTCCACTGTGGCTTGACCTCTTGTGACATATGTGACGCCCCGAGACCGTTGCGCCAGGTGTCTTTCAGTTATTCGCTGTGTTGCCATGTCTTTCGCTTGCATGTTGCATCTTGTCATGTCATCATGTGCATTGCATCATCATGTTTCCAAACTTGCATCCGTCCGGGTTCCCCCAGTTCCGTCTGTTTTCCGTTCTGAGCCCAGACACACTTGCACGCGCCCGCGGCACGTCCGAAATAGTATTTTATAAGTGGCCGGAAAATGTTCTCGGAATGGGTTGAAAGTTGGCATGCGGTCTTATTATAGTGTAGGTAGGCCGCTTGCCAAGTTTCATCGCATTCGGTGTCCGTTTGACGCCCCAACGGATAACTATAGTGGCAGTATAGCCGGTCTTTTCGTCGGACGTTTTCGGTCTCCGGAAACCATGCCGGGCTGCATCTCTCCCCTCTTCTCTCAGACCAACTCGCTCTCCACAGTCCACACTTGACCTCGTTTGCCTACCCCTCTTTGCACAGTGCATCGGCCCCTCACGCGCGTCCGAAAGTTGTCCCGAACTCAACCCGGGCAGTCGTCACCGTTGGGTCCGGATCATCCTCAAATATCTACATTACATCACCGTTTTCTTATTTGGACTCCCTACCTTTTTTTTCTCGACCCTCAGATTTTGATCGGAGGGACTAGGTCGCCCCTAATCTCTAACCCACATGCTATATATGTATCAGTCCAACCCTAATTTCTAGGAGAGCTGTCCCATCCGCCGATTCCCTCCGCCGCCGCCGCTGTGATTCCTCGGGATCCCCTCATTTCCTTCCTGAACCAACCCAGCCTCCACCGTGCCTCGCCCCGATCCAAATGCACCAAAGCCACCGCGTCCCGCACCCACAGCCTCTTGCGCCCGAGGCCTCGCCTCTTCCCAACCTCGCCTGAGTTCAGGGAGCACGCGCCCCTCGTCACCGCGCCGCCCGGCGAGCCTGCCAGTCGGCGACCTCGACCTCAGGCCGGCCCCGTCACGCGACCTCTTCCTTCCCTTCCTCCTCTGGTTCTTCTTCCTCTCACTCACCCCGCATGTCTCTCTCTCTCTCTCGCAGGTGGAGTCCATGGCACCCCCGTCCGGGCCTCCACCACCGCTGCCGCCTCCGGCCCCCACTCATCGAGCCCCGGCCATCCCCATTCATCAGCCGCCTCGAGCCACCCTGCCGTCAGCCAAGTTCCCACTTCACGTCGCGACGCCCCTGGGCCCCTCTACTTCCCTGCTCCAGATCGAGTGTCAAGCGCCGCTACCTCCCCTGCCGACTGGAACCCCGCCGGATCTGGTGACCCTTGCCGCCGCCGTTGCCAAGAACCTCGCCAGAGAACCATGTCCCGCTACTGGAACCGCTCGTCTCCGTTGCCTGCCACCGCTCTGAACCTGCGCCTCCGCAGTCTCTGCATCTCGTGTGCGTGCAAGCGCACGCTTGTGCCCGCAAGAGGGCCGCATCGTGTTGACCGAGGCCCAGCAGCGTTCTACGTTCCCCAGGCCGGCCCTTCTTCCTCAATCGGGCCAAGGCCCATGGGTGAGGCAGCACCCAAGCCCCCCCTGCACTGTTTGGGCCAGCCAGTTTCGGCCCATGATAGTTTTTTCTAGATCTGCGATTTTAGCAATTATCCAAAGAGCGCCAGTTTTACAGTTTGGTCCCTAAACTTCATGCATTTAATAACTTCTCAACCGTGCATCGGTTTAAAGTAATTTATATATGAAAAATACTTAGATTTCTGTTTAGTTTCATAATATGCCACTTTCATCCATGTTTGAAATGCTTAAAATGATGTTTGATTAAATTTTCTCATATAGCATGCTAAAATGGTTTAATTCATAACTAAATAACCGTAGCTCCAAACCTAATAAACTTTATATGTAAATGGGGTAGAAAAATGCCTAATTTAACATGGTGCACTCATATTGCATGTTTAACAACTCAAAAATATGGTGTAGGGAAGAACAGTACCAAATCCATAATTTGCATATGAGGATTTTCCGGACTTGTTGTTTGTTGTTCCGGCCTCATTTAAACTTGCATAGTTAAGTAGTTTTGTTATGCTTCACCTCTTGCCATGTTAATCAACATTTAATATTGTTGGGTACTTAAACGATATTGAACTAAATAATTCATGTGGTGTTCCGTCAATATGCAACTCATTGCATATTGAGCTCCACTTAACTTGTAGTGTTGTTTGTGCACTTTGCTATGCCATGCTTCATTAAACCGGACATGCATCATACTTGGTTGTGCATCATGCCATGTTGATGTGATGGTTGTTTACTATGTTGTTTGCTTCTTTCCGGTGTGGCTTCTTCGGGTTAGTTCTGATAACGTCGCGTTTGTGAGGATCCGTTCGACTACGTCCGTTTCTCTTCTTCATGGACTCGTTCTTTTTCCTTGCGGGATCTCAGTCAAGATGACCATACCCTCAAAATCACTTCTATCTTTGCTTGCTAGTTGTTCGCTCTATCTCTATGCTGCGATACCTACCACTTGCTATATCATGCCTCCCATATTGCCATGTCCAACCTCTAACCCTCCTTGTCCTAGCAAACCATTGTTCGGCTATGTTACCGATTTGCTCAGCCCCTCTTATAGCGTTGTTAGTTGCAGGTGAAGATGAAGTTTGTTCCATGTTGGAACATGGATATCGTTTGGGATATCATTATTATTATATCTTGTTTACTTTAATGCATCTATACACTTGGTAAAGGGTGGAAGGCTCGGCCTTATGCCTGCTGTTTTGTTCCACTCTTGCCGCCCTAGTTTCTGTCATACCGGTGTTATGTTCCTTGAGTTTGCGTTCCTTACGCGGTTGGGTTATAATGGGAACCCCTTGACAGTTCTACTTGAATAAAACTCCTCCAGCAAGGCCCAACCTTGGTTTTACATTTGCACTAACAACCTATCACCTTCCCTTGGGTTCTGCAGACTCAAGGGTCATCTTTATTTTAACCCCCCCCCCCCGAGCCAGTGCTTCTCTAAGTGTTGGTCCAACCTGAGCGATGTCCGGTGCCCCCTGGGCAACCAGGGTTTATGCCAACCCGACGTCTTGCTCATCCGGTGTGTCCTGAGAACGAGATATGTGCAGCTCCTATCGGGATTTGTCGGCACATTCGGGCGGCTTTGCTGGTCTTGTTTTACCATTATCGAAATTTCTTGTAACCGGGATTCCGAGTCTGATCGGGTCTTCCTGGGAGAAGGAATATCCTTCGTTGACCGTGAGAGCTTGTGATGGGCTAAGTTGGGACACCCCTGCAGGGTTTTGAACTTTCGAAAGTCGTGCCCGCGGTTATGGGCAGACGGGGATGTATTAATATCTGGTTGTAGAGAACTTGACACTTAACTTAATTAAAATGCATCAACCATTAATGAAAGTGCGTTATATCGACTAGAGGGGGGGTGAATAGGCGATTTTTATGAAAGTCTTCAAAACATGGGAGTTATGAAGAGAAACAGCGAAGATATGCCTATTACTATGCAGCGGAAGTTAGATTACACTAGGCAAGCCATGGTCAAGTATTCAATAGAGTGAAAGCACAATGACAAATAGCTGCAGTGTAATAAGGATCAGGTAGGAAGAAGTTATGAAGCCAAACAGATCATACATTCACGTTGTGAAGACAAAAGATAGAGCAAGCATGCAATGGCTTCACAATGAGTAACAGTAAGAAAAAGGAAGTGAAGATGAAACCAGTGACTCGTTGAAGACAATGATGTGTTGGACCAGTTCCAGTTGCTGTGACAACTATACGTCTGGTTGGAGCGGCTAGGTATTTAAACCTTAGGACACACAGTCCCGGACACCCAGTCCTGAACACGCAACTCAGGACACCAAGTCCTCACCATATTCTCCTTGAGCTAAGGTCACATAGTCCTCGCCCAATCACTCTGGTAAGTCTTCAAGGTAGACTCCCAAACCTTCATAGACTTCGTTCAATGGCAATCCACAACGTCTCTTGGATGCTCTGAACCCGACGCCTAACCGTCTGGAGGATTCACAGTCCTCAAGTGTAATAAGTCTTCAGATCACATAGACAAGAAGACTTAAGTGATGCCCAATGTTCTCTGGCTCTGGGTGGTTAGGGTTTTTTCCTCGCTAGGAATTTTCTCTCAAAGGCTTCGAGGTGGGTTGCTCTCAAACGACAAAAGCCATGCACTGAAATCTGAGCAGCCAACCGTTTATGGTTGTAGGGGGTGGGCTATTTATAGCCACTTGGCAACCCGACCTGATTTGTCCGAAATGACCCTGGGTCACTAAGGAACTGACACGTGTCTCAACGGTCAGATTTCAAACTCTCATGGCAACTTTACTTGGGCTACAAGCAAAGCTGACTTGTCCGGCTCTGGACAAGATTCGCTCTCATTGTCTTCACTTGAAGACATAGGTTTTTGTTTTAGGCATCACTTCAGTCATTCTGACTGGTTCTCCTGGACCCCACTTAACAGTACGGTGGTTCCTATGACAATACACAAAAGAAAAGGAACTATGAAAGATCTAAGTCTTCGAGCTCCATAGGCTTCATAACGTGTCTTCTCTTGTCATAGTCTTCAATGTGAATATCTTCATATACCACCTTTGACTTCAATGTCTTCATACATTTTTAGGGGTCATCTCTGGTAGTAAAACTGAATCAATGAGGGACTTCTACCTTTGTTATCCTGCAATTCTCACAAACACATTAGTCCCTCAACTAGGTTTGTCGTCAATACTCCAAAACCAACTAGGGGTGGCACTAGATGCACTTACAATCTCCCCCTTTTTGGTGATTGATGACAAACTAGTTGAAGTTTTCAACGGGGAATATAGTCTGTGAAATTGTAAAGGATAAGGAATTGTCTTCATAAGTTGCAAGGGCTCCCCCTGAAGATGTGCATATAAGTTAATTTGCTTTTGGAGTGCAAATGCACATGGCAGGTTGTACTTGTGGAGATCCACTTTAGCTTATGATGACAATCCACTATGCATGTGAAAGTATATGAAGATAATGACATGCATAATGGAAAATGGACGTCTGCAGAATGAGATAAGTGCGGAATTTATCTTCGCACATGCGGAATTTATCTTCGCAAAACAGGGTGGCAAACAAGTAGCAGACGACCATCTGGTTTAAGTGTTACAACTCGTAAGAACCAAATGTAGCAAAAAAAACGAGAGTTGTAAGCACGAAGCAAAATATAACAAAACATAAAGCACCCACCCATATGGACCCGCTTGAAGACTATCAACCCATATGCTTCTCCCCCTTTTGTCAGTAAGGACCAAAAAGGTTTGAAGACATAGAGTGTCTACTCGTTCCCAGGAGCAGCAGGGTCGTTGGAGGTGTTTGGCGGTGCAGAAGAGCTTGGAGGTGCTGAAGCAGGTGGCGGTGAGGTAGCATCGTCTTCTTCATCAATGATTCTGGGTAACGAAAGCATTCTTGGTGGCAAGATTTCGAAGACAATTAACATCCACCAAGAGGCTTTTCATATGACGCTTTAGCCAGTCATGATGCCTATCTTGTTTTTGATGAAGGGCCACAAGAAGCTCTCGGTCATTGAGAACACGAGCGCGCTTCTTGGGTCTTGAAGCAGTTGCACTATCAGTGGCTTCAGTTGAAGCAGGGTGTGGCGCACGTGTAGTTCCAGCCAAAGGATACACCCTCGAGATGGCTTCAACACCCTCATCGTTCTGAGTGAAGCTCTGGTGTTCTGCATTCTGAAGACTCAAAGGTTGCTTGGCAGGCTCAGGATATATATCTTCAGCAGAGGTATCCACATCTGGCAAGAAGATCCGATGGTTGCGGGCTGAGGGCTGATATGAGATCGCAGAGTGAAGCTTGATCAGTCTCATTACCCAAGGAGCATAGAACTTTAAACCAAACAGATCTGAGCCTGATGCAGCTAGTTGGCGTATGAAGAAGTCCTGTGCGTTGAAGCATTTGCCATGAAGGATACAAAACAGCAGAGTCTTCATTGCACCCTCGATCTTGGCATTTGGAGAGTGCCCTTTGATAGGCCAGAGAGTCCGCCGGATAATGTGATAGATGGTTCTGGGCAGGTACTCAAAGTCTTCAACGAAGAACTCTGTTGGATAAGGAGCATCGTGGGGCAATGGCTTCATCATGGAGAGCATCTGACTCATATTCGGTTCAGGCCTCTGGAATATGCTCTCAAGAGCTTCAATGTGTAGTGGACAGCCTTCCTCGAAGAGTAGGCCGGTGAGCTCAATGATATCAAATGCATTGGCTTCGTGATGGACATTGCCGGTCATCCACTCCAAGGCCCAAGTCTTCGGATCTCTGTTGTATCCTTTGATGTGGAGGGTGGCATAGAATTGCAGCAGAAGCTCTTTGTTCCAGTGCTCTTCATCAGTTACAAACTGCAGTAGACCCACTTGCTTGAAGCAATCCAATGCTTCCTCTAAACAGGGCAGACCAGCAATGGATTCAACATCAAGGCGCTTATGCGGGAAGATGCGACCTTGGTTGTATAGGATGCATGAATAGTAGCTGCGCTGAGGATAGCTCCAGAACCTATCTGATGAAATCCTTTCCCTTGAATAGGGGTTCTTGGAGCTGTTGAAGAATGTATTATCTGCCTTGAAGCCATTGATGTTGAAGGAGCCAGGTGCTGATGCAGGACCTGGGAACCTTGGCAGTCTGGGGATTGGCTTTTGGACCTGAGGCCTGTGCTCAACATGGTAATCAAATTGAGGACCTGCAGCAGACTCAGGAACAGAAGTGTCTGGATCAGTAGCTTCGCTGTCTTCTGAAGCTTTTGGTAGGGAGGGCTCCACATTGGCTTCAGTGTTGGTTGTGGCAGCCTCAATATTTTCAGCCT
Source organism: Triticum urartu (assembly GCF_003073215.2). NCBI lineage: Eukaryota > Viridiplantae > Streptophyta > Magnoliopsida > Poales > Poaceae > Triticum > Triticum urartu. The sequence goes on from NC_053028.1 coordinate 155,870,676, forward strand.
CCGCTTGACTAGCTGGAGGGTCGGTCACAAGCACGTTCTCTTGAAGAACTGCTTCTTGGTGGAGCATAGGAGTGGGCTCTAGTGGTGCTTCTTCTGTGGCTGATGCAGCCGGAATGTCTTCAGCATAGACATGAGACCTTGGACCTTTGCGAAGCCTGCGGAATGCAGATGACGCCTGTGGGGTTGGAGTGGGCTGGGCCTCATTGTCTTCTTCCTCTTGAGGGCGATCCGCCCATGACGCATCTTGTGCAATTGGCGTCAGAGGACGACCAATGCTGATGAGTTCGCTGTGTTCATACTGAGGAAGAGCTGCATCATCTTTTACATTGTCCTGATGACCAATGTCTTCAGCAGTGATGGGGTCGGCTGCTGGTATGTCTTCAGCTTCAGGAGCCTCTGTGGAAGCAGACTCATGAAATGTCAGTTGTCGTTCTGCGTCAGGATAGACGACAGAAAGGGGTTCAACCATCAAGGGCTCTATGGGAGCATCCCGAGCTTTCTTGATCTTTCGCTTCTTCTGAGTGGGGGCAGAAGGAGAGGCTTCAGAGTGTTTTCGCTTCCTGGCTTCAGCCTCTGCAGTTCGCGTCTCCTTGAGCTCTGAAGCGGTTGACCGGCTCTTTGGCTTCGAGCCAGTCGTTGCAGTTGGGAAGACAATTGGAACTGCTTCTTGCCTTGGTGCCTCTGGTTCAGCCATAGCAGGCTTCTTCTTCTTCTTCGCGGCCATCTTGGGGTCGATGCCAGGACGCCCAAGTGCCTTGCGCTTCTCAGCCTCATTGTAGTCTTGCACACATCTTTCAGCCAGAGACTTCATCCGCTCATGTGAACCCTGAGCTTCTGCACGCTTCTTCAGAAAGTTTTCCTTAAGCTCATGCAACATGATCTTGAAGCTCTTCACTTCTTGCACGCTGAGCTTGGCCATATTCTTCTTGAACTGAGCCTTTTCATGATCAATTTTCTGCTTCAGTTCGACAATGTGCTGGGCAATTGCAAGTTCTAAAGCAATAGCGCCTTGGAAGGCGACGCTGAGGCCAACGGGCAGCTGCAGATCTTCGAAGCTGATGTTTGGTGTGGCAAACCATTCGTCGATGAAGTTGTGGATGATGGCGACATCAAAGAGAGGCAAATTGTTGAAGATTTCAGCTTCTTCTTTGCTCTTGATGAGCTGCTCTAGAGCGTCATCTCCAAGATCTTCATCACTTGACAGATCAATGGCTTCGCTGCGCAGAATGTCAGCAGCTATGAGCTCTTTGCCGGTGTGTGGCTGAGGCATCTTGGCCTTCTGGGGCTTGGAGACGCGGGATACGTCTTCAGACTGCACACTGTCTTCAGGAGGTGCAGTTGCCAATGGCTTCTCCCTTGAGATTTTTGATGAAGGGGCCGGCTTTGAAGCTTTTGGCTTCTTCGACTGCTTTGGCTTCGGTACAGCAGGAGCTTCATCAGACTCAGAGTCAGCTGGAGGGTCATTCACGGCAGTCCCTTGGACTAAGATGCGGGTGATGAGGCCCTCAAGGTTGGCATACGGACCGATGATATTGGGTTCTGCGTCGCGTGTGCCATCTGCCCTTGGTGCGGAGGGACCAGGGTTGAAGTCTAACCCCAACTTCTTCTTGTTCTGCTTCGCTGATTGTTGGGAAAACTGGAAGTTGCGCTTGAATAGATTGTCGTCACGACACCAGATTAGTGACGACGGATGTGCATCATTAGGCTGTGGCCCACGAACCATGCATGGATAGAAGCTTTGGGCAATAGCTTCATCTCTGGACCTGGGTACAAGGTTCTTGTATAAGATGTCTCCCCACGGTCTTTTGATGGCACTTTTCTCAGCATACTCTTGAGTTGTGAAGCGGTATTTGAACCATTGTTCTGCCCAATAGCGTCGAATCCATTGGATTCGGGTCTTGCGCTGCCCATAATTCTCTTCAGGATCTGTTTTATACATTTCTGCCAGGTCTTCAGGTAGATCTTTGGAAGTTCCTTCACGTCGCTGTCTGCCCCCCTTCCTTACTGTTGCTTCTGAAGCCATAAACTTTAACTTGAAAGGCTTCAAAACTTTCAAAGGCTTCAAAGGCTTTCTTTTGCTGGACCAACAGGAACTGGCTTCAGGAGAATTTATGTGATGTTGTAGGAATTCTGCAAATGAATGCAGACTATGAGAACCGAGGGATTCTCCCACGGACATGTACCTGTGACAGCATTAAGGTGCGAGGGAAGGGGAAGAGGTCATATGCATTCTTAGATGGTTTTGAAGATTAATCAGTTTAGAAGACATTGACCTCATCGTGCGAAGACATTCACTCATAGATAAGAAGTTGGTTCCAGATTTGTACGAACCCACAGATCAGTACAAGTGAGGAATCTAACTACTTCATGAAGCACAAGTGAATATACTAGGCATGTTATGAGATGCAGATTAAGAGATCTAACTTGTGTGAAGATAAACTTCTTATGGTAGAAAGTGACAGAACCATGAGATCGAAAGGGGCTGTAAAAAGAAGTTTTATTTACCACACTTGGAACTTCTAGACGAAGTGGGAGATGATGCCGAGCAGTTCAATCCTCCGTGCCCTAACTTGGCGACGGAAGACACCTACGGCGACGGCGGAGAGGACGATGTCCGCGATCGGCGTGAAGACGGCGTCGGAGAAGTTGCGGCAGCGAAGCGCTTCGTCGCCGGCGTCGTCGAGAGCTAGCGGTGGTGCCAGGGTTCGTGCGAGGGTGGAAGAAGGAGATAATGACCGCGGTAAGTGTGAATTTATAGGCACAGGGGCAGCACTGTGCTATTACACAGGTGCCCCTGGCGATTCGCATCTGAGGAACGCGTGGCCAGTTTGCGGAAGTTTGGGGTTTGTTCCACGTCCTACGCATGCCTGGATTGTCGGGCGGTCGTTCCTGCTTCTCCGAATTTTATGTGGAGGAATGAGCATTGAAAACGGACTTTATGGTTGTCTCTATATCTTCAGCTGACAAGGACGCAATGAAGACATTCGACAGTTTCAATAGAATGCATATGACTTGGAGAGATAGAGTTTGAGATAGAAAGCATAGAGAGGTTGGGGTCCGATCACATTCACTTAGTTCAAAAGATTCAACACGAAGATATAGCTATAAGTGAATGCTGTAGAGGACAGAACACTAGCATATATATATATATATATATATATATATATATAGTCAACATAGTGAAGATAATCATGAAAATATGTTGAGTTCGAAGCCAAATCAAATGTGAAGACATTGCAAGGTAACGCCATGAGTGAAACACTTCAAAATGGAACGTTTGGTGGTGGCGTTACCCACCGTATAGGAAGTATTAGACCCAGACACGGCGCACAATTATCGTGGCGCTCCGAAGTCAAATTCCACATTAATGGATTCACACTTAGAATGTATGTCTTCATTGATTGAAGATATACTTTACTTTGTGTGTTGCACATCTGAGTCATCATATGCATAAGTGTTAGGATGTGTGCCTGATCACAGGACATTTGAGGATTCCAGGATATTTAGCTCACACCGTAACTTGCAAAACCTCTTCTCATCGAAGGGCTTGGTGAAGATATCTGCCAATTGCTCTTCAGTGCTGACGTGTATGATATCAATATCTTCCTTCACAACATGATCTCTGAGAAAGTGATGACGAATTTCAATGTGCTTTGTCTTCGAGTGCTGAACTGGGTTGTTGGCAATCTTGATGGCACTTTCGTTGTCGCGGTAAAGTGGCACTTGCTTCAGATGAATGCCATAGTCCTTGAGTGTTTGCTTCATCCACAGAAGCTGAGCGCAGCAAGATCCAGCAGCAATGTATTCAGATTCAGCAGTGGAGAGAGATACACAGTTCTGCTTCTTTGAAGACCAACATACAAGCGATCGTCCCAGAAAGTGACATGTGCCTGATGTAGACTTGCGATCAACTTTTTTACCAGCATAATCAGCATCCGAGAATCCAACCAAATCAAACTCTGAGCCCTTTGGATACCATAATCCTAGAGTTGGGGTGTGAGTCAAATATCGAAGAATTCGCTTCACAGCTAAGTGATGCGACTCCTTTGGTGCCGCTTGAAATCGAGCACACATGCAAACACTAAGCATAATATCTGGCCTAGATGCACATAAATAAAGCAAAGAACCAATCATGGAGCGGTATACCTTTTGATCAAACTCTTTACCATTGTCGTCAGGACCCAAATGATGTTTGGCTGGCATTGGTGTTATGAAGCCTTTGCAGTCTTGCATACCGAACTTCTTCAGGCAATCTTTGAGATACTTCTCTTGAGATATGAAGATGCCATTGCGTTGTTGTCGTATTTGAAGACCAAGGAAGAACTTCAGCTCCCCCATCATGGACATCTGATATTGCTCTTGCATCATATATCCAAACTCTTCACTATACTTCTGATTTGTGCTGCCGAAGATAATGTCATCCACATATATTTGGCACACAAACAGTTCACCATCATATGTCTTCGTGAAAAGAGTGGGATCTAGGCAACCAGGTATGAAGCCTTTGCTCTTCAGGAAATATTTGAGTATGTCATACCAGGCCCTAGGGGCTTGTTTGAGGCCATACAGTGCCTTGTTGAGCTTGTATACCATGTCAGGATGTTTTGGATTTTCAAAGCCAAGCGGTTGTGCAACATACACTTCTTCTTCAATCTTGCCATTGAGAAAGGCACTTTTCACATCCATTTGATATAGAAGTATGTTATGATGATTTGCATAGGCCAGCAGTATGCGTATGGCTTCAAGCCTAGCCACAGGAGCAAATGTTTCATCGAAGTCAATGCCCTCCACTTGAGTATATCCTTGAGCAACGAGACGAGCTTTGTTTCTGACAACTTGACCATGCTCATCTTGCTTGTTGCGGTATATCCATTTGGTGCCTATTATGTTGTGCTTCCGTGGATCAGGACGCTTAACCAGTTCCCATACATTATTCAGCTCAAACTGTTGAAGCTCTTCTTGCATAGCTTGAATCCATTCAGGTTCCATGAAGGCTTCTTCAACTTTCTTGGGTTCTGATATTGAGATGAATGCGAAGTGCCCACAGAAATTTTCTAGCTGAGTTGCCCTTGAACGAGTGAGTGGACCAGGTGCATTGATGCTATCAATTATTCTTTCAATCTGCACTTCATTGGCAACATGAGGATGTATAGGGCGAAGACTTTGCTCTTGCTGATCTGTGTTGTTGTTGGGAGGAATGTCTTCAGGCTGAGCATTGTCTTCATGTTGATCAGGTGCTGAGATATAAGTTCTTCTTCAGGATGAGCTTCAGAAGGTATAATCTCTCCAGTTCCCATAAGCTTGATTGATTCACTAGCTGGAACTTCATCTAGCACATTTGGCAGTTGCTCTCTTTGTGAACCATTTGTCTCATTGAACCGCACATCCACTGTTTCAACCACTTTGTAATGAAAGAGATTGAAGACTCTGTAGGAGTGCGAATCCTTTCCATATCCAAGCATAAAACCCTCATGTGCTTTTGGTGCAAATTTTGAAGTGTGATGTGGGTCCTTGATCCAGCACCTTGCGCCAAATACTCTGAAGTAACTGATATTTGGCTTCTTGCTAGTTAGGAGTTCATAAGATGTCTTGTTCAGAAGCTTGTGAAGATAAACACGATTGATTGTATGGCATGCGGTGTCAATGGCTTCAGTCCAGAACTTTCTTGGAGTCTTGTATTCATCTAGCATCGTTCTGGCCATCTCAATGAGTGTTCTGTTCTTGCGTTCGACGACGCCATTCTGCTATGGCGTGTACGGAGCTGAGAATTCATGTGTGATGCCCAAGGTATCAAGATATGTATCAAGGCCAGTGTTCTTGAATTCAGTGCCATTGTCACTTCTGATGTGCTTTATCTTGGCGCCAAAATTGTTCATAGCTCGATTGGCGAAGCGTCTGAAGACATCCTGCACTTCAGTCTTGTAAAGGATTATGTGCACCCAAGTATATCTAGAGTAATCATCAACAATGACGAAGCCATAGAGGCAAGCAGTAGTAGTAAAAGTTGAGTAGTGAGTGGGACCGAAAATATCCATGTGGAGCAGTTCGAAGGGTTGAGTAGTAGTCATGATTGTCTTCGAGGGATGTTTTGCCCTCGTCATCTTCCCTGCTTCACAGGCACCACATAAGTGATCTTTCTTGAACTTGACGCCCTCGATGCCTATGACATGCTTCTTCTTCGCAAGGGTGTGGAGGTTCCTCATGCCAGCATGCCCAAGCCTCCGATGCCAAAGCCAGCATTCTGAAGCTTTTGCAAGAAGACATACTGCAAGTTGTGGCCCTGCTGAGAAATCTACCCCATACAGATCATCTTTTCGATACCCTTCAAACACTAGAGACTTGTCAGATTCCATTAGTACAAGACAACGATATTTTCCAAACATTACAATCATGTTCAAATCGCAGAGCATTGAGACAGACATTAAGTTGAAGCCAAGGGATTCAACAAGCATGACTTTATCCATGTGTTGATCCTTTGAGATTGCAACTCTACCTAGACCCAATACCTTACTTTTACCAGTGTTAGCAAATGTGATGTGGCTCTTGTCAGATGGACGTAAGGTTGAGTCCATAAGAAGGCTTCTTTTGCCAGTCATGTGATTTGTACGCCCACTGTCAATAATCCATTCTGAAGACTTTGAAGATGCTGGTGTCATACCCTACAGTGCAGTTAGGGGGATAGGCTTCACGAAGAGAATTGTGAAGCAAAAACATTTGACGAACCAGTGGGTTATGAAAACTTAGATCCAGATTAGGACTAATAGGGAGAGTAGCATGCGATTCAGGAACGAAGTACATAATGATGCCATTCGGGCATTTTATCTTGCGCCCTACAAGATTTTTAAGGTCCCCAGCAATAGTGTCAGAAGATTTTGGTTTTCTGCTGGAGACCTTTCCCTGCAAAAGAGAGTTAAGCCTTCTTAACCACCCACATCTTCAAGGGTGGCTTAGAAGCAATAAGTCTAAGTGCAGCATCTGAGAATTTTGGCTTTGAAGCCTTAGCAAACAGTCTTGCAGGTGGACAATAGTACTCATAAGAATAAGCAGAATAATTTTTGGTCATATGAACATGACGGTTTGATGAACCGCTCTCATATTCATATGCCTGAGTATGGTTTCCCTGCAAAACATTTGCGTTAGTGTGACTCAGGTGAGTCCTCTGTTTGTATGAAGCCTTTGGACCGTATGAAGCCTTTGGTCTGAGGTTTGTCTTCTTCAAGTGAGGTGTCATGAAGACATTCACAGGAAGATTTTCCAGACACTTTTTCGGAACCCAGATCTTCTTCATAGGCGGTCCATTCCTGCAGTTAGTACCAATGTACCTGGCAAACACTTCACCATTCTGATTCTTAAACAGTTTATAGTTTGCATCAAAGGATTCATCAATAATAATGGGGTTAGCACAAGTGAAGCCAGATAAATTGGATGGATCTGCTGAAGGTTCCTTTGCAGCAACCCATGTGGTTTTGGGGTACTGCTTAGGTTTCCAGTAAGAGCCATCTGCATTTATTTTCCTTACGAACCCAACACCCTCTTTCCTAGGGTTTCGGTTCAGAATCTGCTTCTTGAGGACATCACATAATGTCTAATGTCCTTTAAGACTTTTGTACATCCCTGTTTCAAGCAATGTCTTCAACCTAGCATTCTCATCAGCAATAGCAGTGGTATCCTCAGCAGAGGGGTTAGTTACCACATCAACAGTTGAAGATATTGCAACAGCAGTAGCAGTGGAACATTCAGCAACAGAAGTAGCATTATCACGCTCAATGCATTTAAGACATGGTGGTTCAAATCCTTCCTGAGCGGAACTGATCTGTTCGGCGCGAAGTGACTCGTTTTCCTTTTGAAGATCTTCATGAGCCGCTCTCAATTTCTCAAGTTCTTGCTTCCTTTGAAGATAATCATAGGAAAGCTTTTCATGAGTTGTGGAGAGAGTATCAAGACGATCTTCAAGTTCCTGATACTTAACGTGAAGATTTTTTATGTCTTCAATTAAGGATTCAGATCGAGTCATTTCAGCACCCAACAGATCATCGCTTCTGTCTAACAGTTTTTGAATATGTTCCATGGCCTTTTGTTGTTCAGTTGCAATTTTAGCAAGTGTTTTGTAACTGGGTTTTGAATCACAATCAGAGTCATCGTCACTGGATGTTTGATAGCGAGTAGTGCGTGTGTTTACCTTGGCACCGCGTGCCATGAAGCAGTAGGTAGGAGTGGAGTCGTTCTTATCATTTGCATCGGTGTCGGTGATGAAGTCATTGTCTTCAGTGTTGAAGATGGACTTGGCGATGTATGCTGTAGCCAGACAAGCAATGCCAGAATCAGACTCCTCCTCAGACTCCACCTCTGCCTCCTCAGAAGCGGACTCCTCCTCTAAATCCATTTCCTTGCCAACAAATGCACGTGCCTTGCCAGATGAGCTCTTCTTGTGTGATGAAGACTTTGAGGAAGACTTGGAAGAAGACTTTGAGTATTTCTTCTTCTTCTTGTCGTCAGAATCATATTCCTTGCTCTTCTTCTTCCTTCTGTTCTCATTGTCCCACTGTGGACACTCAGAGATGAAGTGTCCAGTTTTCTTGCACTTGTGACATGTTTTCTTCTTGTAGTCATGAGCAGAAACTTCATGATTCCTTGAGCTTGATCGTGAAGATTTTCTGAAGCCTTTCTTCTTGGTGAATTTTTGGAACTTCTTCACTAGCATTGCAAGTTCCCTTCCAATGTCTTCAGGATCATCAGAACTGCTGTCAGATTCTTCTTCGGATGAGGAAACAGCTTTTGCCTTCAAGGCACGAGTTCGCCCATAGTTTGGACCGTAGATATCTCTTTTCTCAGAAAGCTGAAACTCATGTGTGTTGAGCCTCTCAAGTATGTCAGACGGATCGAGTGTCTTGAAATCAGGACGTTCTTGAATCATCAGGGCTAGGATGTCAAACGAACTATCAAGTGATCTCAGCAGCGTCTTGACGATTTCATGTTTGGTGATCTCAGTGGCGCCGAGGGCTTGAAGCTCATTTGTGATGTCAGTGAGCCGGTCAAATGTGTGCTGGACATTCTCATTGTCATTTCGCTTGAAGCGGTTGAAGAGGTTGCGAAGAACACTGATTCTTTGATCTCTCTGGGTTGAGATGCCTTCATTGACCTTGGAGAGCCAGTCCCAGACCAGCTTGGATGTCTTCAAGGCACTCACATGGCCATACTATCCTTTGGTCAGATGACCACAGATGATATTCTTGGCAGTAGAGTCCAGTTGAGTGAACTTCTTGACATCAGCAGCAGTGACACCTTCTCCAGCCTTGGGAACGCCATTCTCGACGACATACCATAGGTCGACGTCAATGGCTTCAAGATGCATGCGCATCTTATTCTTCCAGTAGGGATATTCAGTTCCATCGAAGACGGGGCACGCGGCGGAGACTTTGATTATCCCTGCAGTCGACATAGCTAAAACTCCAGGTGGTTAAACCAAATCACACAGAACAAGGGAGCACCTTGCTCTGATACCAATTGAAAGTGCGTTATATCGACTAGAGGGGGGGTGAATAGGCGATTTTTATGAAAGTCTTCAAAACATGGGAGTTATGAAGACAAACAGCGAAGATATGCCTATTACTATGCAGCGGAAGTTAGATTACACTAGGCAAGCCATGGTCAAGTATTCAATAGAGTGAAAGCACAATGACAAATAGTTGCAGTGTAATAAGGATCAGGTAGGAAGAAGTTATGAAGCCAAATAGATCATACATTCACGTTGTGAAGACAAAAGATAGAGCAAGCATGCAATGGCTTCACAATGAGTAACAGTAAGAAAAAGGAAGTGAAGATGAAACCAGTGACTCGTTGAAGACAATGATGTGTTGGACCAGTTCCAGTTGCTGTGACAACTGTACGTCTGGTTGGAGCGGCTAGGTATTTAAACCTTAGGACACACAGTCCCGGACACCCAGTCCTGAACACGCAGCTCAGGACACCAAGTCCTCACCGTATTCTCCTTGAGCTAAGGTCACATAGTCCTCGCCCAATCACTCTGGTAAGTCTTCAAGGTAGACTCCCAAACCTTCACAGACTTCGTTCACTGGCAATCCACAATGTCTCTTGGATGCTCTGAATGCGACGCCTAACCGTCTGGAGGATTCACAGTCCTCAAGTGTAATAAGTCTTCAGATCACACAGACAAGCAGACTTAAGTGATGCCCAATGTTCTCTGGCTCTGGGTGGTTAGGGCTTTTTCCTCGCTAGGAATTTTCTCTCAAAGGCTTCGAGGTGGGTTGCTCTCAAACGACAAAAGTCGTGCACTGAAATCTGAGCAGCCAACCGTTTATGGTTGTAGGGGTGGGCTATTTATAGCCACTTGGCAACCCGACCTGATTTGTCTGAAATGACCCTGGGTCACTAAGGAACTGACACTTGTCTCAACAGTCAGATTTCAAACTCTCATGGCACCTTTACTTGGGCTACAAGCAAAGCTGACTTGTCCGGCTCTGGACAAGATTCGCTCTCATTGTCTTCACTTGAAGACATAGGTTTTTGTTTTAGGCATCACTTCGGTCATTCTGACTGGTTCTCCTGGACCCCACTTAACAGTACGGTGGTTCCTATGACAATACACAAAAGAAAAGGAACTACGAAAGATCTAAGTCTTCAAGCTCCATAGGCTTCATAACGTGTCTTCTCTTGTCGTAGTCTTCAATGTGAATATCTTCATATACCACCTTTGACTTCAATGTCTTCATACATTTTTAGGGGTCATCTCTGGTAGTAAAACCGAATCAATGAGGGACTTCTACCTGTGTTATCCTGCAATTCTCACAAACACATTAGTCCCTCAACTAGGTTTGTCTTCAATACTCCAAAACCAACTAGGGGTGGCACTAGATGCACTTACACCGCGGTTATGGGCAGACGGGGATTTATTAATATCTGGTTGTAGAGAACTTGACACTTAACTTAATTAAAATGAATCAACCATGTGTGTAGCCGTGATGGTCTCTTTCCGGCGGAGTCCGGGAAGTGAACACGGTTCTTGTGTTATGCTTGAACGTAAGTAGTTTCAGGATCACTTCTTGATCACTTCTAGTTCACGACCGTGCTTTGCTACTCTTCTCGCTCTCATTTGCGTAAGTTAGCCACCATATATGCTAGTGCTTGCTGTAGCTCCACCTCACTACTTTTTCCTACCCATAAGCTTAAATAGTCTTGATCTCGCGGGTGTGAGATTGTTGAGTCCTTGTGACTCAGAGGACTCACAGATACTTCCAAACAGTTGCAGGTGCCGATGATACTAGTGCAGGTGACGCAACCTAGCTTAGATGGGAGCTCGATGAAGATCTTGTTCGTTGTGTTATTTCATTTCCAGTTGATCAGTAGTGGAGCCCAGTCGGGGCGATCGGGGACCTAGCATTTGGGATTGTCTTTCTTTATTTTTGTTCCGTAGTCGGACCTTGATTGTATTCTGGATGATGTAATGCTATATTTATGTATTGTGTGAAGTGGCGATTGTAAGCCAACTCTTTATCCCTTTCTTATTCAGTACATGGGATGTGTAAATATTACCCCTCTTGCGACATGCCTAGTATGCGGTTATGCCTCTAAGTCGTGCTCCGACACATGGGAGATATAGCTGCATCGTGGGTGTTACAAGTTGGTAATCAGAGCCTTCCCCGACTTAGGAGCCCACTGCTTGATCGAATCGCTGACGTTATTGAGTCTAGAACAAAATGTTTTGAGTCTTATAGGATTATATATATTGGAGAGTAGGATTCTTTTTACTCCTCAGTCCCTTCGTCGCTCTGGTGAGGCCTCCTGACGTAGAGTTTTGACCCTTCTCTCCTCAAATTTCACTAAAAAAATTAGGATCACGTGGGTATCTTGGAATCGTTCCAATGGTTTTGTAACGAGAACATTGTTCATGGTGCCTCCTGACATTTAGGGGTTGTGGCAGTGTCCCGGGGAGTTGAGCTCCGTGGTGTTGTCTCCACAATTTTATCGTTGCAGTTCTAGAATACCTGAGTTTCACCGACATCGAAAATCTCTTTTATGCAGTTGTTGGTGAGATAACCTCGACGCCACCCAGTACTGGGGTGGGAGTTCGGGAGTATTGCCATAACTCGTATAACGTATGCTTTTCGAAGGTTGGGGTAAATGATTTCTGAAGGTTTCTTGGTTATGTGTTGAAGGATGGATACAGCTGGATGTAGGATTTGTTACTTTCGGGTGAGATATTATGCTTCCCCTGTATCCCCAACACCTGATTGCATAACCAGAAAGTTTCGAGAGTTTATAAGTGGGAATTCAAGTATATCGTAGGATATCTTTCCAACAGACACATGATACGATATGGGATCTATCATATGTTTGTTCCCGTCTTATTCTGCAAGCCAAACATTATTTTGTTTTGAGTTGTGGTATTCGAGTTGCTTCGAAGTCAAATGTTGATTCCATACCTTTCCTAAGCGGTGTTCTCATATTTCTATGTGAGTACTAATCCTTCATGATAATCGAGATTGTTTTGTCAATCCTTTTCAACCGGTGCTTTCATCTTCAAGTTATTCCATCCACTTCATCCGCAAGATCACCTCAAGTCTTCTCAACATTGTTTGTTTCATCCGCCCCAAGTTGTCTTTGTTTTCCCGCCCTCCCACCCTTTTTCTATGAGGACTCGGATTTCTTAATCAAGTATCCATTTTATTCATGTGAAGTCTCTTCATTCTTTTCTGTCAGTGTTCTTATCCGGTGATTCTCATGAAGATGATAAAGGAAGCTTCAAGTTTATCATTCTTTGTTCTTTTATCTTCCCCGGTGTTTTCAATGCAATCTTTCAATGGTGATCACATCCTTTTCCTCATTTCAAATGTTTTTTCTCATGTCATTGCACCTCTTAATCTTTCACCTCTCGCTATTCTATTATTCCGGAGTGCTCAAGATATCTCGAAGATTTGTGTTTCCACTCTGTTTTCGTTCAAGCTCTTTCGAGGATGTTATCTCATTCAAGCTATTTAAATCAACCAGTGCAATCTCCTTCTCAAGTAAATCGTTCAACGTTGTTTCTCTTGAGTGGGCCCTAACCCACAGGGTTTTTCCCCCAGGATCTTACCTGACTCTTCTAATTTTCTCGGACTTACTATCAAATTCATTTTCCAAGTTTGACGTAAGAATGAGTTATCATCAGTCAAATGCCTTCTCCAAGATCTTTCACATTCTTTTCATCATTGGTTCAACCTTTCTAATTTCCATTCCGGAGAGCCTCAACAACTCAAAGTGGTGTTTCTCGTCGTCATTCTCGAATTTTGAAGACCGAAGAAGAGTTCCTCTTAAATTCTTACCCGTTCTTCCAAAGATTCATGGTTCTAGCTTGATGCCATCCTCTCAAAATTGTTTTCGATTGTGAGAATTCTTTTCACCCATCCAGAGCAATTCAGGAGTCTTTTCAGTTTGATTCCCTGGAGCCCATCATCTCAGAAGTATTCATTCCAGCTTTCAGTTCTCATTCTCAAATTCTACCGGCCGGTGCATCATTCAAATTTCCTCTAATCAGTTCATGATCTCTTCGTTCTCAGGTAACAAATCCCCTCAAGTATCTTCATTCTTCTCTAATTCTTACCAGTGATTCATCCCTTTACTTCGTTCTTTTTCAATTTTTACGGTGGTTCATTCAAGAGTTCTCTTCCATTGTTATTGTATCATTCCATTCTTTGTTTCTTTCCAATCCTACCGGTGGTTCATTGAAGACCTTCTCAAGTTTGCGATATATCTCTCTTAATGTTTTCTACGAGAATAAGTGGTATGCCAAATCCGTTGCTTGTCATCAAATTTAATTGGTGAAGGATATGCATAACTTAATTCTTATTCTTGTTTTATCCAAGTGATTAATTCCGTATTCCGGAGGTTCATCAAAAATTCTCGGTTTCAATTGTTCACCTTTTCTTTACCGGAGTTCTTTCAGCTTTCCTTCTGTTTGATCATTCTTTTATTACCGGAGTTCTTCTACATGATGGTTCATCAAGGATTTAATTCCTTATCGAAGTGTTCATCGAGATTCTTTTCAAAGGAGCTCAAGTATTCTTCATCTTGCATTCCAAAGTACAATTCGTTCTACCTTATCTTTTGAGGGGGTGTTATGCCATTCTTAACAATTTCTGAGTGTTTCATGATTCACAAGTTCAGGAATGAGATATTTAAACCCATCAACCTCTTCATTGGAGTTATCTTGGGTTATATTTCACCTAAAGCTTTCCCTAAGGATTATAGCAATTTATGGTGCTTATAAATGATCCAAGTTTTTTTCTCCTATCCTCTCGGCAGAAGGAGTTGTCATCTCCTTGTTGACCTCAATCCAATCTATTGTTTTCGTTAGTGGCAGAATTTCACCTCAAATTTTGAGATGTTTTCCATAAGCCCACTACAAGCTTATTCTTTTCGTTGTTGATTTCCCAACAACCCCGTGCAATCCTTCCTTGCAAGGATGCTTTCCAAGTTCTTTTGTGGCAGAAGTTGCCATTTTCCTCTCCGTTCTTTTGGTCCGACGATCTACCTTTTATTCCTTCATTCCGAAGACATAGTTTTGTTGCTATATTCACCCATCATCTCGTTTTGTCAAAGATCATGTTCTTTTCGTGCTTATCCATTCAACTGGAGTGTCGTGCTCTCTTTTCAAGTTCTTCCCATTCTGTTAAGTTTTGCCTCCCTTCCCAACCGGAGTGTTGTCTGAGATCTTCTTACCCATTGTGCCTTTCTTTCAGTAGTTCCGGAGGCAGTGTGTTGTTGATTTCATCAAGTATCCTCTCATCTGGGAAAGTTTATGTTCAATTCCTTCCATTTACAGACGGAGTGCTACCCAAATTACACCATTCTTTTTCCTTCTCTATCTTGTTTTAACCGGAGTGGTTTCAATATCTATTTTGGCAATTAACATCAAGGTTTTTCGCAAGGTTCCTTGTTCCTCTTTACTAACGGAGTGTTTTCAACTTCATTCATCTCCGTTGTATTCTTTTCTCGAATTGGTTCAACCTCTCAAGGTTCTTTGGTTTCACTCTTTTGTCAAAGAATCAACTTGGTTTTACCTCTTCATCTTTCGTTTTCTCTCCGGTGCCATCCTAGATCTCGGGGCGAGATCCTCTTGTAGTGGTGGAGTGTTGTGATGCCCTGAGACCATTGTGTCAGGTGTCTTCCAGTTATTCGCTGTGTTGCCATGTCTTTCGCTTGCATGTTGCATCTTGTCATGTCATCATGTGCATTGCATCATCGTGTTTTCAAAACTTGCATCCGTCTGGGTTCCCCCAATTCTGTCTGTTTTCCGTTCTGAGCCCAGACACACTTGCACGCGCCCGCGGCACGTCCGAAATAGTATTTTATAAGTGGCAGGAAAATGTTCTCGGAATGGGTTGAAAGTTGGCATGCGGTCTTATTATAGTGTAGGTAGGCCACCTGCCAAGTTTCATCGCATTCGGAGTCCGTTTGACGCCCCAACGGATAACTATAGCGGCAGTATAGCCGGTCTTTTCGTCGGACGTTTTCAGTCTCCGGAAACCGTGTCGGGCTGCATCTCTCCCCTCTTCTCTTAGACCGACCCACTCTCCACAGTCCACACTTGACCTCGTTTGCCTACCCCTCTTTGCAGAGTGCATCGTCCCCTCGCGCGTGTCCGAAAGTTGTCCCGAACCCGACCCGGGCAGTCGTCACCGTTGGGTCCGAATCATCCCCAAACATCTACATTACATCACCGTTTTCTTATTTGGACTCCCTACCTATTTTTTTCTCGACCCTCAGATTTCGATCGGAGGGACTAGGTCGCCCCTAATCTCTAACCCACATGCTATATATGTATCAGTCCAACCCTAATTTCTAGGAGAGCTGTCCCATCAGTTGATTCCTCCGTCGCCGCCGCTGTGATTCCTCGGGATCCCCTCATTTCCTTCCCGAACCAACCCAGCCTCCACCGTGCCTCGCCCCGATCCAAATGCACCAAAGCCACCGCGTCCCGCACCCACAGCCTCATGCGCCCGAGGCCTCGCCTCTTCCTGACCTTGCCTGAGTTCAGGGAGCACGCGCCCCTCGTCATTGCGCCGCCCGACGAGTCTGCCAGCCGGCGACCTCGACCTTAGGCCGGCCCCGTCGCGCGACCTCTTCCTTCCCTTCCTCCTATGGTTCTTCTTCCTCTCACTCACCCCGCCTCTCTCTCTCTCCCTCTCTCTCTCACGGGTGGAGTCCATGGAGCCCCCGTCCGGGCCTCCACCACCGCGGTCGCCTCCGGCCCCCACTCATCGAGCCCTGGCCATCCCCGTTCATCAGCCGCCTCGAGCCACCCCGCTGTTAGCCAAGTTCCCGCTTCGCGTCGCGACGCCCCTAGGCCCCTCTGCTTCCCTGCTCCAGATCGAGTGTCAAGCGCCGCTGCCTCCCCTGCCGACTGGAACCCCGCTGGATCCGGTGACCCTTGCTGCCGCCGTCGCCAAGAACCTCGCTGGAGAACCATGTCCAGCTCCTGGAACCGCTCGTCTCCGTCGCCTGCCACCGCTCTGAACCTGCGCCTTCGCAGTCTCTGCATCTTGTGTGCGTGCGAGCGCACGCCTGTGCCTGCGCGAGGGCCGCATCGCGTTGACCGAGGCCCAGCAGTGTTCTTCGTTCCCCAGGCCGGCCCTTCTTCCTCAATTAGGCCAAGGCCCATGGGTGAGGCAGCACCCAAGCCCCCCTGCACTGTTTGGGCCAGCCAGTTTTGGCCCGTGATGGTTTTTTTCAGATCTGCGATTTTAGCAATTATCCATCGAGCCCCAGTTTTACAATTTGGTCCCTAAACTTCATGCATTTAATAACTTCTCAACCGTGCATCGGTTTAAAATGATTTATATATGAAAAATGCTTAGATTTTTGTCTAGTTTCATAATATGCCACTTTCATCCATGTTTGAAATGCTTAAAATGATGTTTGATTAAATTTGCTCATATAGCATGCTAAAATGGTTTAATTCATAACTAAATAACCGTAGCTCCAAACCTAATAAACTTTATATGTAAATGGGGTAGAAAAATGCCTAGTTTAACATGGTGCACTCATCTTACATGTTTAACAACTCTAAAATATGGTGTAGGGCAGAACAGTACCAAATCCATAATTTGCATATGAGGATTTTCCGGACTTGTTGTTTGTTGTTCCAGCCTCATTTAAACTTGCATAGTTAAGTAGTTTTATTATGCTTCACCTCTTGCCATGTTAATCAATATTTAATATTGTTGGGTACTTAAACGAGATTGAACTAAATAAGTCATGTGGTGTTCCGTCAATATGCAACTCATTGCATATTGAGCTCCACTTAACTTGTAGTGTTGTTTGTGCACTTTGCCATGCCATGCTTCATTAAACCGGACATGCATCATACTTGGTTGTGCATCATGCCATGTTGATGTGATGGTTGTTTACTATGTTGTTTGCTTCTTTCCGGTGTGGCTTCTTCGGGTTAGTTCCGATAACATCGCGTTTGTGAGGATACGTTCGACTACGTCCGTTTGTCTTCTTCATTGACTCGTTCTTTTTCCATGCGGGATCTCAGGCAAGATGACCATACCCTCGAAATCACTTCTATCTTTGCTTGCTATTTGTTCGCTCTATCGCTATGCTGCGATACCTACCACTTGCTATATCATGCCTCCCATATTGCCATGTCCAGCCTCTAACCCTCCTTCTCCTAGCAAACCATTGTTTGGCTATGTTACCGCTTTGCTCAGCCCCTCTTATAGCGTTGTTAGTTGCAGGTGAAGATGAAGTTTGTTCCATGTTGGAACATGGATATCGTTTGGGATATCATTATTATTATATCTTGTTTACTTTAATGCATCTATACACTTGGTAAAGGGTGGAAGGCTTGGCCTTATGCCTGGTGTTTTGTTCCACTCTTGCCGCCCTAGTTTCCGTCATACTGGTGTTATGTTCCTTGATTTTGTGTTCCTTACGCGGTTGGGTTATAGTGCGAACCCCTTGACAGTTCGCCTTGAACAAAACTCCTCCAGCAAGGCCCAACCTTGGTTTTACATTTGCACTAACAACCTATCACCTTCCCTTGGGTTCTGCAGACTCAAGGGTCATCTTTATTTGAACCCCCCCTCCCCCCGGGCCAGTGCTTCTCTAAGTGTTGGTCCAACCTGAGTGATGTCCGGCGCCCCCTGGGCAACCAGGGTTTATGCCAACCCGATGTCTTGCTCATCCGGTGTGCCCTGAGAACGAGATATGTGCAGCTCCTATTGTGATTTGTCGACACATTCGGGCGGCTTTGCTGGTCTTGTTTTACCATTGTCGAAATGTCTTGTAACCGAGATTCCGAGTCTGATAGGGTCTTCCTGGGAGAAGGAATATCCTTCGTTGACCGTGAGAGCTTGTGATGGGCTAAGTTGGGACACCCCAGCAGGGTTTTGAACTTTCGAAAGCCGTGCCGGCGGTTATGGGCAGATGGGAATTTGTTAATATCCGGTTGTAGAGAACTTGACACTTAACTTAATTAAAATGCATCAACCGCGTGTGTAGCCGTGATGGTCTCTTTCTGGCGGAGTCCGGGAAGTGAACACGGTTCTTTTGTTATGCTTGAACGTAAATAGTTTCAGGATCACTTCTTGATCACTTCTAGTTCACGACCGTGCTTTGCTAATCTTCTCTCTCTCATTTGCGTAAGTTAGCCACCATATATGCTAGTGACTGCTGCAGCTCCACCTCACTACTTTTTCCTACCCATAAGCTTAAATAGTCTTGATCTCGCGGGTGTGAGATTGTTGAGTCCTCGTGACTCACAGTTACTTCCAAACAGTTGCAGGTGCCGATGATACCAGTGCAAGTGACACAACCCAGCTCAGATGGGAGCTCGATGAAGATATTGTTCGTTGTGTTGTTTCGTTTCTAGTTGATCAGTAGTGGAGCCCAGTCGGGGCGATCGGGGATCTAGCATTTGGGGTTGTCTTTCTTTATTTTGGTTCCGTAGTCGGACCTTGATTGTATTTTGGATTATGTAATGCTATATTTATGTATTGTGTGAAGTGCCAATTGTAAGCCAACTCTTTATCCCTTTCTTATTCAGTACATGGGATGTGTAAAGATTACCCCTCTTGCGACATGCCTACTATGCGGTTATGCCTCTAAGTCCTGCTCCGACACGTGGGAGATATAGCCGCATCGTGGGTGTTACAACATATGTGCGAGCACTATCATCCAATCCCAATTAGTTGAGGCGATCAATTCTAGGAGGAGAGACAGGCCCCTGATAGGAGCTATTTTCATCTTCACTAAGTGAATTCGAAGGCGTCCTGATTGGCCATGGATCATAGCTTGCTCCTGCCTCATTGCCCTGTCCTATAAGCAGTCTGCCCTGATCTGGAGAGGCTCCAAATCCATATTTGCCAAAGTTTTGTTGCTGCCTCCGCACAAAACACGGCTGCTACCCACCGGATTGGAGCCACCATCACGGTGCCAAGTGTTAGCACCATAGGTACGGTGAGGAAACTGGTAGAGAAGGGGACGCATATCGCCAGATCCCCTATTTGGAGGAATCTCACATTTGCTAATTCTAGATCGACTGCGACGCCCCTGGACTGGTACACTTGTGGCGGTCGAACGTGGTCGGACTCCGGAAGAAGTACCACCGGCGTGGAGAGTAGCAGCAGTTCCAGATGTGCACTGGGGGGAGGCACCCAGACCACCAATGGCAGTTGCGGGTCGGAGAGGGACAACCCCGACGGGCAGAGCTCCGAGTAGGCCCGATCCAGGGCGAGGGTCCAATCTGAATTCAGATTTAGCATGGGCTGAATCTGCAGCAGCCTCACTTCTCACCTGTCGAATCACATCGCCCCCTGCATCAGCTTCATCCACAGGTAACTCGAGCCTCTTCGGCGGTGGCAAAGGAAGATTAGGCAGCGCAGCTAGGGGGTGTTTAGGACTGAATCTTGGGGGGATAACTGGAGTCGGCCGTAAAACTACTCGTTAAGCAAAAGGAGGCCAACAAAAGGTATAGTTAAGCTAAAAAATCTGTATAATAGCAGTTGTGGCTAAAAAATCACGAATGCTAAATTGCTAATCACTAAACATTACACGTTATGACCTGCCGCGCTGTGCGTCGGTACGACATGGCCGTGGATTCTTTTGATTACTTTGCTGATCTATGAAGAAAAAGGGTTCCCCATGCTTTAGATTATAAAGCAACCAACATCCACAACCAAGCCATCGATACAAACGCACACCACAAGCGCAGACCACACACACCCAAGGCGAGATACAAGAATGTCGGGCATTGACACACGACCTCCACGACTACCACGCACCCACAGGATGACCGATCGACCGGGAAGAAGTGTGACGGACCACGCCGGACCGAGGGCTCCAAGACGATGCCTCCAAGAAGGGTACGACCACGGAATGTCGCCATCGTCCGATCCGAAGATAAAGCTTTCACCTGGAGCGAGATGGAAGGAGAGGGAGCACCACGACGGAGCCTGCAGGGAGGAACACGACGTCCGCGGACGCCATCACCGCCGGCCAGTGCATGGTTACGGACTGGGCAAGTGATGTACTCCGGTGCTTAACCCTTCTGTCACCTCCCCGGCCCGACAACCACCCGCAGCTATGCCGCCCGAGCGGCCATAGCTGCCCGCCCGCATCCGAGTTGCGCAGTCCACCCACGAGCACTGCGTCTCTCGCCGCCAGGACCACCGCCCTGCCACCAGACCACTGCGAGAGCTCCCAAAGGACACGACTTTGGCCAAATCCACGCCCCCAACTGCCTCCTGGGATCGCCGACCACTGCCTCAAGACGAGCCGTGACCAGACGCCGGCCGGGGGAAGGGGGAGGTGGGGGAACGGCCAATGGCCAACGACGAACCCATCCCCGAACAGCCCCCCCCCCGAAACCATCCTGTTTCAGCCCCGCCGAAGCCAGTCCGACCCAACAGAGAAGCACTACTGCACCCGTGGAGGAAGAAGAAGAAAATGGCAATCTGCGCGCGACAGCCATGGAAGCCACCAGGGAGCTCTTACGCGCCGACTCGCCTCCAACGCAACTGACTGGACAGGGGGCCACACCGGCTGCGCGCCCCCCACACCCCGAGAGCCCCGCGTACCCAGGGGGGTGGCGTCGCACAAGACCCGCAGCGCCAGGGTAGTTACGGTGCGTGGGAGCAAAAGCAACGAAACCCACCACCCCCTGCACTGCCCGCATGCGCCCATCACGCAGCCGCCACGCCACTGGTCGAGCCTTCGCCGCTGCAGCGCCGCCCCGGCATCTAGGAGCCACGTCCCGCCGTGAAATTCCGCCCCGCGAGATCCCCGCCAAGGAAAGAGAGCCCGCTCGCGCCACGATGACCGGTGCTTCGCCCGCTTGCACCCTTGCGCGCGGGGAGGAAAGGAAGGAGGGAGAGGCACGGCGGTAGGTTACCCTCAGAGCCGCGGAAGAAGGAAGGGGAGTGCCAAACGATTGTCCTATTTTGTAACGGATTCTCGTTAACTTGCTATCTCCAGCCGGTCAACAGGCCTCACAGGCGATTTTGCCGCGTGTTCAAAAAATGGCTCGGCCCCCAATAGTCCGTTTTTCGCCGTCTCTAGGGCGGATACGACCAGACCCAGGCCGAACCCGCGCGCTGGGGTCCGCCGACCGGCGAACATTTTGGCGCGAAAGAGCCGCGGGCCAGCCGCGTCAGCGAGACTGCCTCGTCTTTCCCAGCAGCGCCTCGGTTTCCCCGCGGGGAATCAATGGCAAGGGCCGCCGGTCAACCTTCCATTGATTCCTCATGGCCGGCGGTCACGGGCGGCGCGGCGACGCCCCCCTCCCGCCAGCGTACACACGCGGGCTATAAAGACCCCCGCTCCCCCTCGCCGCTGGCCACACCAGCCCGAGCCCAAACCAGCCGCCGCCGAGCTCTGCTCTCTCCCCGCATCGCCGAGCTCTATCTCCCCCTGTCCCCTTCCCTTCCCCCCCACCCGTCATCTGGTCTTCAGAACGGGAGTCTTCCCGGCGACGGCCGCGGCGCCAACGGCTTCGCGCCTCCACTCGCTCCATGCTGGAGCGTGCCTCTCTGTTCGAGGCCCAAATTAGTGGTGTCCGTCAGGACATCGCGGCCGGACCAACGGGGTGGATGGCGTCAGCAGACCGGCGGGGCCCCCGTCCTTTGCCGCTGGTGGGCCCTCTGCTATTGAGGCTTCGATTTGCGCGCGTCCTTGACTTCTTCGCCCGCGAGCGGACGCGCTGTGCGGTCTGGCCCTCGACTGAGAGCACACCGCCTCCCCCAGTAGTCTGGGACAACATGCGGTCGCGGACGAGTAGTTCCAGCTGCGGCAGCGCGCGCTTGGACTCCATCCGAACGGGGCGGCCCGGTGAGATTGGGCGTCAAGAACTAGCGAGAGGCGGTCGACGCGTCTGGTGGGCGCCCCCGCCCCACTCAACGGGGTCGAGTACCGTTGAGGGGCAACAACACCCGCGTGGGAAACCCTGTCGCCCCCCCCGCCTCCCCGCAGCCGCCGGACGCGGCCGGGTCGTGGGTGTCGAGGAGGTTCGCTCTTCTCTTCCCCTCCACTCCTCCCGCCGGCGCTCTTCGCGTCAAGCCCGAGCCCGCACGGAGACGCCGCTCGGTCGGCGCACCCGCAGCGCCGGCATCGTCATTAACGAGGGCGGCCCGCGCCCCCTCCTCGGCACCTCCGCTTCGTCAAACCGAAGACGGAGCCGGGCTCGCCGCCGTCAAGGGAGCCGGCTCCTCGCGGCACGTCAAGGAGGAGGAGCTCGACGACGAGGCGGCCCTGAAGTAGGCGCCGACGACTGGGCGCAGACGGAGCTGCAGCGCCAGATCTTCGAGCGCTTGAAGCCCGGCGCCGCGGCCGGGACGAGGGAGGCGTCGTCGTCCTCGACGACAGCGACGACGAGACGACGCCGCCGCCACCACGGTCCGCCTTGGAGACGCCGGGCAGGGGTCCAGCAGGGGCGGCCGCGCCATCAAGAAGGAGAAGGCCCGCCGACGACGAGGACAGGCGGCGACGTCGGCGACTTCGCCGCGCTCATCGACTTCTTCGCCCCGTAGATGTTTTTTTAAATAATCTATGTAAACGCCGAACATGTTGAATATGAATGTCAAGTTTGCGCTGAATTTTAGCCGAACTTTGTCGAATTCATATTTTTTAAACTAAAAAAATGCGTCTGGGGCGACCATGGGGCGAGCGGCTGGGAACGCGCTCGCCCCCGTGCCGATTTTAGCACCGGCTCGCCCCCAGGGCCGCGTAAAATTGCCGCCTTGGTAATGCTATTGTTCTTAGGTAATCTATTGTGTTAATGCGTTGATGGAGGTGCTTCAGGGTCAGGGCTATGATATTATATGTGTTGTCACTTGCTGCGTGGTATCTGTCATCTCTTGCCATTTTTTTCTCGGTGTCTGACATTTCAGTGTTTTTTGTGTTTACGTACGGCGACGGCTTGGTCAGGGTCGTAAACGCACTGACGAACTAGTCTAGCGACGAAAAGGGGAGTGGACCACTATGTGTGTTCGTGTTGTTTTTGTACGATTTATTTTAACTTAGATCATAGAGTGGATCCATTTCCAAGTATAGCGTGCTCATCGCTGCGGTCTATACTGACCTACATCTTTATGTATCTACCTTGGACATAACAGTGTTATTGCTGTGGTTGGGCAAGGCATTATTCATTGCTCAAATTTTTGTAGTATTTCCTGAGTATTAAGCAAGTTTTCCCTCGAAAAATTGGCGTTATCCTGCTACGTTATCAGAGGCCGCATAAAGCTAAACCTTTAAGTAATAAATTGTTTCAAAAAAAAACATACGTGTCTGTCTCGATGGGCGCTATACTGCCTACGTAGAACACCAGTATTGGTAGCAGGCAAGTGTCCTAGAAAACCTAAAGAGCAAGCTTTATGCAAAATCATTAACAGGATGCACCTAAAACGGATCCGAAAGAAACTGTCAAAGAAGGAAAAGAAAAAAGGGCAGCAGGGGGGCAACAAAACTCGTACACATAGACAATCCATACGTCGTAAGTCCATGCATGACCACTACCACAGCAGGCTAAGAGGCGAATGAAGAGAAGAAGTACACGACTACGCAACCAACCAAGAAATGAACGACCCAAAGCACAAACGACGGGTCAAATTCATCATAACGGCTAATAAGCTTGTCACTGCCCTTGGAAGACTACTATTTGCATGCTCTCCCGTCCGTCTGCCCCCCCATCTCGCGCTGATTTATAGTGGGAGCACCATGCGATGGCACGGTTAACCACTCCGCGCTTAAGTCGGGCGATAAACCGAACTGAGTGAAGCCCCTCCTCCTTTTCCCGACAGAACAGGCACTTGCGCGGGCACAGCGCTCTGATCCAACTCATATTCCCCCTCTCCGCTAGACAAACGCCGACGTGGACACGGAGCTCCGTGTGCAGCGGGGCGGCCAGGTGTGTGCTCGCTCGGCCGTGTCCCCCTCGCGGTTCCGCAGGTTTCGCTTTCGCCTCTGTCGCTGGTTGCCGAGTCAGCACGGCGCTTTCGATCTCGAGGTTTGGCGAAAGTGATGGTGAAATGAGGCTAGCCGTGGAATTTCCTACTTGGGTAGGCGATTAGGCAGATGTCCGATGCGGCTGAATATTATCTGGCTCGGTTTATGCTTTGTCTAGGCGTGGAACTAAGTCGTCCATCAGGATAACAATCACAGGAATCGCGGCTTGCGTTTGCACAGCGAAGAGCGGTAAATTATAAGATTGAATCTTAGCTGGTCACAGCGATGGTGATCATGCGCAGCTCTATCATAATTCGGAGCATTTGTTTGCATGCAGGGAAGGGAGAATAGAGGCATGGAATCGATCGATTGGCGAGACAAGACCGTATGGGTGTTTTAAATTGCAATCTAGCTAGAACCTTTGCTGCACGCACATTCTGTCTCAAATCATGATCTATTGTCAAAAATAAAACATTGGAGTCCCTATGATACCGCAGTGTCAAGTGTCGCCAACTAACGCTTCGCTCTCTGGCAGAGCAAGCAACATCAATGGAAATAACGAGATGCTTTGGTATATCACACATAGCGCGGTCGCCGCCTGGAAAGCAGAGATAAAAGAGGGTTGCCACCACCGTCGCCTTGCCCTCGAAATGAAACTACACACTAACGCACGAATCTGCTCAATTCAAAAATTTTAAAATGCCCTGGCGTAGCTGCAAAAAAAAACGCCGAAATAAAAACAACCGAACCGAGAGAGGGGCATTTTCTTCTTGATGTCTCGAAACCCCTGCAGTGGCAAGTGCAGGGTGAACTGGCTCGGGTATGCATGTGCGTGCATTATTAAACGATGATCCGGTTATGCAATAGCAAAATCCAAACTACGTTTATTGCATTTCGGCTGGATGCAATGATGGCGCTTAATTCGTTCAATTGGTATTTTGAAACCTTTTCTTAACTAGATATTTTGATCGTGCTGGCATCATGGGCTGCCATGAATCTGACCTCGGTGGGTGCACAATGTCAATGGACTGATATGATACTACTGGAGCATTACGAGTGGTCATGTGCAAATTGGCTTCCTCTGTGCATGTGAAGGGTCAAAATTGAGAGAGGGGTAAGGACTGATGACGGGGGTAACCCTTCAAGTTAGGATGCGAAACAGACATGCCGGACAATGTCTTTCCAACGTGGATGCATGTGGAAAGCCCCTGTATTTTTTTCCACGCCGTCACACGGAGAAGTGTTCCTGGTTCTAGCAAGGAGACATTGTACTAGCATGTACACTGTCGAGTTGTTGAATATAGTATCAAGGTAGTTGATAGTTGAACGGTAGGGGCTCTCATGATATATCGGGGTAGAACACATTAATTATGCAAAAATAAGAGCACGGCACGCGGGGAGCGCTGCTTTGCCGCGCGAACAGCGGCGGTCAGCGGGTGCGGTATGTATCGGCGTAACATGGAGAGCCTGCCCGATCATGCCCGGGATGTAGCCATACCGTGAACCTCGTAACAAATCTCGGTGTAGTACCGTGTATGTTTTGTCCTCGTAATCGACGTGAGCGCCTAGATTTAATTTAACAAAGTGTATCATGGACAGTGCTAAGCAGTCAGACGAGGACGAGGCGGTCCACAGATCCAGGGTCGAGAAGGCAAGTTAACAGCGAGTAAAGGGCCATGTAATTGTGTATTGTGAGTGGGCGTGGCCTTGTAACAGATCGCCAATATATAACGACAGGAGCATTGGGCCAAGACAAGTTGAAATGAAATATTCTGATTTCCATTCATCTTATCCTTTCGTCCCATCTCGTCGTCTCTGATCTGCTCCTCCCCTTCTATTCATCGCCAGCGACTCCGGCCCCTAGGCTATATGTTGGTATCAGTAGCCATCGCTCGGCGGTCAAGCACGCTCGCCGCCCCGGCAAATTTTTTTCCCTGAGCGACCCGGCAAATCCGAGCGAGGTGGCGGATACTTCAGGTTCGATCTGCGTATCCTTGACGAGGTGGTTGATTGGGGAAACCCGCGACCACGGAGACATTCTTCAAGCCCAACCTCAGTCG
This sequence comes from Triticum urartu, assembly GCF_003073215.2. Taxonomy (NCBI): domain Eukaryota; kingdom Viridiplantae; phylum Streptophyta; class Magnoliopsida; order Poales; family Poaceae; genus Triticum; species Triticum urartu. Next base: position 155,897,177 of record NC_053028.1, read on the forward strand.
CCGCTTTCTGCGGATCGAAATGGAAGCGTTCAGGAGAGGATGCGAAGATTCGTCGCGCTCGGCGCACAGGAGCAAATTGGATGCGGTTGACAGAATCCGCCGCCTCTAGACTGAAGCTCTCGACCCAAGCTGTCGGCCAACCGTGCGACTGGACTACAGGAACATAGTCAAGTCGATCTGTCATGCGATACAAGGGGCAGTGCAGCAAACAGTACGCAATACGCCAGACACAAGCAACAGATGACCGGGTAGCGGCGCGGCCAACTGCGTAGAGGTCTCCGACGGCATTTTGGGGGCAAGGGCCGAAAGCTACCCGGGCGCCCACAACCTCGCCGTCATACCGACACACGCCGAATTCAGAATAGACGGGACTCCAATCTGAGAGCACGACAGAGACAAGGATCAAAGGGATTTCCCTCGATTCGATGACTGAAGTTCGGTCTGGTTGACAAGTGGCGTTTTCAGATTGTATCACATTCCAGACAGTGTTTACAGGTACTCTGCATTCCTGCTGCAGCAAGGCAGCAACATTGTACCCGAGCTTTCCACACTGGCGGTCGCCTCAACTGGACTTGTCGCAGGTTATGGTGTCTTATCTAAAGTGAATCGAGCGTGTGGAAATATGCCCTAGAGGCAATAATAAAAGCATTATTATTATATTTCCTTGTTCATGATAATTGTCTTTTATTCATGCTATAATTGTGTTATCCGGAAATCGTAATACATGTGTGAATACATAGACACCAACATGTCCCTAGTAAGCCTCTAGTTGACTAGCTCGTTGATCAACAGATAGTCATGGTTTCCTGACTATGGACATTGGATGTCATTGATAACGAGATCACATCATTAGGAGAATGATGTGATGGACAAGACCCAATCCTAAACATAGCACAAGATCGTATAGTTCGTCTGCTAGAGTTTTCCAATGTCAAGTATCTTTTCCTTAGACCATGAGATCGTGTAACTCCCGGATACCGTAGGAGTGCTTTGGGTATACCAAACGTCACAACGTAACTGGGTGACTATAAAGGTATACTACGGGTATCTCCGAAAGTGTCTGTTGGGTTGACACGGATCAAGACTGGGATTTGTCACTCCGTATGACGGAGAGGTATCACTGGGCCCACTCGTAATGCATCATCATTATGAGCTCAAAGTGACCAAGTGTCTGGTCACGGGATCATGCATTACGGTACGAGTAAAGTGACTTGCCGGTAACGAGATTGAACGAGGTATTGGGATACCGACGATCGAATCTCGGGCAAGTAACATACCGATTGACAAAGGGAATTGTATACGGGGTTGCTTGAATCCTCGACATCGTGGTTCATCGATGAGATCATCGAGGAGCATGTGGGAGCCAACATGGGTATCCAGATCCCGCTGTTGGTTATTGACCGGAGAGCGTCTCGGTCATGTCACATGTCTCCCGAACCCGTAGGGTCTACACACTTAAGGTTCGGTGACGCTAGGGTTGTAGAGATATGTATATGCAGTAACCCGAATGTTGTTCGGAGTCCCGGATGAGATCCCGGACGTCACGAGGAGTTCCGGAATGGTCCGGAGGTAAAGAATTATATATAGGAAGTGCTATTTCGGCCATCGGGACAAGTTTCGGGGTCACCGGTATTGTACCGGGACCACCGGAAGGGTCCCGGGGGTCCACCGGGTGGGGCCACCTGCCCCGGGGGGCCACATGGGCTGTAGGGGGTGCGCCTTGGCCTATATGGGCCAAGGGCACCAGCCCCAAGAGGCCCATGCGCCAAGAGATAAGGAAAGGAAGAGTCCCGAAGGGGGAAGGCACCTCCTAGGTGCCTTGGGGAGGAGGGATTCCTCCCTTGGTCGCCGCCCCCCCTAGGAGATTGCATCTCCTAGGGCCGGCGCCCCCCCCCCTAGGCTCCCTATATATAGTGGGGGAAGGAGGGCCTCTCAACCCACGCCTTTGGTGCCTCCCTCTCCCTCTCCAACACCTCCTCCTCCTCCATAGAGCTTGGCGAAGCCCTGCCGGAGTACTGCAGCTCCATCACCACCACGCCGTCGTGCTGCTGCTGGAGCCATCTTCCTCAACCTCTCCTTCCCCCTTGCTAGATCAAGAAGAAGGAGACGTCACGCTGATCGTACGTGTGTTGAACGCGGAGGTGCCGTCCGTTCGGCGCTAGGATCTCCGGTGATTTGGATCACGTCGAGTACGCCTTCCTCATCCCCGTTCTTTGAACACTTCCGCGCGTGATCTACAAAGGTATGTAGATGAAATCCGATCACTCGTTGCTAGATGAACTCATAGATGGATCTTGGTGAAACCGTAGGAAAATTTTTTTGTTTTCTGCAACGTTCCCCAACAGTGGCATCATGAGCTAGGTCTATGCGTAGTTCTCTTTGCACGAGTAGAACACAATTTGTTGTGGTCGTAGATGTTGTCAACTTTCTTGCCGCTGCTAGTCTTATCTTGCTTCAACGGTATTGTGGGATGAAGCGGCCCGGACCAACCTTACACGTACGCTTACGTGAGACCGGTTCCACCGACTGACATGCACTAGTTGCATAAGGTGGCTGGCGGGTGTCTGTCTCTCCCACTTTAGTTGGAGCGGATTCGATGAAAAGGGTCCTTATGAAGGGTAAATAGAAGTTGACAAATCATGTTGTGGCTTTCATGTAGGTAAGAAAACGTTCTTGCTAGAACCCTACTTCAGCCACGTAAAACTTGCAACAACAATTAGAGGACGTCTAACTTGTTTTTGCAGCAAGTGCTTTGTGATATGATATGGCCAAAGTTGTGATGAATGATGAATGATATATATGTGATGTATGAGATGTTCATGCTATTGTAATAGGAATCACGACTTGCATGTCGATGAGTATGACAACCGGCAGGAGCCATAGGAGTTGTCTTTATTTTTTGTATGACCTGCGTGTCATTGAGAAACGCCATGTAGGTTACTTTACTTTATTGCTAAACGCGTTAGCCGTAGTAGTAGAAGTAATAGTTGGCGAGCAACTTCATGGAGACACGATGATGGAGATCATGGTGTCATGCCGGTGACAAGATGATCATGGAGCCCCAAGATGGAGATCAAAGGAGCTATGTGATATTGGCCATATCATGTCACTATTATTATTTGATTGCATGTGATGTTTATCATGTTTTGTGCATCTTGTTTACTTAGAACGACAGTAGTAAATAAGATGATCCCTCATAATAATTTCAAGAAAGTGTTCCCCCTAACTGTGCACCGTTGCGACAGTTCGTTGTTTCGAAGCACCACGTGATGATCGGGTGTTAGATTCCAACGTTCACATACAACGGGTGTAAGACATATTTACACATGCAAACACTTAGGTTGACTTGACGAGCCTAGCATGTACAGACATGGCCTCGGAACACAGAAGACCGAAAGGTCGAGCATGAGTCGTATAGAAGATACGATCAACATGAAGATGTTCACCGATGTTGACTAGTCCGTCTCACGTGATGATCGGACACGGCCTAGTTAACTCGGATCATGTTATACTTAGATTACAGGAGGGATGTCTATCTAAGTGGGAGTTCATTGAATAATTTGATTAGATGAACTTAATTATCATGAACTTAGTCTAAAAAATTTACAATATGTCTTGTAGATCAAATGGCCAACGTAGTCCTCAACTTCAACGCGTTCCTAGAGAAAACCAAGCTGAAAGACGATGGTAGCAACTACACGGACTGGGTCCGAAACCTGAGGATCATCCTCATAGCTGCCAAGAAAGATTATGTCCTACAAGCACCGCTGGGTGACGCACCTGTTCTCCCTACAGAACAAGACGTTATGAACGCTTGGCAGGCACGTACCGATGACTACTCCCTCGTTCAGTGCGGCATGCTTTACAGCTTAGAGCCGGGGCTCCAAAAGCGTTTGAGAGACACGGAGCATATGAGATGTTCGAAGAGCTGAAAATGGTTTTCCAAGCTCATGCCCGGGTCGAGAGATATGAAGTCCCCGACAAGTTCTTCAGCTGTAAGGTGGAGGAAAACAGTTCTGTCAGTGAGCACATACTCACTATGTCTGGATTGCATAACCGCTTGACTCAGCTGGGAGTTAATCTCCCGGATGACGCGGTCATTGACAGAATCCTTCAGTCGCTTCCACCCAGCTACAAGAGCTTTGTGATGAACTTCAATATGCAGGGGATGAAAAAGACCATTCCTGAAGTATTTGCAATGCTGAAATCAGCAGAGTTAGAAGTCAAAAAGGAACAACAAGTGTTGATGGTGAATAAAACCACTAAGTTCAAGAAAGGCAAGGGTAAGAAAACCTTCAAGAAGTACGGCAAGGGAGTTGCCGCGCCCGGCAAGCAAGCTGCCGGGAAGAAGCCAAAGAATGGACCCAAGCCCGAGACTGAGTGCTTTTATTGCAAGGAAACTGGTCACTGGAAGCGGAACTGCCCCAAATACTTAGCGGACAAGAAGGCCGGCAAAACGGAAGGTATATGTGATATACATGTAATTGATGTGTACCTTACCAGTACTCGTAGTAGCTCCTGGGTATTTGATACCGGTGCAGTTGCTCACATTTGTAACTCAAAGCAGGAGCTGCGGAATAAGCGGAGACTGGCAAAGGACGAGGTGACGATGCGCGTCGGGAATGGTTCCAAGGTCAATGTGATCGCCGTCGGCACGCTACCTCTACATTTACCTTCGGGATTAGTTTTAAACCTTAATAATTGTTATTTAGTGCCAGCTTTGAGAATGAACATTGTATCAGGATCTCGTTTAATTCGAGATGGCTACTCATTTAAATCGGAGAATAATGGTTGTTCTATTTATATGAGAGATATGTTTTATGGTCATGCTCCGATGGTGAATGGTTTATTCTTAATGAATCAAGAGCGTAATGCTACACATGTTCATAGTGTGAGTACCAAAAGATGTAAGATTGATAGTGATAGTCCCACATACTTGTGGCACTGCCGCCTTGGTCACATAGGTGTCAAACGCATGAAGAAGCTCCATGCTGATGGACTTTTAGAGTCTCTTGATTACGAATCATTTGACACGTGCGAACCATGCCTCATGGGTAAAATGACCAAGACTCCGTTCTCAGGAACAATGGAGCGAGCAACCAACTTATTGGAAATCATACATACTGATGTGTGCGGTCCAATGAGTGTTGAGGCTCGCGGTGGCTATCGTTATGTTCTCATCCTCACTGATGACTTGAGTAGATATGGGTATGTCTACTTAATGAAACACAAGTCTGAGACCTTTGAAAAGTTCAAGGAATTTCAGAGTGAGGTTGAGAATCAACGTGACAGGAAAATCAAGTTCCTGCGATCAGATCGTGGAGGAGAATACTTGAGTCACGAGTTTGGCAAACACTTAAGAAAATGTGGAATAATTTCACAACTCACGCCGCCTGGAACACCTCAGCGTAATGGTGTGTCCGCACATCGTAATCGCACTCTATTGGATATGGTGCGATCTATGATGTCTCTTACCGATTTACCGCTATCTTTTTGGGGCTATGCTTTAGAGACTGCCGCATTCACTTTAAATAGGGCTCCGTCGAAATCCGTTGAGACGACACCGTATGAATTATGGTTTGGGAAGAAACCTAAGCTGTCGTTTCTAAAAGTTTGGGGATGCGATGCTTATTTCAAGAAACTTCAACTTGAAAAGCTCGAACCCAAGTCGGAAAAATGCGTCTTCATAGGATACCCTAAAGAAACTATTGGGTATACCTTCTACCTCAGATCCGAAGGCAAGATCTTTGTTGCCAAGATTGGATCCTTTCTAGAGAAAGAGTTTCTCTCGAAAGAAGTAAGTGGGAGGAAAGTAGAACTTGATGAAGTATTACCTCTTGAACCGGAAAATGGCGCAACTCAAGAAAATGTTCCTGAGGTGCCTGCACCGACTAGAGAGGAAGTTAATGATGATGATCAAGATACTTCTGATCAAGCTCCTACTAAAATTCGTAGGTCCACAAGGACACGTTCCGCACTAGAATGGTACGGCAACCCTGTCTTGGAAATCATGTTGTTAGACAACGGTGAACCTTCAAACTATGAAGAAGCGATGGCGGGCCCGGATTCCGACAAATGGCTAGAAGCCATGAAATCCGAGATAGGATCCATGTATGAAAACGAAGTATGGACTTTGACTGACTTGCCTGTTGAGCGGCGAGCCATAGAAAATAAATGGATCTTTAAGAAGAAGACAGACGCGGATGGTAATGTGACCATCTATAAAGCTCGGATTGTCGCTAAGGGTTATCGACAAGTTCAAGGGGTTGACTATGATGAGACTTTCTCACCGGTAGCGAAACTAAAGTCCGTCCGAATCATGTTAGCAATTGCCGCGTTCTACGATTATGAGATATGGCAAATGGACGTCAAAACGGCATTCCTTAATGGTTTCCTTAAGAAAGAATTGTATATGATGCAGCCGTAAGGTTTTGTCGATCCTAAGAATGCTGACAAGGTGTGCAAGCTCCAACGCTCGATTTATGGGCTGGTGCAAGCATCTCGGAGTTGGAACATTCGCTTTGATGAGATGATCAAAGCGTTTGGGTTTACACAGACTTATGGAGAAGTCTGCATTTACAAGAAAGTGAGTGGGAGCTCTGTAGCATTTCTCATATTATATGTAGATGACATACTTTTGATGGGAAATGATATAGAACTCTTGGACAGCATTAAGGCCTACTTGAATAAGAGATTTTCAATGAAGGACCTTGGAGAAGCTGCTTATATATTAGGCATCAAGATCTACAGAGATAGATCAAGACGCCTCATAGGTCTTTCACAAAGCACATACCTTGATAAGATATTGAAGAAGTTCAATATGGATCAGTCTAAGAAGGGGTTCTTGCCTGTGTTACAAGGTGTGAAATTGAGCTCAGCTCAATGTCCGACCACGGCAGAAGATATAGAAGAGATGAGTGTCATCCCCTATGCCTCAGCCATAGGTTCTATTATGTATGCCATGCTGTGTACCAGACCTGATGTAAACCTTGCCGTAAGTTTGGTAGGAAGGTACCAAAGTAATCCCGGCAAGGAACACTGGACAGCGGTCAAGAATATCATGAAGTACCTGAAAAGGACTAAGGAAATGTTTCTCGTTTATGGAGGTGACGAAGAGCTCGTCGTAAAAGGTTACGTCGATGCTAGCTTCGACACAGATCTGGATGACTCTAAGTCACAAACCGGATACGTGTATATTTTGAATGGTGGGGCAGTAAGCTGGTGCAGTTGCAAGCAGAGCATCGTGGCGGGATCTACATGTGAAGCGGAGTACATGGCAGCCTCGGAGGCAGCGCATGAAGCAATTTGGGTGAAGGAGTTCATCACCAACCTAGGAGTCATACCCAATGCGTCGGGGCCGATCAAGCTCTTCTGTGACAACACTGGAGCTATTGCACTTGCCAAGGAGCCCAGGTTTCATAAGAAGACCAGGCACATCAAGCGTCGCTTCAACTCCATTCGTGAAAATGTTCAAGATGGAGACATAGATATTTGTAAAGTACATATGGACCTGAATGTAGCAGATCCGTTGACTAAACCTCTCCCTAGAGCAAAACATGATCAACACCAGAATTCCATGGGTGTTCGATTCATCACAATGTAACTAGATTATTGACTCTAGTGCAAGTGGGAGACTGTTGGAAATATGCCCTAGAGGCAATAATAAAAGCATTATTATTATATTTCCTTGTTCATGATAATTGTCTTTATTCATGCTATAATTGTGTTATCCGGAAATCGTAATACATGTGTGAATAATAGACACAAACATGTCCCTGGTAAGCCTCTAGTTGACTAGCTCGTTGATCAACAGATAGTCATGGTTTCCTGACTATGGACATTGGATGTCATTGATAACGAGATCACATCATTAGGAGAATGATGTGATGGACAAGACCCAATCCTAAACATAGCACAAGATCGTATAGTTCGTTTGCTAGAGTTTTCCAATGTCAAGTATCCTTTCCTTAGACCATGAGATCGTGTAACTCCCGGATACCGTAGGAGTGCTTTGGGTGTACCAAACGTCACAACGTAACTGGGTGACTATAAAGGTATACTACGGGTATCTCCGAAAGTGTCTGTTGGGTTGACACGGATCAAGACTGGGATTTGTCACTCCGTATGACGGAGAGGTATCACTGGGCCCACTCGGTAATGCATCATCATTATGAGCTCAAAGTGACCAAGTGTCTGGTCACGGGATCATGCATTACGGTACGAGTAAAGTGACTTGCCGGTAACGAGATTGAACGAGGTAATTGAACGAGGTATTGGGATACCGACGATCGAATCTCGGGCAAGTAACATACCGATTGACAAAGGGAATTGTATACGGGGTTGCTCGTGGTTCATCCGATGAGATCATCGAGGAGCATGTGGGAGCCAACATGGGTATCCAGATCCCGCTGTTGGTTATTGACCGGAGAGCGATCTCGGTCATGTCTACATGTCTCCCGAACCCGTAGGGTCTACACACTTAAGGTTCGGTGACGCTAGGGTTGTAGGGATATGTATATGCAGTAACCCGAATGTTGCAACCCGAATGTTGTTCGGAGTCCCGGATGAGATCCCGGACGTCACGAGGAGTTCCGGAATGGTCCGGAGGTAAAGAATTATATATAGGAAGTGCTATTTCGGTCATCGGGACAAGTTTCGGGGTCACCGGTATTGTACCGGGACCATCGGAAGGGTCTCGGGGGTCCACCGGGTGGGGCCACCTGCCCCGGGGGGCCACATGGGCTGTAGGGGGTGTGCCTTGGCCCATATGGGCCAAGGGCACCAGCCCCAAGAGGCCCATGCGCCAAGAGATAAGGAAAGGAAGAGTCCCGAAGGGGGAAGGCACCTCCTAGGTGCCTTGGGGAGGAGGGATTCCTCCCTTGGCCGCTGCCCCCCCTAGGAGATTGCATCTCCTAGGGCCGGCGCCCCCCCTAGGCTCCCTATATATAGTGGGGGAAGGAGGGCCTCTCAACCCACGCCTTTGGTGCCTCCCTCTCCCTCTCCAACACCTCCTCCTCCTCCATAGAGCTTGGCGAAGCCCTGCCGGAGTACTGCAGCTCCATCACCACCACGCCGTCGTGCTGCTGCTGGAGCCATCTTCCTCAACCTCTCCTTCCCCCTTGCTAGATCAAGAAGAAGGAGACGTCACGCTGACCGTACGTGTGTTGAACGCGGAGGTGCCGTCTGTTCGGCGCTAGGATCTCCGGTGATTTGGATCACGTCGAGTACGCCTTCCTCATCCCCGTTCTTTGAACGCTTTCGCGCGTGATCTACAAAGGTATGTAGATGCAATCCGATCACTCGTTGCTAGATGAACTCATAGATGGATCTTGGTGAAACCATAGGAAATTTTTTTGTTTTCTGCAACGTTCCCCAACAGCTGAAGCAGTTGGGCACTGTGGATGAGTACAAGCAGCAGTTTCTCCAATTGGTTTATACAGTCAGGCTTTATGAACCAACACTCAGTGAGACGTTCCTAGTGACAAGGTTTATTATGGGCCTGAAGGATGAGTTGCGCTCTGCTGTTGAGTTTCAAATTCCCTACTCGGTGCAAGTTGCAGCTCAATATGCTGCTGTACAAGAGGGTTTATTGCTACAACAGAAAAACAACAAACCAAGTTTCCCCAAGACTACCTACAGTAAGACAGAAAACAGGACAGGGTTTGCAACAGGAGAGTTGTGGAAAGCAAAGCAGCTGAAGGAATATAGGTGTGCCAATGGACTATGTTACAAGTGTGGGGACAAGTTTATGCCAGGGCATGTGTGTCATCAACCAGTGGCAGAGAAAGCTCAGTTGAAAGCTGCTGAAGTTGTAGATCCACATGAGATAATCTCAGACGCAGTGGATGCACTAGTTACAGGAGAAACTGAAGAATGTGCAACTGTGTCTGCTACAGCTCTGTCTGGAGCTGCCCACCCAAGGACAATTCAACTAAGATCTCTGGTGGGAAATAAAGTGGTATTGATTCTAGTAGACTCAGGCAGCACACACACCTTTGTAGATCAGTCTTTATTGAATAAAATTAATGCCACTACAGAAAAACTGGAGAGACCAATGCCTGTGAAAGTAGCAAATGGTCACATAATAAATTGTGTGGAAAAAGTACCTCAACTAACATGGTGGATTCAGGGACACAGCTTTTGCAGCTCCATGCAAGTGTTACCACTGGGAGGCCATGATATCATATTGGGAATGGATTGGTTGGAGCAATGGGGGGTAATGAAGTGCCATTGGGCTGAGAAATGGATTCAGTTTCAGTACCAGGGTCAGGAAGTTAAGTTTCAAGGTGTGTTGCCAGTAAAACAAGATCACATTGAGGAAGTTTCTGCAGATCAACTAGCCAAGTGGGAAAAAGGGAATGAAGTGTGGGCAACTGCTCTGCTCAATAGAATTGTAATGGCACCTGTATTGGAAACACCTCCAGCTGTGCAACAGGTGCTAGATAGGAACAATGAAGTGTTCAAGGATCCAAAATCTTTACCTCCCCACAGAGCTTTTGACCACTCTATTAATTTACTGCCTGATACAGTGCCTGTTAATTGTAGACCGTATAGGTACTCACCCTTACAAAAAGATGAAATAGAGAAACAGGTCAAGGAGATGTTGGATGCTGGTTTGATCACACTTAGTATGAGCCCTTTTGCTGCTCCTGTGTTATTGGTCAAAAAGAAAGATGGGACATGGAGGTTCTGTGTGGACTATCGAAAGCTCAATGCAGTAACTGTCAAGAACAAATTTCCTATGCCAGTTATTGATGAAATACTGGATGAGTTAGGAGGAAGGAAATGGTTTTCTAAATTGGATCTTAAGGCTGGTTACCATCAGAAAGAATGAAATAAGAGGATGAGTTCAAAACAGCTTTCAAGACACATCATGGACAATTTCAATTCAGAGTAATGCCTTTTGGTTTAGCTACTGCACCAGGCACCTTTCAGTGTGTGATGAATTTCCTGTTTGCAGGGCCAAATAGGAAGTTTGTGCTGGTATTCATGGATGATATCTTAATATTTAGTTTCACATTGGAAGAACACCTGGAACACCTACAGTCTATATTTGATATACTCAAGGAAAATCAGTTGTGTGTCAAGGAGTCTAAATGTGTGTTTGCTCAGAACTCTCTGGAATATTTAGGGCATATCATTTTGGATCAAGGGGTAGCAACAGACCCTGCAAAAACTGAGGCAATGGTGCAGTGGCCTGTGCCAGCAAATGTTGCTGAATTAAGAGGGTTTTTAGGCCTGAAAGGGTATTACAGGAAATTTGTGAGAAATTATGGGCTGTTAGCAAGACCTCTAACTGCTCTGCTCAAGAAACAGTCATTTGTATGGACTGATGCAGCTCAGCAAGCTTTCCAAGTGCTCAAACAAGCTATGGTCAACACACCAGTATTAGCTCTGCCTGATTTTAATAAAACCTTCACTGTGGAAACAGATGCTTGCAGCACAGGAGTTGGGGCAGTGCTATCACAAGAAAATCATCCAGTGGCCTTCTACAGTAAAGCACTGGGAGTCAACAATCAGAAAAAGTCCATCTATGAAAAGGAATTCCTGGCAATTATGATGGCAATTGACAGGTGGAGGTCTTACTTATCTAGAGCCCCTTTTGTGATCAAAACTGACCACCAGAGTCTGTGCCACTTGGGAGATCAAAACTTGACTTCAGATTTGCAAAGAAAAGCAATGACCAAGTTGGTAGGTTTGCAATTTACTATCCAATACAAGAAAGGGGTGGAAAACTCAGCAGCTGATGCTTTGTCTAGAGTTGCACATCTGTTTCAAGTACAAAATGTGTCCACCAGTAAACCAGTGTGGGTGCAAGAAATATTGAATTCCTACTCAGTGGATCCTGTAGCTTCTGAAATGCTACAAAAGTTGGCAGTAGACCCAAAAGCTTGCCCTAGATTTCAGCTGCAAGAGGGCTCAATTAAACTGGATCACAAGATTTGGGTGGGAGATAATACAGGTCTCCAAACCAAATTGATACAAGCATTTCACTCCAGTTCTGTAGGGGGACACTCCGGCATTCTGTCAACATATCATAGAGTAAAGCAACTGTTCAGTTGGCAAGGAATGAAGGGGGCTGTGGAGAACTTTGTTAAACAATGTGCAACTTGTCAACAAGCAAAACATGAATTATGCAAGAAACCTGGCTTGCTGCAGCCTCTACCTGTACCTGACAGTCCATGGCAAGAAATCAGCATGGATTTCATTGAAGGATTGCCCAAATCAGAAGGGTACAGTGCCATATTAGTGGTGGTGGATCGTTTACTAAAGTGAGCCATTTTCTCCCTTTAAAGCATCCATTCACAGCTGCCTCTGTGGCCAAGGTCTTCCTGAACAACATCGTCAAATTACTTGGGTTGCCGTTGGCTATCGTATCTGACAGGGACAAGATATTCACTAGCTCGTTTTGGAGGGAGCTGTTTCGTGTATGGGGGACTGAGTTACAGATGAGGACAGCTTATCATCCACAAATGGATGGGCAAACGGAGTGCGTGAACCAATGTTTGGAGATGTATCTTCGCTGTGCAGTGCATGATTCTCCAAAGAAATGGGTTGCGTGGCTGCCACAAGCAGAGTTTTGGTACAACACTGCATATCACTCCTCTTTGGGTTGTACTCCATATCAAGCGCTCTACGGCCATGCCCCCAATATGGGCCAGTTATGGGGACAAACTACATCCCAAAACCCAGATGTTCAAACATGGTTGACCACTCACACTGAGCACAACGCAGCTCTGAAGGAACATCTGACAAGAGCTCAATGCAAGTACAAACAATTTGCAGATAGAAAGAGGTCTGACAGGGAGTTTGCTGTTGGCGAAATGGTCTACTTGAGGCTACAACCTTATGCTCAGTCTACGGTGGTAAATCGTCCATGTCACAAGTTGGCTCTCAAGTACTTTGGCCCCTATAAAATTTTGGACAAAGTGGGAAATGCAGCTTATCGCCTGGAGTTACCAAGAGAGAGTCAAGTGCACCCGGTCTTCCATGTTTCCCAGTTGAAGGGACATGTTCCAGATCACACCCCGGTGTTCACCTCATTACCAGTACCAGTGGATCTATCCATGCCGGAGGTGGTGCCAGAGGAAGTTCTAGATCGGCGACTGGTCAAGAAGAAGAACGCAGCACATCTGCAAATTTTGGTGAAATGGGCAACGCTTCCGGCTTCATCAGCGACCTGGGAGGATTACGACTTGCTCAAGTCAAGGTATCCGAGCGCGCCAGCTTGGGGACAAGCTGGTTCTTCAGGGGGAGGTACTGTAAGCAGTGCAGAGCAGGCGATCGAGCGGTCCAAGACACAGGGCGGGAGAAGGCAGAGTTAAACAGCGGAGTAATGAGCCATGTAAGGTGGTGTGTGTGAGTTGGGCCGTGGGCCTTGTAACAGATCGCCATATATAAGCGAGCAAGGGCATTGGGCAAAGACAAGTTTGAAATGAGAATATTCTGATTTCCATTCTATCTTATCTCTTTCTCCTACCCACCGCTCGTCTCTGAGCTCTGCTCCTCTCCTCCCCCTTCTGTTCATCGCCGTCGACTCCGGCCGCCCCTAGGGCGTGACACAAGGTTCGAAGAGGCTATGGATCGTCGTATCTAGAGGAAGCGATGAAGACCGGCGGATGGTCATGGTGAACGTGCGGGTTCGCATGATTTCAGAAGGAACCTCGGCAACGTTCGGAGATCGTCAGGTGAGAAGCAGTCAGAAGGAGCAGCAGCCGATCTAGCGTACAGCGACGGCGGGATCGCGAAGTTCTCGACGAGATTGGGAATTCGGGATGACGTGCAGCGACTTCACCAGATCGGATCGATCCAGTCTGGGCGAACGGCAGTGGTGGCCGCGTATTGCGGCGCGTGCGCATGCGCGTGGGCAGGCGTACAGCCAACGCGTGGAATACACGCGTACGTGCGTGCTAGCGCTGGGTGGCCAGCGGCCCAGGTGACTGGCGAGGAGGCTGAAGTCCAGGCGGGCAGCAAAGCCCAAAGCACAAAAGCCCAGGCGTGGGTGTGTCGTGCGTGGAGCGGGCCGCTGCTAGTGGCGCGGCAGGTAGCGATCACGGCTGTTCTTGGCACATGCAGAAAAGGCCGCGAGAGATTTGTTAAAGGAAAAAATATCTTCGCGGGCAGCGCAGGCTCAATCAGGGGATCAACTTTTCTGTTCTTTTTGGCAAATACAGATTGCAGGCATTGTGTCAGGTACAAGACGCCGTGGCAAGAGGCCTGGGAGCCGGTGCATGAGGTTGCCAAATTGAGGCATCGGGAGTATTTTTTGGACAAAGAAGTATGCATGGCGTGAGTTTTGAGCAAAACGTGACCTTTATGTTGTTTGCAATGCGTACATGAAGAAGCTGCTTGGGTCCAAATAATTTCTCAGATGAAAGTGCGGTGTGATGTCGAGTTGATCAAGATGGAGCGCGTGGCGAGGATGACGTCGTGCGTATAAGGCCCAGAGGGGTCTGGAGCGCGTCGTGGTAGGAACATGCATACACAGGGCGTCAAGGCAATGCACGAGATTTGCGGGGCGGACACGACGCAGGGTGGAGCATGGTTGCAGTCGGATAATTTCGGATGGGTCGGATTGGGTTGTCTGATGGACTGACGTGGATGTTGGTCAAAGCAGAAGACGGAGGTGATTTCAGCGACGACGACATATAAGCGTGATGCTGATGGTGGCTGACTTCTGGAGCGTGGAAACACGTGGTGCAGGCCTGAGGGCTTGTGCGGCTTCAACAGACTATGGTGCGGGGTTGATTCAAGATGGTGCACACATGAGAGCTTGAAGTCGACAGGGCGCAGAGTAGCGTGGCCAGCTACATAGAGTCATGTTGAAGGTGGAGCTGGAGTCTGATGGAGGACTACACTCTGTGCTGATGGAGAGACTACGGCGTAAATGCATGGAGAGTCGAAGCCTATTTCAGTGGGATAGAGAGAGACACGTGGATCGGACTGGGCCCAATGGTCTGATGGAGGCGTGATACTCGGCATCGGTCGGTGATGATCGGTGGTTCTCTGCAGTAGGGGTTTGAGGCAGTGTGGGCTAGCTACCCGGGAGACTCGACCAGGACAGCAGAGGCTCGACGCGGTGATAGCGGCGAGGCGTGCGGTAAGCACGGGACACAGCGATAGGCCAAGGCACTAGCGGTCAGACGTGTGGTCAGACAAATTGTGCAGGGGGTGCTGAAGCGGTGTTGACGAGTACTGGATTCAAGTTGGTGACTGGGTCTATCGGTGCCGGAAGATGGACAGGAGTTGACCATGGCGAATCTGAGAAAGTGGCGGGAAGTCTAAAATTGTCAAAAGCTAAGAGAGTACATGGTCGTATATTTTATGGTGTTCAGTGCACATGGCGAAGTGCGGATGACAAGGCAGAAGGAGGCGCAGTGCTATAGCGGCGGGACATGTCAGAGACTATCCGGAAGAAGGATGAGACAACTGTGAATTTGACTCAGGGTGACATAGGGCGACGGTGAAATTCTTTCAAGTTTCAGACATGCGGTCAAGAAAGAGCGGTGATGTTGAGTTCAGGTAACTCTTATATGTGGCATCTAATTTGTGAGTTGTTCATTTTCACGCAGACAGTGTTCGGTGTGTGATGACGTTGAACGGATTCTCCGGAAATTGGGAGCACAAAGTAGAGTAATGAGGAACTTAATTTTTGCTCGAGTATTGACTGTGAAGAAGACGAGAAGGGACTACAGTTGCAGGTGGAGTCACATGGAGTCTGGGAATAGCAACGGTGCTCATGGTGTATCTCAAGTCCAATGTACATGGAAGTTTGATGTGAATGAATCCAAGGTGGTAGAGAATATTCGCCAAGATGGAATTTGTTAGAGTTGTGTCGAATATTATTGTAAAAGGTAGGTTACAGTTGGACTTGGTTTTGGACTGTGTGTAGACAGGGTAGGAGTTGTGTCATAATAGGATACTTGTACCCTAGGCCTCTCATATATATCGGAGGTAAACACACGATGTAACCTATGCCAACATAATAGCACGGGCACGCGGAGAGCCGGCGGCGTGTGCCGGCGCCCGGGTGGCCGGGATGCGGTATTGTAGCGGCGTTGTGGGAAAGAGCGCCTGTAATCATGCCCCGGAGATGTAGCCATACCGATAAACCTCGTTAACAAATCTCGATGTCGTACTCGTGTGATTGTTTAGTCCTCGGTAGATCGACGGAGCGCCTCAGATTTATTCTAACAACCACGATGTACTGGCGGCGTAATTGCGACGTGCGTACCGTCCTTGCAGAATGCGGCATGGAGAAGAGGAAAGGAAAATGAGTCAAGTCCGTGCCTGAAATACGTCTGAACTCGTTCAAGTCGGTACACTTGTTTGGTTTCCCCAACCTCATCGGCAGTGTTTCACCCCCCTGCAGCACGATAAAAAGTAGGGTGTCAGGCTCAGAAGCTAGAAGCTGGCGGTGCTCGGCCCCATGCATTCGTCTCGTCGTCGTGATCTCCATTGCCGGTTTACACCTAAGCACCTATGTAGCACGTGAGCAGCGAGGCTATGCAATATGCATGTGTGTGTACGTGTAGGGGTGAATGCGTGGCCAAGATAGAGTAGCAGGCACCGCAGGGTCACCCTGGCACCCTGCCAGGGTGGAGTCGGTGTACACTTGACACCGTAGAGCTTGGGAAGTCTTATATAGTATATGTGTGTTCCAAGGTCAATTGTTTCACTCACACCAGCGACACCACCGTCAGCGTGTCTCGTTCAGAAAAAAGGGACAAGTCCACACTGTCTGTCCTGTCCACTAGTGTGTAGTGCGAGATGTCACGAGTAGCCAGCCATGCCTTCCTTGCCGGATGTTAGAACAAGCAATGCTTGGTACAAATATCGCGCCGTAGAAATCAACTTTGGGTCATTTTTGAGTCTTGCTATGCGTACAACTCTTGCTTGTCCGATTTCATACGACATAGCAGATCAAGCCGTTCAACTCCTAATTCAAACGGCAGCACACCACTAGATTAAGCATCGTATTTGTCGGACAGAGTAAAATCATATGCACAGTAGTTCTGGGCATTTTTTTTTTCCATCGGGCAACAAATTATATGATATTTTCCTGCTTCTTCAGGGCAACATTGTATCCAGTAGAAGGCTCGAACGACGTACACAGACAATTAAGCACTAAAGCTATCATTGGTCCACCAGTAGCCTTCCCTTCATAAGTCGGGCAAATGCTACCCTAAGCTACAGCCCAACACACCAGCATGCATCACAATACATTCAAGACGTCAAGTTTTAGGATATGTCTAGGGCACATCTAGATATGCTCTAATTATTGCGCATCTAAATGAGTGAATTATGCATAAAGAGAAAACGAAGAAAGAAAATATTGTTAGGATCATAGCAGAAATTTAAAACTTTTTACGCATCACCAAAATCAATCTATGGAGTAATCTAGCCACGAGGGGAAGGGAGTGCATCTACATACCCTTGTAGATTGCTAAGCGGAAGCGTTACAAGAACGCGGATGAAGAAGTCGTACTTGTGGCGATTCAGATCGCGGTTGATTCCGATCTAAGCGCCGAACAACGGCGCCTCCGCGTTCAACACACGTGCAGCCCGGTGACGTCTCCTACGCCTTGATCCAGCAAGGGGAGAAGGAGAGGTTGGGGAAGACTCCGTCCAGCAGCAGCACGATGGCGTGGTGTCGGTGGTGGAGCGCGGGACTCCAACAGGGCTTCGCCAAGCACTACGAGAGACGGGGATGGAGAGAGGTAGGGTTGCGCCAAGAGAGAGATCAAATCGTGTGTTGGGCAGCCCCCATACCTCAAGTATATATAGGGGGAGGGGAGGGGGCTGCGCCCCCTCTAGGGTTCCCACCCCAAGTGGTGCGGCAGCCCCAGATCCCATCTAGGGTGGCGGCCACAAGGGGGAGAAGGGGAGGCGCACCTGGGGTGGGCCTTAGGGCCCATCTGTCCTAGGGTTTGCCCCCTTCCCCTCTTGGAGGCGCCTTGGGCCTTGGTGGGAGGCGCCCCAGCCCATCTAGGGGCTGGTCCCTTCCCACTATTGGCCCATGTAGGCCTCCGGGGCTGGTGGCCCCACCTGGTGGACCCTCGGACCCCTCCGGTGGTCCCGGTACACTACCGGTGATGCCCCGAACATTTCCGGTGGCCAAAACCATACTTTCTATATATCAATCTTTACCTCCGGACCATTTCGAAACTCCTCGTGACGTCCGGGATCTCATCCGGGACTCCGAACAACATTCAGTAACCGCGTACATACTTTCCCTATAACCCTAGCGTCATCGAACCTTAAGTGTGTAGACCCTACGGGTTCGGGAGTTATGCAGACATGGCCGAGACAACTCTCCGGTCAATAACCAACAGCGGAATATGGATACCCATGTTGGTTCCCACATACTCCACGATGATCTCATTGGATGAACCACGATGTCAAGGATTCAATCAATCCCGTATACAATTCCCTTTGTCTATCGGTACGATACTTGCCCAAGATTCGATCGTCGGTATCCCGATACCTTGTTCAATATCGTTACCGGCAAGTCTCTTTACTCGTTCCGTAACACATCATCCCGTGATCAACTCCTTGGTCACATTGTGCACATTATGATGATGTCCTACCGAGTGGGCCCAGAGATACCTCTCCGTTACACGGAGTGACAAATCCCAGTCTCGATTCGTGCCAGCCCAACACACTTTCGGAGATACCCGTAGTGCACCTTTATAGCCACCCAATTACGTTGTGATGTTTGGCACACCCAAAGCACTCCTACGGTATCCGGGAGTTGTACAATCTCATGGTCTAAAGAAATGATGCTTGACATTAGAAAAGCTTTAGCATACAAACTACACGATCTTATGCTAGGCTTAGGATTGGGTCTTGTCCATCACATCATTCTCCTAATGATGTGATCCCATTATCAACGACATCCAATGTCCATGGTCAGGAAACCGTAACCACTTATTGATCAACGAGCTAGTCAACTAGAGGCTTACTAGGGACATGGTGTTGTCTATGTATCCACACATGTATCTGAGTTTCCTATTAATACAAGTCTAGCATGGATAATAAACAATTATCATGAACAATGAAATATAATAATAACTAATTTATTATTGCCTCTAGGGCATATTTCCAACAGTCTCCCACTTGCACTAGAGTCAATAATCTAGTTCACATCGCCATGTGATTAACACTCACAGGTCACATCGCCATGTGACCAACATACAAAGAGTTTACTAGACTCAATAATCTAGTTCACATCACTATGTGATTAACACTCAATGAGTTCTGGGTTTCATCATGTTATGCTTGTGAGAGAGGTTGTAGTCAACGGGTCTGCCATATTCAGATCCCTATGTATTTCGCAAAACTTTATGTCATATCGTAGATGCTGCTACCACGTTCCACTTGGAGCTATTCCAAATTGTTGCTCCATTATACGTATCCGATATCTCTACTCAGAGCTATCCGGATAGGTGTCAAGCTTGCATCGACGTAACTCTTTACGTCGAACTCTTTATCACCACCATAACCGAGAAACATTTCCTTATTCCTCTAAGGATAATTTTGACCGCTATCTGGTGATCCACTCCTAGATCACCTTTGTACCCTCTTGCCAGACATGTGGCAAGGCACACATCTGGTGCGGTACTCAGCATGGCATACCGTATAGAGCCTATGACAAAAGCATAGGGGACGACCTTCGTCCTTCCTCTTTCTTCTGCCGTGGTCAATCTTAGAGTCTTACTCAACTTCACACCTTACAACTCAGGTAAGAACCCCTTCTTTGACTGGTCTATTTTGAAGTCCTTCAAAAACATGTCAAGGTGTGCGTTCTTTGAAAGTATCATCAGGCGTCTTGATCTATCTCTATAAATCTTGATGCCCAATTTGTAAGCAGCTTTATCCAGGTCTTCCTTTGAAAATCACTCTTCAAACAACCGTTTATGCTTTCCAGAAATTCTACATTATTTCGGATCAACAATATGTCATCCACATATACTTATCAGAAATGTTGTAGTGCTCCCACTCACTTTCTTGTAAATACAAGTTTCTAGCAAACATTGTATAAACCTAAAAGCTTTGATCACTCTATCAAAGCATATATTCCGACTCCGAGATGCTCGCTCTAGTCCATAGAAGGATCGCTGGAGCCAGCATTCCTTTTAGCATCCTTAGGATCGACAAAACTTTGATTGTATCACATACAACTCTTTCTTACGAAAACTGGTAAGAAAACTTGTTTTTGACATCCATCTATCAGATTTCATAATCGAAAAATACAGCTAATGCTAACATGATTTCGACAGACTTAAGCATCTCTACGGGTGAGAAATTCTCATCGTAGTCAACTCCTTAAACTTGTGAAAAGACTCTTTCCCACAAGTCGAGATTCATAGACGGTAACATTACCGCCCACGTCCGTCTTCTTCTTAAAGATCCATTTATCTCAATGGCTCGCCGATCATCGGGCAAGTCCACCAAAGTCCATACTTTGTTCTGATACATGGATCCTATCTCGGATTTCATGGCTTCTAACCATTTGTCGGAATACGGGCCCACCATCGCTTCTCCATAGCTTGTAGGTTCATTGTTGTCTAACAACATGATATCTAAGACAGGATTACCGTACCACTCAGGAGTAGTACATATCCTTGTCGACCTACGAGGTTTGTTGCGTTGTTAGCAACTTGATCTGAAGCTTTATGATCACTATCATTATCTTCCTCTTCAGCCGGCATAGGCGCCACAGAAACATCTTTCTGTGTTGCATCACTCTCTGGTTGAAGTAAAGGTTCGACAACCTCATCAAGTTCTATCTTCCTCCCACTCAGTTCTTTCAAGAGAAACTCCTTCTCGAGAAAGGACCCGTTCTTAGCGACAAATAATTTGCCCTCGGATCTGAGATAGAAGGTATACCCAACTGTCACCTTTGGGTATCCTATGAAGATGTGTTTGTCCGCTTTTGGGTTCGAGCTTCTCCGGTTGAAGCCTTAAGCATCGCAGCCCCAAACATTAAGAAACGACAATTTTTGGTTTCTTGCCAAACCATATTCATACGACGTCGTCTCAACGGACTTAGATGGTGTCCTATCTAAAGTGAATGCAGCTGTCTCTAACGCATATCCTCAAAATGAAAACGGTAGATCGGTAAGAGACATCATAGATCGCACCATATCTCATAGGGTTCGATTACGACGTCCGAACACACCATTACCCTGTGATGTTCGAGGTGGCTTCAACTGTGAAACAATTTCACAATGTTTTAAGTGATTGCCAAACTCATAACTCAGAAATTCTCATCGATCAGATCGTAGGAATTTGATCTTCTTGTTATGATGGTTCTTAACTTCACTCTGAAATCGCTTGAACTTTTCAAACGTTTCAGACTTGTGCTTGATTAAGTAAATATACCTATATCTACCCAAATCGTCAGTGGAGATGAGAAAATAACGATATCCACCGCACACTTCAATTCTCATTGGATCACACGCATCAGCATGTATGATTTCCAACAAGTCACTTGCCCGTTTCATTGTACCTGAAAACGGGGTCTTAGTCATCTTGCCCATGAGGCATGGCTCTCATGTGTCAAGCGATTCAAAATCAAGTGACTCCAAACATCCATCGACATGGAGTTTCTTCATGCATCTTACGCCAATATGACCTAAGCGGCAGTGCCACAAGAAAGTGATACTCTCATTATTAACTCTACATCTTTTGGCGTGAACATGTGTATTACCACGACCGAGATTCAATGAACCATTCACATAGGGTGCATGACCATGAAAGGTATTATTCATGTAAACAGAATAACCATTATTCTCTAACTTAAATGAATAACCGTATTGCAATGAACATGATCTAATCATATTCATGCTCAACGTAGACACCTGATAACATTTATCTAGGTTCAATACTAATCCCAAAGGCAGATGGAGCGTGCGATGGTGATCTCATCAACTTTGGAAACACTTCCAACACACATCGTCACCTCGCCCTTAGCCAGTCTTCGTTTAGTCCGTAGCTTTTGCTTCAATTCACCAATAATAGCAACTGAACCGGTATCCAATACCCAGGTGCTACCAGGAGTACTAGTGAGGTACACATTAATAACACGTATATACTTTGTTGAAGTTGCTAGCCTTCTTATCTACCATGCATTTGGGGTAATTCCGCTACCAGTGACTGTTCCCCTTACAATAGAAGCACTTAGTCTCGGGTTTGGGTTCAACCTTGGGTTCCTTCACTGGAGCGGCAACTCGTTTGTCATCCATGAAGTTTCCCTTCTAGCCCTTGCCCTTCTTGAAACCAGTGGTCTTGTTAAACCATCAACACTTGATGTTCTTTCTTGATTTCTACCTTTTTGCGGTCTTAAGCACCGCGAACAGCTCCGGGATCATCTCCATCCCTTGCATGTCATAGTTCATCAAGAAGATCTAGTGGCTTAGTGATAGTGACTAGAGAACTCTATCAATCACTATCTTATTCGGAAGTTTAACTCACACTTGATTTAAGTGATTGTAGCACCCAGACATTCTGAGCACATGCTCACTAGCTGAGCTATTCTCCTCCATCTTGTTGGCAAAAGAACTTGTCAGAGGTCTCATACCTCTCAACACGGACATGAGCCTGAAATCTCAATTTCAGTTCTTGGAACATCTCATATGTCTTATGGCGTTCAAAACGTCACTGGAATCCCGATTCTAAGCCGTAAAGTATGGTGCACTAAACTATCAAGTAGTCATCAGGACGTGTCTGTCAGGTGTTCACAACATCCACAGACGACGTTGTAGGGGTTTGCACATCGAGCGGTGCATCAAAAACGTAAGCCTTCTGTGTAGCAGTGAGGACACTCCTTGGACTACGGACCTAGTCCGCATCATTGCTTACAATATCTTTCAACTTAATCTTTCTCTAGGCACGTATTGAAACAGGGAGCTACAACGTGAGCTATTTATCTACAACATATTTGCAAAGACAATTTAGACTATGGTCATGATAATACAGTTCATCTAATCAAATTATTTAATGAACTCCCACTCAGATAGACATCCATCTAGTCATCTAAGTGAAATATGATCCGAGTCAACAAGGCCGTGTCCGATCATCATGTGAGACGGACTAGTCAACATCGGTGAACATCTTCATGTTGATTGTATCTTCTATACGACTCATGCTCGACCTTTCGGTCTTCCGTGTTCCGAGGCCATGTCTGTACATGCTAGGCTCGTCAAGTCAACCTAAGTGTATTGCGTGTGTAAATTTGGCTTACACCCGTTGTATTCGAATGTTAGAATCTATCACACACGATTATCATGTGGTGCTTCGAAACAACGAACCTTCGCAACGGTGCACAGTTAGGGGGAACACTTTCTTGAAATTATTGCGAGGGATCATCTTATTTAAGCTACCGTCATTCTAAGCAAATAAGATGTAAAATATGATAAACATTACATGCAATCAAATAGTGACATGATATGGCCAATATCATTTTGCTCCTTTTGATCTCCATCTTCGGGCTCCATGATCATCGTTGTCACCGGCATGACACCATGATCTCCATCATCGTGTCTTCTTGAAGTTGTCTCGTCATCTATTACTTCTACTACTATGGCTAACGCTTTAGCAATAAAGTAAAGTAATTACATGATGTTTATGTTGACACGCAGGTCATAAATAAATTAAGACAACTCCTATGGCTCCTGCCAGTTGTCATAATCACCGACATGCAAGTCGTGATTCCTATTACAAGAATATGATCAATCTCATACATCACATATATCATTCATCACATCCTTTTGGCCATATCACATCACAAGGCATATGCTGCAAAAACAAGTTAGACGTCCTCTAATTGTTGTTGCAAGTTTTTACGTGGCTACTATAGGTTTCTAGCAAGAACGTTTCTTACCTACGCCAAAACCACAACGTGATATGCCAATTTCTATTTACCCTTCATAAGGACCCTTTTCATCGAGTCCGATCCGACTAAAGTGGGAGAGACAGACACCCGCTAGCCACCTTATGCAACTAGTGCATGTCAGTCGGTGGAACTAGTCTCACGTAAAAGTACGTGTAAGGTCGGTCCGGGCTGCTTCATCTCACGATGCCGCCGAATCAAGATAAGACTAGTAACGGCAAGTAAATTGACAAAATCGACGCCCACAACAACTTGTGTTCTACTCGTGCATAGAAACTACGCATAAACCTGGCTCATGATGCCACTGTTGGGGATCGTAGCAGAAATTTAAATTTTTCTACGCATCACCAAGATCAATCTATGGAGTAATCTAGCAACGACGGGAAGGGGAGTGCATCTATATACCCTTGTAGATCGCTAAGCGGAAGCGTTACAAGAACGCGGATGAAGGAGTCATACTCGTAGCGATTCAGATCGCAGTTGATTCCGATCTAAGCGCCGAACAACGGCGCCTCCGCGTTCAACGCACGTGCAGCCCGATGACGTC
The DNA here is from genome assembly GCF_003073215.2 of Triticum urartu. Lineage (NCBI taxonomy): Eukaryota > Viridiplantae > Streptophyta > Magnoliopsida > Poales > Poaceae > Triticum > Triticum urartu. Next base: position 155,921,620 of record NC_053028.1, read on the forward strand.
TCCTACGCCTTGATCTAGCAAGGGGAGAAGGAGAGGTTCGAGAAGACTCCATCTAGCAACAGCACGACGGCGTGGTGGTGGTGGAGCGCGGGACTCCAGCAGGGCTTCGCCAAGCACTATGAGAGACGAGGAGGGAGAGAGGTAGGGCTGCGTCAAGAGAGAGATCAAATCGTGTGTTGGGCAGCCCCCATACCTCAAGTATATATAGGGGGAGGGGAGGGGGCTGCGCCCCCTCTAGGGTTCCCACCCTAAGGGGTGCGGCAGCCCCAGATCGCATCTAGGGTGGCGGCCACAAGAGGGAGAAGGGGAGGCGCACCTGGGGTGGGCCTTAGGGCCCATCTGCCCTAGGGTTTGCCCCCTTCCCCTCTTGGAGGCGCCTTGGGCCTTGGTGGGAGGCGCCCCAGCCCACCTAGGGGCTGGTCCCTTCCCACTATTGGCCCATGTAGGCCTCCGGGGCTGGTGGCCCCACCTGGTGGACCCCCGGACCCCTCCGGTGGTCCCGGTACACTACCGGTGATGCCCGGAACACTTCCGATGGCCAAAACCATACTTTTTATATATCAATCTTTACCTCCAGACCATTCCGGAACTCCTCGTGACATCTGGTATCTCATCCGGGACTCCAAACAACATTCCGTAACCGCGTACATACTTTCCATATAACCCTAGCGTCATCGAACCTTAAGTGTGTAGACCCTACGGGTTCGGGAGTCATGCAGACATGGCCGAGATAACTCTCCGGTCAATAACCAACAGCGGGATCTGGATACCCATGTTGATTCCCACATGCTCCATGATGATCTCATTGGATAAACCACGATGTCAAGGATTCAATCAATCCCGTATACAATTCCCTTTGTCTATCGGTACGATACTTGCCCGAGATTCGATCGTCGGTATCCCGATACCTTGTTCAATCTCGTTACCGGCAAGTCTCTTTACTCGTTCCGTAACACATCATCCCGTGATCAACTCCTTGGTCACATTGTGCACATTATGATGATGTCCTACCGAGTGGACCCAGAGATACCTCTCCGTTACACGGAGTGACAAATCCCAGTCTCGATTTGTGCCAACCCAACAGACACTTTAGGAGATACCCATAGTGCACCTTTATAGCCACCCAGTTACGTTGTGACGTTTGGCACACCCAAAGCACTCCTACGGTATCCGGGAGTTGCACAATCTCATGGTCTAAGGAAATGATACTTGACATTAAAAAAGCTTTAGCATACGAACTACACGATCTTGTGCTAGGCTTAGGATTGGGTCTTGTCAATCACATCATTCTCCTAATGATGTGATCCCGTTCTCAACGACATCCAATGTCCATGGTCAGGAAACCGTAACCACTTATTGATCAACGAGCTAGTCAACTAGAGGCTTACTAGGGACATGGTGTTGTCTATGTATCCACACATGTATCTGAGTTTCCTATCAATACAATTCTAACATGGATAATAAACGATTATCATGAACAATGAAATATAATAATAACTAATTTATTATTGCCTCTAAGGCATATTTCCAACAAATATCCACACGAATCTCAACGTAAGATCAATGGCATAAGACTTAGATGTGCAATACTTATGGCACATTTAGATGTGCTTTAGCAAAACTGCAAGTTTTAAGATGCTCGACAGCATTCGTCCTTTCCCGTCCCTAGTTGACACTCGGACGCATGGGTGCACGTATGAGTGGAGTGATGGTGGACAAAAGAGAAGGAAGTGACCTTGGTCGGCAGTATACCTGGCCATGGGCAGCCCCGCCCGGTCGGCCCGACCTTGTCCATGGGTCGGGCTCAGGCCTAAGTTTTGAGCCCAAAGCCCAGCCCGGGCCGGGTCCGGACCCGTCAACTTCGTCATTTAAGGAAGAGGCCCGGCCCGAGGCCCGACGAGCTTTTAATGTGATGGGTCGGGCTCGGCCCGATTTTTAGGCCCGACGGCCGGGCCGGGCCCAAGCCCGTCAACTTCGTCATTTAAGGAAGAGGCCCGACCCGAGGCCCGACGGGCTTTTAATGTGATGGGCCGGGCTTGGCCTGATTTTTAGGCCCGACGGCTGGGCCGGGCCCAGGCCTGGGTTTTTGCGTCGGGTTTTGGTTGCCCCGGCCCGAGGAATGGCCAGGTATAGTCGACGGTGCTGGAGCACCAAATGGAACCGAACAAAAGGGTTCGGGGTGATTTGCCCTGTGCATGTCGACCGGCATCCGTTCCTCGAGCTGTGTGCTCGGGCGCTGCTGAGATTTTCGGTGCTGCAGTACGTACGTAAATGCTTTATTGATGGAGTTTTAGGGTCACTAACTTGACGTCCTTTTGAAATCTATAGGATCAGAAACCCACATAATTGTTGATGGAAAGATGATTGATAGCAATAGGAAGAACAAAGGTATCGTACAAAGAATTCTGGCTGGTTCTAAATTTTCCTCCAGAATATTACCGCCGACGGATTATTTGTAAGAAAACAAATCAATGGATTTCAATCGTACAACAGCATTGTAGGTACAGTCCCCAACAGGTAAAAGCCGGCCACAACGCACGTCACCAGTCGAGTCCGAGGCACTAGAAAAGCGCATTCGAATCTACGAGGAGGAACAAGCTCGTCGTAAATGGCGCACTCCCCGCAGAGTCTCGCTCTCGCTTTTTTACCTCACATGATCACATCACATCGGTGGCCTCTTTCGTTTCTTTTGTGGTGGTAGCGCCCGTCCATGCTCGAGAAGAAAGACGTAAGGCAGGCCTGATGGCGCTCATATCTCCTCACTCTTCGCCACGTGTAGCGACAGCCGGCGGCCGAGGCGATGGCCCGGTGCCGACAAGGGCACGACGGGCACGCACATATGCGCCCCCGCGGCCGGGCCTGTTTAACTGTTTACACGCAGCCGGGCCCGGTGATCGTCGTGGTCGCCGTCGCCGTCCCCGCCCCGTTCGTTCCCATGACATTACTGTTGAATCGGACTGCCGAGCCCCACACCGTATCCGCGCCGGCAAAGCCGTTGTACGTGGCCACCCTCGGTCTCTCACGGCTGCGCTCATGAGAATGCAGATCGAGCAGAGGACGCCGAATCCGATGGAGGACGGACACGTTTACGTACAGGAGTTGGGTTCTAACCACTGGCCACTGGTACCATCGGTAGACCGTGTGGATCGGTCCATGCATGCGTGGTCTGTGAAGAGGCATCACGTCCGTCCTTTTTTTTCCTTGCCCGTGAGGACACGAAAGGAACACTTTCCACAGTTGTGAATCTTTTCTAGGTCTCGGCGGCGTTCCTGCAGGACCGGGAAAGGATGAGGGGACCGTGTGTATATGCTGCATTCCTTTGGGTGGCACCGAAAAGGGGCGTCCACATATTAGCCATCGAACGAGCATGAAACCGATCGAATCTAGTACTAGCTAGGCATTCTTTCCATACCTGCATATGTACCAGTTCCTCGGCCAGGAAGTACTGTACGTCTCTAGTCTATTCCCAAACGTTGGTGGCTTTGGGGCGTCTACCTTGCGACAAGGGAGCATGTACAACGTTGCTCAAAGTCAAAACTAGGTGCTAACAAATTTCAGACCCGAGTACAAAAGTTATAGCCAGCGGTGGAGCCAGGATTTAGGCATAGGGGGGCGAGATGAAGGTGAGGCCAAAAAATATTTTGTGACTTGTGACTACCAAAAGTTTTATACCAAGTGCCGTTAGTGTTTCACATTGCCCATATTATGCATACAAAAAAAATGCAGCTGGAGCATCTCTTAGCTATAGCTAGTAATGGTGAACAATTCCATATATAATGTGTAACCAAAATACTCAAAAAAAAATTTGAAAAGAGGGTTTACCCCAGTCTCTGCATCAGAAAGATGCATACGGCTCATATTATTAAAAAGGAAATTCAGCAATAAAGTCTCCAAGTATCGAAGTGCGAAAATAAACAAAAGCTCATAAGAGCTAAAGCCCAAAGCCACAATCGGCTGGCAAATAAAATAGGAGCACTACATGCCTATCCTATTACATGATCGCCATCCAAACCGGTTGAAAATATCCCGAGCTACCATCTCCCATCGGGTAGACGCAGTAACCAAACGCTCTATGGCGTCCGTCGGAGTGAGTAGCGACCACATACGGATGAACGCCGTGGCCCTGAAGATAACCTGCAAGAAGTGAATGTTTGTTGATCTGTTAAAAACTAAATCATTTCTGCAGTTCCATACTGCCCAAAATAAAGCACAAACGCCAACACGAATGTGTCTCGCAGTATCGGAATCAACCCCATCAAGCCATGTTCCAAATAACATGTTGATAGAGGTGGGCTGATTAATATTAAACGCAATATGAATCGACCGCCACAGAATCTTAGCCAACGGACAATCAAGAAAGAGGTGTTTGATGTTTTCGTTATGATCGCAAAAACTACACCGAGAAGAACCCATCCAGTTGCGTTTTGCCAGGTTATCCTTAGTCAAAATGACTTGTTTATGCACAAACCACATAAACACTTTGATTCGTAAGGATACCTTTACTTTCCAAACATGTATCGAGGAAGGGATAACGCTAGAGTTAATGACATCCAGATACATGGATTTGACCGAGAATACACCGTTCTTAGTAAGTTTCCAATACAGCTGATCTGACTGCTAGGACAGCTGGACTACCATTAAACGTCTTACAAGATGGAGCCAGGCCTCCCAACGATTTGCAACTAGCGTCCTCCGAAAACTAATATTGAGGGGAGTGGATTGTAAAACAGTTGCAACGTAGGTTTCTCTACGTGGAACAATGTTGTACAAAGTAGGATATTGAAGTGCAAGGGGGGTCTCCCCAAGCCACGTATCCTCCCAGAACCTCGTAGTAGCTCCATTCCCGACAATAAATTTTGTCTTGTTGAAAAAGAGTTGTTTAACTCTCATCAAACCCTTTCAAAAAGGTGAGTCGGAAGGCCTCACATTCACCTGGGCCAAGGTTTTAGCATAAAGATACTTATTACGCAGAATTTGTGCCCAAATAGCCTCCGTCTCAGACGAAAGTTTAAATAGCCACTTGCTAAGGAGACATATGTTTTTGACTTCCAGATTTTCAATACCTAGACCCCCTTGGTCCTTCGGCCTACAGATTATATCCCACTTAGCAAGCCTATACTTTCGTTCAAGCTCATCACTCTGCCAAAAGAATCGAGATCGGTAGAAGTCTAACCTTTTCCTGACACCCACCGGAACCTGGAAAAAGGATAGGAGAAACATAGGCATACTGGTAAGGACCAAATTAATCCGAATCAATCGTCCTCCGTATGACATGAGCTTCCCTTTCCAACAGCTCAGTTTCTTTTCAAAACGATCCTCGATGCATTTCCACTCTATGTTAGTCAGCTTACGATGATGAATGGGTATACCTAAGTACGTAAACGGTAATGAGCCCAATTCACAACCGAACAATTGTTTATACGCCTCCTGGTCATCATTAGCTCTTCCGAAGCAAAACAATTCGCTCTTGTGGGAGTTAATTTTGAGCCCGGACAATTGTTCAAATAAGCATAACAGCAGCTTCATGTTTCTTGCTTTCGCCAAGTCATGCTCCATAAAGATGATAGTATCATCAGCATACTGAAGAATGGAAATCCCTCCGTCAACTAGATGTGGAACCAGGCCACCTACCTGCCCTGCATCTTTTGCCCGTCCTATTAAAACAGTCAGCATATCAGCCACTATGTTGAACAGGATCGTGACATCGGGTCTCCTTGCCTTAGCCCCTTGTGTGTCTGGAAATAGTGTCCTATGTCGTCATTCACTTTAATCCCTACACTCCCTTTTTGTGTAAAGGAATCAATCTGGTTTCTCCAGGCCGGATCAAAACCTTTCATACGCAAAGCTTGTTGAAGGAAAGGCCATTTAACTTTATCATATGCTTTTTCAAAATCCACTTTAAAAACTACGCCATCAAGCTTTTTTGAGTGGATCTCATGGAGCGTCTCATGCAAGACAACAACCCCTTCAAGGATATTTCTATCAGGCATGAAAGCAGTCTGGGACGGATGAACTACAGAGTGCACAATCTGCGTAAGTCTGTTCGTCCCGACCTTGGTGAATATTTTGAAACTCACATTAAGCAGACATATAGGCCTGAGCTGCTCAATGCGAACAGCCTCTGTCTTCTTAGGAAGAAGAGTTATCGTTCCAAAATTCAGCTTAAACAACTGAAGTTGTCCCTCAAAAAACTCCTGAAACACGGGCATCAAATCTCCCTTAATAAACTGCCAGCACTTTTTATAGAACTTCGCCGGAAACCCATCCAGTCCTGGAGCCTTATTATTCTCCATTTGTGCAATGGCCTCAAACACCTCTTTCTCTGTAGCGACCAGACCTCAAACGGTCTAATCTCTATGCTCAGGTGTCATCTCTGGATCAGTAATGCTGACACCACACAGAACTTGAAAGATTTATAACAGAGTAGCAATCACACACTTATTACATCGAGTGTCTCAAAAGAGAACTTACTACAATAAATATGGCTTAAGGCCATCTAATAACGATAACAGCGGAAGGCTTGGAAGATAAGTGAGTCCATCAACTCCAACGGCATCACTGAGTATAGGACCACGACCTAAAAACTCCTTAATCATCGTCTGAAAAGTCTGCAACATTAACGTTGCAGCCCGAAACGGGTCAGCACATGGAATATGCTGACAAAATAACACACAGAGAGTAATGGAGTGAAATAGGCTATTCTATATGCATATTTGGCTGGTGGAAAGCTCTATGGTTACAGTTTTTGCGTAAAGCCAATTTTCCCCTACTGCAAAGGAATAAATTTTATTTAACTATCATGGTAGTTGTTAAACATTGAGAATGGTTGACAGCATTCTCAATCCCAATTAAGCATCATCATTAAACAAAACCCAACAAAATTAATTTTGAGAGTAACATGTTGAGATTCACATGATAATCCAGGTACTAGATAATCAAGATGTCCATAACCGGGGCCACGGCTAATCATGATTAGTTTATACACTCTGCAGAGGTTTGCGCACTTTTCCCCACAAGACTCGATCGCCTCCGTTTGGTTTCTCGCACTACATGGTGTTTGAGAAGACGGATGATTGAGACACAGTCTTTCAGAAGCACTAGCACCTTACGATCGGGTAGACCGTTACACCTACTTTCCCCTACATCTACTAGTCTACCACTGTAAGAGTTCGCACAACTTAATCAACTATGCTAGAGCCCATAATAGCTTGTGGCTGCACACGGAAGTTTCTAAGATGAATAATCCCATGATTCCTTTAAGCATGGGTGGCGATCCATAAAGAAAACAGGCAATCGCTGGAATACACAGGTGCCTCAATCCACCCAGATGTATGTTTAAGTTGCCACCTTAAATAAATCATTAACTAACAATCTCACATCTGTCATGGATACACTCACCCAATCCACGTCTACTAGCATAGCATGGCATAATAAGCAAACGTAGAAGTAACTCCCAAGGGTTTGATAATAACAGGTAATAGGTTCTACCTCATCTACTTCCCAAACCAACAATTTAATTAGATCCTAATCATGCAATGTGTGAGGATTGATCTAATGCAATAAAACTGGGTAGAGGGAAAACATGATCAAAGTGTTACTTGCCTTGTTGATGATCCGGGAAACCTAGCGATTCGAAGTAGCAAGCGGCGCACTTCGGGTACTCTATCGCAAACAAACAAGCATACAACAAGTACTCAACTAATGCACAGCTAAAACTCACATAAGAGATCCAACTAGAAAGTTCAACTTAAGAACTCCGGTTGGCAAAAAGAATCAAATCGAACGAAGCAACGAAAGACAAACGACAAAAGAAACAGGCTTCATTTACTATTCTGTATTTAGGGCAATTTTTACAGTCGCAAAAACTTGTTTGAGTTGGTTAAACGGAAAGAGGGTTTCAAGACGAAACTCCAGGCGCTTGAATTGCCTGATTCCGATAAACGAGCGAAAGGTTAGACTAAAACAAAAATCGGATCAGGAATCGCGGTATGAAAAATCGCGGATTTAATCCGAGAAAAAGAAAAACGACGAACGTTCGTTCGTTTAACGAACTGACGAACGCTCGCTAAATAAATAAACCGGAAAAACTGATCTATTTAAAAAAACTAAAACTAAAAAAACGATGAAACCGACCTGATCTATTTAAAAAAACTAAAACTAAAAAAACGATGAAACCGACCTGATCTATTTAAAAAAACTAAAACTAAAAAAACGATGAAACCGTCGGAAAACCGAACGGTTTTTTTTCGAGAAAAACCGGAGGCGAAAAAAAACTACCTCCGGCGACTCCGGCGAACGGCGGCGGCGGTCCGGCGACGACGACGGGCGGCGGCACGGCGCGGCAATGGCGGCGGGCGGCGGCGGCAGCTAGGGTTAGGGTTAGGGCGGGGGCGCGGATGGGCTTTGGCCGGGGCCTCGGGGCGCTAATAAGAGGCCCGGCCGGTTAGGGCCCAAGGTCGGTTCGGACTTTTTTTAAATAATTACGCTTGGAAAGAAAACAAAAGAAATACTAAACGAACTCTAAAAATCCCGAAATAAATTTTCCCCGACTTCTAAAATCAGGCCTCACAGGATGAACATTTATTTGGGGCCTAAATGTAATTTTGAAAAACACGCATTTTTTTCTAAATTCGAATAAAATAGCAAATAAAACCAAATAAAATCTTATTTGATTTTTTTAAATCCTCAATATTTCTTTATTTTGGGAAAGTCATTTTATTCCCTCTCTCATAATTTTTATGATAGAAATAATTAAAGATAAAATAAATAAAATCAAATGATCGGATTTTCAAAATTTGAGACAAACTCAAATATGAAAATAACGAAATCCCCAACTCTCTCCGAGGGTCCTTGAGTTGCTTGAAATTTCTAGGATCAACCAAAATGCAATAAATATGATATGTAATGATGATCTAGTGTATAACATTCCAAATTGAAAATTTGGGATGTTACAAACCTACCCCCCTAAGATGAATCTCGCCCTCGAGATTCGTGTTGGCTAGAAAATAGGTGAGGGTGGTCCTTCAACAAATCTTTCTCTCGTTCCCAGGTGGCTTCATCCTCCGTGTGGTGGCTCCACTAAACCTTGCAAAACTTGATAACCTTGCTGCGGGTGACTCGGCTGGCATACTCTAGAATCTTAACTGGTTTCTCCTCATAGGTCAAATCACTGTCCAACTGAATAGCTTCCAGCGGTACCGTATCTCTCAGCGGTATGTCAGCCATCTCTGTGTGGCACTTCTTCAACTGGGATACATGAAACACGTCGTGAACTCCTGACAATCCTTCGGGCAATTCCAACTTATAGGCAACTTCTCTCATACGCTCCAAAACTTTGTATGGGCCTACAAAACGTGGCGCTAACTTTCCCTTAACTCCAAAGCGCTTAACTCCTCAAAGTGGTGATACTCGAATATAAACTCGGTCTCCAACTTCGTAAACTGTCTCCTTGCGTTTAGAATCTGCATAACTCTTCTTCCTGGATTGAGCTACCTTGAGCCTATCGCGAATCAATTTCACTTTCTGTTCAGACTCCTTTATCAGATCCGGTCCAAACAACTGGCGGTCTCCAACTTCATCCCAAGACAATGGGGTCCTACACCTCCTTCCGTACAAGGCTTCGAAAGGGGCCATCTTCAAACTGGATTGATAGTTGTTGTTGTAAGAGAACTCTGCATACGGCAAATTCTCATCCCAACAAGATCCGTAATCTAGCGCACAAACTCTTAGCATATCCTCCAAAATCTGATTGACTCTCTCAGTCTGTCCATCTGTCTGCGGGTGGAAAGCTGTGCTAAACTCCAGTCTAGTACCCAAAGTTTCATGCAACTGATTCCAGAACTTTGAGGTAAATTGGGTTCCTCTATCTGATACTTTGCTCCTTGAAACTCCATGCAGACAAACGATTCTAGTCATGTATATCTTTTGCCAACTTTGCACTGGTATAGGTAGTCTTCACTGGAATGAAATGAGCTACCTTTGTCAAACGATCGACTACAACCCATATCGAGTCATAGCCTGAACGTGTTCTGGGCAATCCTGTAATAAAATCCATGCCTAGCTTATCCCACTTCCATTCGGGTATCGGCAATGGCTGTAGCAATCCAGCTGGCTTCTGATGCTCTGCCTTTACTCTCTGACATACATCACAAACTGCTACATATTCCGCAATATCCTTCTTCATTCCGGTCCACCAGAAAATATCCTTCAAATCCAAATATATCTTGGTGTTTCCTGGGTGAATCGAATACAGTGAATCATGGGCCTCTTGTAAAATTAACTTCCTGATCTCCGAATCATTTGGTACATAGACATGGTCTTCAAACCATAAGGTATCGTGCTCATCCTCACGAAATCCCTTACCTTTTCCTTTGCTCATTTTCTCCTTAATAGAAGCAATCTCCTTGTCAGTCTTTTGAGCTTCTCTGATCTTATCCATCAATGTAGACTGAATCTCCAATGCTGCTACATATCCTCTTGGAACTATTTCCAAACATAGCTCTCGAAGATTTTCGGCTAACTCCCTTGGTAAATCTCCCGTCATTAGGGTGTTGACATGGCTCTTGCGGCTCAACGCGTCAGCTACTACGTTAGCCTTTCCGGGGTGATAATGCAATTTCATATCATAATCCTTGATGAGCTCCAACCATCTCCTTTGTCTGAGGTTCAACTCCTTCTGTGTGAAAATATACTTCAAACTCTTGTGATCCGTGTACACCTCGCAATGGTTTCCAATCAAAAAATGTCTCCAAGTCTTCAATGCATGCACTACGGCTGCTAACTCCAAATCATGCGTGGCATAATTCAACTCATGAGGCTTAAGCTGCCGTGGGGCATATGAAACAACTCTTCCTTCCTGCATAAAAACTGCTCCAAGTCCTCGATGTGAAGCGTCACAATACACCTCATAATCCTTGGTCTGATCCAGTAAAATCAACACTGGTGAGGTAACCAAACGTTTCTTCAACTCCTGAAAACTAGCCTCACATTCCTCAGTCCATATGAACTTGGTATCCTTCTTCAACAACTCCGTCATAGGCTTCGCAATCTTTGAGAAATTCTCAATAAACCTCCGGCAGTATCCTGCGAGTCCAAGAAAACTCCAGATCTCTCCAACTGTTGTTGGCTCTTCCCACTTGGTTACGGTATCAACTTTACTGGGATCTACTGCTATACCTTCTCCGGATATAACGTGTCCGAGAAATCCAACTTCTTTCAACCAAAACTCACATTTGCTAAACTTGGCATATAATTGATGTTCTTTGAGCTTTCCAAGAACCAAACGCAAATGCTCCTTATGCTTCTCTTCATTCTTCGAGTAAACCAGGATATCATCAATGAACACTACGACGAACTTATCCAAGAACTCCATAAACACTTTGTTCATCATGTTCATAAAATATGCAGGTGCGTTAGTCAGACCAAATGACATAACGGTATACTCGTACAGCCCATACCTGGTGGTAAAAGCCGTCTTAGGTATATCCTGTTCTCGAATCTTCAACTGGTGGTATCCTGATCGCAGATCGATCTTGGAAAATACCTTAGCTCCTTGCAATCGATCAAACAGATCATTGATCATCGGTAGTGGGTACTTGTTCTTAATGGTTACTTCATTTAAACCTCGATAGTCAACAACCATCCTTAACGATCCATCCTTCTTTTCCACTAGAAGTACTGGCGATCCCCAAGGCGATGAATTGGGCGAATGTATCCTTTATCCAGTAACTCCTTAATTTGCTTCTTAATCTCCACCAAATCCTTTGCAGGCATTCTATATGGTCTCTTTGATATTGGCCCTGTGCCTGGCAAAAGCTCAATCAAAAACTCAATATCTCTATCCGGTGGCATGCCTGGCAATTCTTCTGGAAATACATCGGGGAAATCCTTCACTACTGGTACTTCCTCCTGCACAACTCCTGTTAAACAATTTACTTGAGTCCTCTTCGACACATGCCGGGATACATACTTGATCCTTCTCCCTTCTGGGGTGGTAAGCAAGATCGACTTACTGGCGCAATCGGTCTTTCCTCCATACATCGACAACCAATCCATACCCAGATTTACATCCAAACCTTCTGATTCCAATATTATCAAATCTGAGGGGAACACATGCCTACCCATACTTAATGGCACTTGAAAACATCCTTGGCTAGCCATATACTCCGCTCCTGGTGAGCTTACTAACATAGAGTTCTAAGAACTTTGGTGGGCAGGTTATACTTATCCACAAATCCCCTTGATATGTATGAATGCGACGCACCAGTATCAAAAAGAACAAGTGCAGTAAATGACACAACCAAAAACTTACCGATTACTGCATCCGGCTGCTCTTCAACCTCCTCCACGTTAACGTGGTTCACCTGTCCCCTGTTGAAAGGGTTCGGATTCTTTCCAGAGCTTCCATTGCCATTACCATTCCGTGATTCAGGACATTCATTGGCATAATGTCCGGTCTTCTGGCACTTAAAATAAGTGACTTGGATCAGGTCTCTCTTGGCTGGGGTCGATGGGTTGGTGCGGTTCTGGCCGTTGCTTCCTCCATTCCCATTACCATTCTTACTGCCATTGTGATTGTGCGAGCTATCTCCTCCATGGGTATGCTGAAAATGTCCTCCTGGTCTAGGGGTAAAACGTGGCTTCTGCTGAGCTCCTGAAGTGTGCTTCCCTTGTCCATACTTCCTCTTGCGATTCTCAATCTGCTGTTGCTTCCCTTCAATCATGAGAGCACGATCTACCAACTCCTGGTAGTTGTTGAAGGTGGCTACCGTCAATTGCATGCGCAACTCATCATTCAGTCCTTCCAGAAACTTCTCCTGCTTAGCTGCATCCGTAGCAACGTCATCTAGGGCATAACGTGCTAATTTACTAAAGTCCTCCACATACTGGCCAACTGTCCGTCCTCCTTGGCGCAGGTTGCGAAACTCTCGCTTCTTCATGGCCATAGCTCCTGCTGAAACATGGGCAGTTCAAAAGGCCTGCTGAAATTGGTCCCACGTGACAGCGTTGATAGGGGAAGTGGCTGTAAAATTCTCCCACCATGATGCTGCGGGTCCTTCAAGCTGATGTGCGGCAAACTTCACCTTTTCTGCATTCGTGCATCTTGCCGTGGTCAACTCTCTAGCTGTCTTGCGGAGCCAATCATCTGCTACTATCGACTCGGTGCTACTGGAAAACACCGGCGGATTCAGCCTAAGAAAACGGGCTAAGTGATCAACAGGTGGTGGTGGTGAGTTGTTGTTGCTGTTCCCCTGATTTGGATTCTGGACTAACAACTGCATCAATGTGTTCTGCTGCTGGATCAACTGAGTGAGCTCTGGTGGAAAGGTAAATCCGGGGTCACGTCTCGGAGGCATCTAAGGTTTCAGAAAAGATGAGATTTAAGAATAGAGAGGGGTCTAAAGAGAAAACACTACCCATATGCACATGAGGCAAAAGCAAACAATTCACTTCATTCAATCAATCAAACAAGGGCATACAAACGATCTAACTATTGCAAAAGTGATCAGACTACTATATTTACATGGTGGACTACTACTACTAATGAGGTGGTCTACTAGAAATATTCTTCGGTTGCAGACTCTATTATATCTGCTCCAGCTTCATCAACATAGTCATCATCACTATCGTCTGGATCCGAGTCGGTGTCGTCGATGATGATGTAATCTTCCGGACGAATCTCCTTGGGTTCTTCGTCTTCTTCTACTGGCGTAGGGCCTCCCATGAATATTCCGATCTTCTTGATCAGATCATCATTCTTCTCCACTAATACTTCAATTTCCTCTTCGTAATCTTCACGTGTAGCCTTGAGTTCTTCCTCCAGTTCCTTGATCCTAGTCCTCGCCTTCTTCAGATCTATCATGTCGGCGCATATCTGGTTCTCCTGACGTCGAATGTGCTGGTTTAACTCTTGGATAAAAGCCGCAACTGATCTATCCTTCCTGGTGCTGATCATCTCCCAGTGCTCATCTCTGCGCCCACAAATCTGGTAGATAGTATCCTTGAGATCATTGCGGTAGACTTCTCCAATGCGTTCCATGGCGATGTGAACTGCCATGCTCTTTCCTAGACTCCAAGTTGGTGCATCAAAAGAAAACTCCATGGGCTCGGTGACTGGCATGAACGTCCTTCCTGGAACTTGAACTTGAATCATCCAGCGCTCTTCTTCAGGTAAAGTGGCGTTGTAGGTTCCGGTGAAGCTTGGTACTCCTATGTTCAGGTATCTAGTGACTTCCTTCAAGTGACGCCCAAAGGGTGTATCTTCATCAGGTTGCGTGAACTTGTTCCTTGCATCCGCCATCCTAAAAGAGTAGAAAAGATGAGAAGTCAGAAAGAGAAGAGAGTGAGTAGTGATCTAGGTCTTTAGCTTGGTGGTCGTGTCCTACAGTCAGCGTGTGCTCTGATACCATCTTGTAGCGACCAGACCTCAAACGGTCTAATCTCTGTGCTCAGGTGTCATCCCTAGATCAGTAATGCTGACACCACACAGAACTTGAAGGATTTATAACAGAGTAGCAATCACACTCTTATTACATCGAGTGTCTCAAAAGAGAACTTACTACAATAAATATTGCTTAAGGCCATCTAATAACGATAACAGCGGAAGGCTTGGAAGATAAGTGAGTCCATCAACTCCAACGGCATCACTGAGTATAGGACCACGACCTAAAAACTCCTTAATCGTCGTCTGAAAAGTCTGCAACATTAACGTTGTAGCCCGAAACGGGTCAGCACATGGAATATGCTGGCAAAATAACACATAGAGAGTAATGGAGTGAAATAGGCTATTCTATATGCATATTTGGCTGGTGGAAAGCTCTATGGTTACAGTTTTTACGTAAAGCCATTTTTCCCTACTGCAAAGGAATAAATTTTATTTAACTATCATGGTAGTTGTTAAACATTGAGAATGGTTGACAGCATTCTCAATCCCAATTAAGCATCATCATTAAACAAAACCCAACAAAATTAATTTTGAGAGTAACATGTTGAGATTCACATGATAATCCAGGTACTAGATAATCAAGATGTCCATAACCGGGGACACGGCTAATCATGATTAGTTTATACACTCTGCAGAGGTTTGCGCACTTTTCCCCACAAGACTCGATCGCCTCCGTTTGGTTTCTCGCACTACATGGTGTTTGAGAAGACGGATGACCGAGACATAGTTTTCAGAAGCACTAGCACCTTACGATCGGGTAGACCGTTACACCTACTTTCCCCTATATCTGCTAGTCTACCACTATAAGAGTTCGCACAACTTAATCAACTATGCTAGAGCCCATAATAGCTTGTGGCTGCACACGGAAGTTTCTAGCATGAATAATCTCATGATCCCTTTGAGCCTGGGTGGCAGTCCATAAAGAAAACAGGCAATCGCTGGAATACCCAGGTGCCTCAATCCACCCAGATGTGTGTTTAAGTTGCCACCTTAAATAAACCATTAATTAACAATCTCACATCTGTCATGAATACACTCACCCAATCCACGTCTACTAGCATAGCATGGCATAATAAGCAAACGTAGAAGTAACTCCCAAGGGTTTGATAATAACAGGTAATAGGTTCTACCTCATCTACTTCCCAAACCCATAATTTAATTAGATCATAATCATGCAACGTGTGAGGATTGATATAATGCAATAAAACTGGGTAGAGGGAAAACATGATCAAAGTGTTACTTGCCTTGCTGATGATCCGGGAAACCTAGCGATTCGACGTAGCAAGCGGCGCACTCCGGGTACTCTATCGCAAACAAACAAGCATACAATAAGTACTCAACTAATGCACAGGTAAAACTCACATAAGAGATCTAACCAGAAAGTTCAACTTAAGAACTCCGGTTGGCAAAAAGAATCAAATCAAACGAAGCAATGAAAGACAAACGGCAAAAGAAACAGGCTTCGTTTACTATTGTAGCGACCCGACCTCAAATGGTCAAGCCTTTGTGTATCCGTGCCATCCCTGGATCGGTATGCTGGCACACATAGTACATCAATGTATATCAAAGTGCAATAACATGTATAAATAACGTAAAACTGATATATATACCTCATAAGTCTCAGCGGAAACAAACATAAGGGTGTGGAGTCCATCAACGCCAATGGCAAGTTGAGTGTAGACCGTAACCCTACAACATAACTCTTACTCATCGTAGAAAATTCCTGCAACATAAGACGTTGCAGCCCTGTAAGTCAGTACATTGAATGTACTGGCAAGTCACATCATAAGAATAATGAACCTATTGTACATGCAATTTGGCTGGTGGAAAGCACTAAGTTTAGTTTTTGCATAAAGCTAGTTTTTCCCTAGAATAAAAGATATTATTCTACCACTACAGTATAGCATAGGATGAGTTGGTAAACCCAACTTAATCCATTCCCAAAGTTTCATTTAAAACCCAACTATTTAATTAAGAGTGATGAGATCTCCCAGCATTTCCACTACTAGATGCTCAAGTTGTCCGTAACCGAGGACATGGCTAATCGATTAGGGTTTAACACTCTGCAGAGGTCTGCGCACTTTTCCCCACAAGACTCGATCGCCTCCCTTGAAGTTCTCGCACTGCCTGGCGTTTGAGAACAGGATGACCAAGACATAGTTTTTTAAAAGTATTCCCCCTTAACCCACAGATAGGCCGGTACACCTACTCATTCTACATCTGCTAGCCCATCCCGGAAGAGGTCATACTATCTACTCAACTAAGCCAGAGCCCATATTGGCTTGTGGCTGCACACGTAAGCTTCTAGACATGAGAATACGATTGATCTCTTTGAGCCTGGGCGGCCGACCACTAGTGGTGCACCACCATGGATTAACCATGCATGATCCCACTGTACTTCGCCACCAATCAAACCAAAGACCGCCCAGGTAGTTCATTTACAAGTCTTGGTCCTGGTTACTACTTTGTCACTCATGTCTCACCATGTTTGCTTCCCAAACCACATCTACATTTAGCGAGGCAAAAATAAACTTACACGACGGTGACAAGGATGTATAGATCAGACCTACGTCAAATGAACTACTAGGTAACGGCATAGCCATCTGGCAACAATAAATCCTACCATGCAATCCTACCACAAAAGGACTAAGTGCATAATATAAAACATAGGTAATTGAAAAAAAATGGTCAAATGTGAACTTGCCTGGTAATAGTTGATGAAGATTATATCACTCTCAGAAATTTACTTAATAGAGCTATTCGTCACTCTCCGATGAAAATCTATAAGGTCAAACATTGCATTCACATAAGCAATCATTTCAGATAACCAAATAACATGCAACATGAAAAGACTCGGAAAACCCAATGATCACACAACACACTTAACTATCAAAAGAAAATACTAAGTGCAAAACAACATAGGGCATGGGTGCCAAAAAGAAATTGTGAAGTGGACCACAGTGCATACTAGGCATACGAGTAAAACTACTATGGACAGATCCTAATGTGTGAAAAAAAATATCGTGAGATAGGTCCAAGTGATAGGGTTTGGCTACAGTGACACGGTGCAAAAAGAATCACGTCAATCGGAGCTACGGTTTAGGAGATATGGCCAGTTGAAGTTTGAATTCAAATCTGAATAAAGTTCAAATTTGAATTTGGAAAAAGTTTACAAACATGATGCTGCTAGATAGATCTAATCATGACGAAGAATTTGCCGCTGGTTTCATCGAATTTGGAGTTACGGTTAAAAAGATACGACTATCTGAAGTTTAGGGGCTAAACTGAGAACTTGGGGACTAATCTATAATTAAAACTACAGCAACTAGGTCCCTGGCCACGTGGCGGCTCGTGGCTGTCCAAGCAGCGTTCACTGCGGTGGCTATATGGCGAATGGCCACTAAATAGGAAAAACAGCTACCGCGGTTAAATAAAAAGAAAACCGGAGGCCGGTTTAACTAAAATCGCGGTTAACCGAACTAAAACAAAACACACAACAAAAAAACCTAATCTAAACGAACGAAGCGGGCGGCTCGGCTTACAGCGGCGAGGACGGCGAACAGGGGCAGCGGCGCTAGCATCGGGCGTCGGGCGGCGGACGGGGCGGCGGCTCCGGCGGTCCTTGGCAGCGGGGAAGGAGGCGAACGGGACCGGCATGGTGTGGGTGACCAGATGGCGGTGACGGCGGGCGTCGGCGTGCACCGGACGGGGCGGAGGGAGGCGACGGAGCTCCGGTGAGCTGCGTGAACTCCGGCGGCTCGGGGTCGTCGGTTTGGCTGCTCCGGCGCGACCTAGGGGAAACCAATATGTCAAAACGATGCACACAGGCTTGGGGATTAGGTGACGAAGAAAAGAGCGGCTCGGGTGCACCACCGGTGACGTAATCGTCGGTGGAGGGTTTCGGCTCCGGCGAGATCCAACTGACGAAGGCGGTGGCTGTGAGGAGCGAGGGGCGATGCGAAGTGGCAGAATGGAGAGAGGGGGCTCCGAGGCTTATATAGGCGCAGAGATGGGTGCTTGGGGCTGCGGGATAAGCCTTATCCGAGCGCAAGGCGGGCGACTGTTGCGGGCAATGAGCTCGTGTTCTATCCCGAGCAGGATGAACGGGAGGTTGGGGACGATGGGCGCGGGGCCCACAGGTCAGCGGGACAGAGAGGGAGACGAGAAGCGGGCGAGCGAGGGCGAAGCCTTCGGGCGCTGGGAGTTGAGGCGCTGCCCGGCCTGGGACGGCCTGGCCGGTCGGGCTGGGCCAGCTGGCCAGTAGGCCAGTGGGCCGCGCGGCTGGGTGGCTGCTGGGCCGGCTGGCCAGCGTGTGTTTTTTTTTGTTTTTTTACGGAAAGAAAAAAACTTCAATAGGAAAATAAGTAAACATTTTACATAGGCATATTATATACCAAAATGTTCAGAAAAATAGCAGCAATAAGATGAACTATTTTTCAAGTTCAACTAAATTCCATAAAAATTCATAAAAGTCAAACAGTGCTACTGTTGCATTTAAAACCAATAAAAATCATTTTTAAAATAGCAAAATGATTTCAAATTTATTTTCTCCTAATTTTCCATTGAAGGGAATCATTTTACCCTTATTTCCATTTATTTATTTTTAGGAGAAAAATATTTTGAAAAGAAACTCAAATAACTCCCAATTGGATTTGAATTTGGAATTTCAAACAACTTCAAATGGAAAATGAGTTTCAAATAACTTCAAAGTGACTTCCAATTTATTTCTTTGAAACTTCCAACTCTCTTTCTTCAAATATGAAGAAGTCATTTTATCTTCCCTCATGAACTCATTGAGTTGCTTAAAGTTTCTAAATTTGAATTATTTCAACTGAAATTCAATTCATTTTCAAACCCCTTTTCATTTCTTTAAATGGAAGAAGTCATATCATCTTCACTCTAGGGTTTTGTAATGAAATGAATTTGAATTCAGGAAGATCAAAATGCAAGATGAAAGTTTTGGGAAAGTCCTTTTATTCCCTCTCATTCAACTTTGAAAATGTTTCAATTTCCACTCAGTTTCACACAATCATTCACACAAAAATCAAATAAACAATCACATTATTTATTTAATATAACATTCCAAAATTTAGAATTTTGGGATGTTACAAACTACCACCCTTAAAATGAATCTCGTCCTCGAGATTCGGAGAGGCTAGAAAGAAGGTTAGGTTTGGCGGGTCTCCTTGAAAATCCATTCATCAACACATGGTATGGGGTGCTACCACCCTTAGAATCATGGTTACGGTTCCGACAAAACTCATGTACTCCATCCTTGGTGTTAACGGTGTCGGTCTTCTCATATTCTCCGAGATAACTCCTTCACTTTTGCTCTTCTGGTAAGGCATGGCCTTTTCCTCAAAATCTGGAGTCCTTGCATCAAATAAGATCCTTCCGGGTCTGGGTCTTATTTGCTGTCAGGCCGTTGCCAGTGCTAAACAATTATCGAAAATCTCATGGTGGTCAACAATTACTGGTTCCTCCTGCAGGAATTGGGTCTGGGATGAACCTCACCGCATAACCTATGTTTGGCAACAGGTGCCTGTACTTCCATCATCCTGCCATTCTAAGGCTTTTGGCTTGTCGTGTCGACACTCTTCTAGGGTTTCAAGTCTCTCTGATTTTCCCATCAACATATGATAGCTCATGATAGAAGTCTTCGGTATGGGGGCCAATCCATCCCGTACTTGAATCATTACCACATACGCAGATAGTGAATCACGTATTCTAACACTTGGGCATCCTCACAAGCATTGCAGAACTTCTCTTCTCCACAAACTGGGTTCGGGTAAATCCATTTGTTCTGCAAGCCAAACAAAACCTCTATCGTTTCTTCACAACTCTTGGGTTTACGTAACCTCCTATGGAACGTCTGCTGATGAACTCACAGCTTCTCCCAGAATTCTTTTCTTCAACAAGATTGTGCTTGTTTCCTTATCAAATCCTGGGTCTTGTGGGTTATGGCCCACTTCAACACTTGTATATCTTTAACTCATCCTTGGAGTTACTATTGTTCCATATTCCAACATTACATCTCATTTAAATCCAATAGTACTTCATTACTTCATACTCTTGGGGTAACCATCATAACTAAAACCAAACTCCAACTCATTTGTCCAAACTCCACTCTATGGAATACATTTCCTTTTCCATTGGTCAAGTGTTCACACAGACAAGTATCGCCAAAAATGCACTGGTTCATCCATAATTCATATTCTCTTCATATCAAATCCTTTATTACATCCTTAACCACTACTCAAAACTCAAATTTCAAAAGTACTCTATTACAAAAGTTCCCACCCACATAGTTTGGTATGGTCAAGCATTACTTCCATCTTTATTCATTTGTCCTACTTGAAGATGTTTTAGTCCCACCGGAATTGTGCGATGTGATCCTTGAAATCATCGACCTTTTGCTTCATCATGGTGGCCATGAGCTTCATCTCCATCATTTCTACATGCACCTCCCTCAAGTATTCCTGAGTGTGACGGAGTCTTGCTTCTAGTATTTCTCCAATCTGACGTATGGCTTCCATAGCAGCTTCACGAACAGAATCAAAGAATGTTGCTCGTGGTACTCGAGAAATGAAAAGGTATTGTCCCATAAACTTTGGGCAAACTCCCTTCACGCGGTGGAGGTGTACCTCCACGTACCAAAGTTCAACTCCCTTCTCCATGAAAGGATAACCCTTGTACACTGCATCTCCTTCGAGATGAATATGCTTCATCATGTCCTTGAGGATCTTTGGGTAATCCTGATCACTAGTCAGGGTCATGATCATTTTCGATCCCTTGAGAAAAGACTCGTAAAGGGTTGTCATCTGCAGGTAAAGATAGAAGGGGTACTCAGGATACTGTATGTATCTCCTTGGGTGAAATGTGGTTATTTTTGGGGAAAGGTTTGGGTCAGCTTGCCCATGGGCTCAAGGTTTTAGTCTGGGTGAGATAGCGAGAGAGGTACTCACAATCAACAAACAACTCATGACACCTCATATGAGATTCCAACCACATCAACTTTTATTGCTTCACGAACCATTACAATTCCCATTTCACAACTCAACTCAACATCCCCAACGAAAATAAAAGTGCATCCCATATTTATTACATGCTTTATTCCAATATCAAGATCTCAACTACTCTGCTCAAGCTCTCCTCGGGTCTGAACATTCTCTGGCAAAATGTCCTACTCCCTTGCAGCATAAACAAATGACTTCAGACAAATCCAGGGGCTTCCTGGTGGTTATCTTGGCTCCTTGGGTTCTTGGCTTCCTTGCTGGGCATTTGCTAGCGTAATGACCTAAATCCTTGCACCTGTAACAAGTGATTTGACTCAGGTCCTTTTCTGTAGAAATCAGGTTGTTCTGGGGATACATGCTCTTTCTCTTCCCGGACTTCTTCGTTCCGATCAATTCTTCTATCTCATGTGGATCAAACTCCACTTCTTCTATCGGGAAGTCTCCCAGATACTCTTGGTTTTCCTTCATGCAATATTGTGAAAAATGTCCTTCTTCTCCACATGAATAGCAAGCATTGGAGTAAAATCGGTTTAGGCTTTCTCCATCAGGATCGTCAACATCTTCTTTCATCACCGGTTTTCTTAAACTTTCCCTGAGGGCTTCTTTCCCTGCTTCCATCTGCTGCTTGGTAATTTCGTGTACCTTGGGATAAATATGACACTGGGCAGGGTAGTGCGTAGTTCCTTCACACAAGAAACAAGTAACCTGCCTAGTTGGGCATTCTTCAGCTCGGTGATTTGCTTCACAATGAGGGCATCCATCCTTGTGTTCTTCATGGGTATGTCCTATATCTCCACATATCTTGCACACAAGGTTCCTTCATCGGTTTGTTACTGTGCTTCCGGATAAGACGGGATCCCAACAAAGTCTTCTTCAATTCCTCCCAGGTTTTTGCTCCATTACATCCTTGTATGGCTTGATGCATTTTCCACCAGGTTGCAGCACTTTTTGTGAAGTACTGAAGAGTGTATTGAACCTCATTCTTCCTTGCAACCAAATTTCTCCTGAAGTGATTCTCCATGTTTTGAATCCATAGCTCTGCCTCTAACTGAGTGATCGGTCAAAATAATACAAGTCCATCTTCAGTCATCATCTATTGGGTCCAAGGGTTTTGGGATGAGATACGAGAGAGGGATAGAGAGATACACACAATAGACACAATATAGTTTTGAAAATAAGTTTTATTTATGGCTATCAGGAAAAACATCAAACAATGACAGCTCACAAACATCGCACCTAACGTGAGTATACAACAGGGGTTTGGTCCTCTACAGTTCATATAAACCTTGGAATATGTCAGTGTCTTCAAATTCTTCAATTCTTCAGAGGATTCGACAGTTCTAGCTTCAGTTCTTCTAGTGTATGGTGAAGTCTGATATCTTGTCGTTCTCGGAGTGGCTTCAGTTCATCCTCCGTGTGGTCCAAAGGGAACGGGGTATTGTCTAACTATTTGAGGTAAAAGGAAAGATTTGATAAAGCTCAGAAAAGAAGAGAGGTAAAGGACATTTTTGAAAAATAAAGTTTAAGAGAAATCCTTTGCTAAGGGCTTTCCAGTTTCTAGGGTCACGCCCTACAGTCAACATGTGCTCTGATACCATCTCTGTAGGGACCCGACCTCAAATCATCAAGTCTCTGTGTATCCGTGCCATCCCTGGATCGGTATGCTGGCACACACAGTACATCAATGTATATCAAAGTGCAATCACATGTATAAATAACGTAAAACTGATATATACCTCATAAGTCTCAGCGGAAACAAACATAAGGGTGTGGAGTCCATCAATGCCAACGGCAAGTTGAGTGTAGACCGTAACCCTACAATGTAACTCTTACTCATCATAGAAAATTCCTGCAACATAAGATGTTGCAGCCCTGTAGGTCAGTACATTGAATGTAATGGCAAGTCACATCATAAGAATAATGAACCTATTGTACATGCAATTTGGCTCGTGGAAAGCTCTAAGTTTAGTTTTTGCATAAAGCTAGTTTTTCCCTAAAATAAAAGATATTATTCTACCATTACAGTATAGCATAGGATGAGTTGGTAAACCCAACTTAATCCATTCCCAAAGTTTCATTTAAAACCCAACTGTTTAATTAAGAGTGATGAGATCTCCCAGCATTTCCACTACTAAATGCTCAAGTTGTCCGTAACCGGGGACACGGCTAATCGATTAGGGTTTAACACTCTGCAGAGGTCTGCGCACTTTTCCCCACAAGACTCGATCACCTCCCTTGAAGTTCTCGCACTGCCTGGCGTTTTAGAACAGGATGACCGAGACATAGTTTTTCAAAAGTATTCCCCCTTAACCCACGGATAGGCCGGTACACCTACTCATTCTACATCTGCTAGCCCATCCCGGAAGAGGTCATACTATCTACTCAACTAAGCCAGAGCCCATATTGGCTTGTGGCTCCACACGTAAGCTTCTAGACATGAGAATACGATTGATCTCTTTGAGCCTGGGCGGCCGACCACTAGTGGTGCACCACCATGGACTAACCATGCATGTTCCCACTGTACTTCGCCACCAATCAAACCAAAGACCGCCCAGGTAGTTCATTTACAAGTCTTGGTCCTGATTACTACTTTGTCACTCATGTCTCACCATGTTTGCTTCCCAAACCATGTCTACATTTAGCGAGGCAAAAATAAACTTGCACGACAGTGACAAGGATGTATAGATCAGACCTACGTCAAATGAACTAGTAGGTAACGGCATAGCCATCTGGCAACAATAAATCCTACCATGCAATCCTACCACAAAAGGACTAAGTGCATAATATAAAACATAGGTAATTGAAAAAATGGTCAAATGTGAACTTGCCTGGTAATAGTTGATGAAGATTATATCACTCTCAGAAATTTACTTAATAGAGCTATTCGTCACTCTTCGATGAAAATCTATAAGGTCAAACATTGCATTCACATAAGCAATCATTTCGGAGAACCAAATAACATGCAACATGAAAAGACTCGGAAAACCCAATGATCACACAACACACTTAACTATCAAAAGAAAATACTAAGTGCAAAACAACATAGGGCATGGGTGCCAAAAAGAAATTGTGACGTGGACCATAGTGCATACTAGGCATACGAATAAAACTACTATGGACAGATCCTAATGTGTGAAAAAAATATCGTGAGATAGGTCCAAGTGATAGGGTTTGGCTACGGTGACACGGTGCAAAAAGAATCACGTCAATCGGAGCTACGGTTTAGGAGATATGGCCAGTTGAAGTTTGAATTCAAATCTGAATAAAGTTCAAATTTGAATTTGGAAAAAGTTTACAAACATGTTGCTGCTAGATAGATCTAATCATGACGAAGAATTTGCCGCTGGTTTCATCGAATTTGGAGTTACGGTTAAAAAGATACGGCTATCCGAAGTTTAGGGGCTAAACTAAAAACTTAGGGACTAATCTGTAATTAAAACTACAGCAACTAGGTCCCTGGCCACGTGGCGGCTCGTGGCTGGCCAAGCAGCGTTCGCTGCGGTGGCTATATGGTGAATGGCCACTAAATAGGAAAAACAGCTACCGCGGTTAAATAAAAAGAAAACCGAAGGCCAGTTTAACTAAAACCGCGGTTAACCGAACTAAAACAAAACACACACAAAAAAACCTAATCTAAACGAACGAAGCGGGCGGCTCGTCTTACAGCGGCGAGGACGGCGAACAGGGGCAGTGGCGCTAGCGTCGGGCGTCGGGCGGCGGACGGGGCGGTGGCTCCGGCGGTCCTTGGCAGCGGGGAAGGAGGCGAACGGGACCGGCGTGGTGTGGGCGACCAGATGGCGGTGACGGCGGGCGTCGGCGTGCACCGGACGGGGCGGAGGGAGGCGACGGAGCTCCGGTGAGCTGTGTGAACTCCGGCGGCTCAGGATCGTCGGTTTGGCTGCTCCGGCGCGACCTAGGGGAAACCAATATGTCAAAACGATGCACACAGGCTTGGGGATTAGGTGACGAAGAAAAGAGCGGCTCGGGTGCACCACCGGTGACGTAATCGTCGGCGGAGGGTTTCGGCTCCGGCGAGATCCAACTGACGAAGGCGGTGGCTGTAAGGAGCGAGGGACTATGCGAAGTGGCAGAATGGAGAGAGGGGGCTCCGAGGCTTATATAGGCGCAGAGATGGGTGCTTGGGGCTGCGGGATAAGCCTTATCCGAGCGCAAGGCAGGCAACTGTTGCGGGCAGTGAGCTCGTGTTCTATCCCGAGTGGGATGAACGGGAGGTTGGGGACGATGGGCGCAGGGCCCACGGGTCAGCGGGACAGAGAGGGAGACGAGAAGCGGGCGAGCGAGGGCGAAGCCTTCGGGCGCTGGGAGTTGAGGCGCTGGCCGGCCTGGGACGGCCTGGCCGGTCGGGCTGGGGCAGCTGGACAGTAGGCCAGTGGGCCGCGCGGCTGGGTGGCTGCTGGGCCGGCTGGCCAGCGCGTGCGTGCGTGTTTTTTTTGTTTTTTTTATGGAAAGAAAAAAAACTTCAATGGGAAAATAAGTAAACATTTTACATAGGCATAATATATACCAAAATGTTCAGAAAAAAAGCAGCAATAAGATGAACTATTTTTCAAGTTCAACTAAATTCCATAAAAATTCATAAAAGTCAAACAGTGCTACTGTTGCATTTAAAACCAATAAAAATCATTTTTAAAATAGCAAAATGATTTCAAATTTATTTTCTCCTAATTTTCCATTGAAGGGAATCATTTTACCATTATTTCCATTTATTTATTTTTAGGAGAAAAATATTTTGAAAAGAAACTCAAATAACTCCCAATTGGGTTTGAATTTGGAATTTCAAACAACTTCAAATGGAAAATGAGTTTCAAATAACTTCAGAGTGACTTCCAATTAATTTCTTTGAAACTCCCAACTCTCTTTCTTCAAATATGAAGAAGTCATTTTATCTTCCCTCATGAACTCATTGAGTTGCTTAAAGTTTCTAAATTTGAAATATTTCAACTGAAATTCAAATCATTTTCAAACCCCTTTTCATTTCTTTAAATGGAAGAAGTCATATCATCTTCACTCTAGGGTTTTGTGATGAAATGAATTTGAATTCAGGAAGTTCAAACTGCAAGATGAAAGTTTTGGGAAAGTCCTTTTATTCCCTCTCATTCAATTTTCAAAAAGTTTCAATTTCCACTCAGTTTCACACAATCAATCACACAAAAATCAAATAAAAAATCACAATTATTTATTTAATATAACATTCCAAAATTTAGAATTTTGGGATATTACAACTATTCTGGATCTAGGGCAATTTTTACAGTGGCAAAAACTTGTTTGAGTTGGTTAAACAGAAAGAGGGTTTCGAGACGAAACTCCAGGCGCTTGAATCGCCTGATTCCGATAAACGAGCGAAATGTTAGACTAAAACGAAAATCGGATCAGGAATCGCGATCTGAAAAATCACGGATTTAATCCGAGAAAAAGAAAAACGACGAAGTTCGTTAAAACGAATGAACGGACGAACGCTCGCTAAATAAATAAACCGAAAAAACCGATCTATTTAAAAAACCGAAACTGAAAAAAACGACGATACCGTCGGAAAACCGAACAGTTTTTTTTCCGGGAAAAACCGGAGGCGAAAAAAAACTACCTCCGGCGACTCCGGCAAACGGCGGCGGCGGTCCGGCGACGACGGCGGGCGGCAGCGAGGGCGGCGCGGCGCTGCAGCGGCGGCGCGGGCGGCGCGGCAGCGGCGGCGGCGGCTAGGGTTAGGGTTAGGGCGGGGGCGCGGCTGGGCTTTGGCCGGGGCCTCGGGGCGCTTATAAGAGGCCCGGCCAGGAGGAGTCCTGGCCGGTTACGGCCCAAGGTCGGTTCGGATTTTTTTTTAATAATTACGCTCGGAAAAAAACAAAAGAAATACTAAACGGACTCCAAAAATCCCGAAATAAGTTTTCCCCGGCTTCTAAAATCAAGCCACACAGGATGAACATTTATTTGGGGCCTAAATGCAATTTTGAAAAATGCACATTTTTCCTAAATTCAAATAAAATAGCAAATAAAACCAAATAAAATCTTATTTGATTTTTTTATTAAATTCTCAATATTTCTTTATTTTGGGAAAGTCATTTTATTCCCTCTCTCATAATTTGTATAATAGAAATAATTGAAGATAAAATAAATAAAATCAAATGATCCTATTTTCAAAATTTGAGACAAACTCAAATATGAAAATAACGAAATCCCCAACTCTCTCCGAGGGTCCTTGAGTTGCGTGAAATTTCTAGGATCAACCAAAATGCAATAAATATGATATGCAATGATGATCTAGTGTATAACATTCCAAATTGAAAATTTGGGATGTTACATTCTCTGTGAAAGGAGCAGTCAAGATCTCATTCTCGTCAGTCTCAAGTTGAGGAACATCGTCAACCCTAGACTCATCTAACGACACAAAATTCTCTTCCGGGGGACCAAACAACTGCTTATAATAATTGGTTATGTAGACTTTCAGATTGTCTTGACCAACTATCGTCCCTTCGTCTTGTTCTAGTTGGAAAATTCTCTTTTTACGATGCTTCCCATTAGCAATCATATGAAAGAATTGAGTATTATCCTCGCCTTGTACTATTTTGCGAACCTTAGCTCGCAACGCCCACTTCAATTCCTCCTTGCGAAGAAGCTTTTTAAGTCGCATCTCCGCCTCTATCTTCGTTTCCAACTCACTAGAATCCAAGATAGAAGTTTCTGCTTTAACTTCAAGGTTTTGAATAAGTAGAAGAAGTCTCTCCTTCTCCGCCTTATAAATACCATGCGTGTGCTTAGCCCATCCACGAAGGAACCTTCGGAGATGACGAATCTTGCATTGCCATCGCTCGATAGGCGTCCTTCCTCCTGAGTCTTTAGCCCACTCCCGAGCTAACAACTCGAGGAACCCTTCTCTTTCAAACCAGGCAAGCTCAAACGAGAAAATGTTCTTGTTGCCCACAAATGTTTGAACGCCCGAGTCGACTAGTAACGGTGTGTGATCAGAGACACCTTGTGTCAATGCCACACTAGCTAGAACACGGTCAAGTTTCTCAAACGTCGGTACCGGTAACGAATTAGCCCAAGTGAATTTCCTACCCGAGAGCTCTATCTCTCTGAGATCCAAGCTTTCGATAATAGTGTTGAACATAAACGACCATCTGCCGTCAAAATTGTCATTATTCTTTTCCTCTTTTCTTTGGATAATGTTGAAACCCCCTCCCCCCCCCCGCCCCCACTAAGAGAGGGAGCTGCTTGTTACCGCAAATGCGAACCAGATCCGCCAAAAAATCTGGCTTGAGCTCTGGTTGCGCAGCTCCGTAAACCGCCACCAAAGCCCAATCAAACCCATCTGCCTTAGTTCTAGCTCGAAACTTGACAGCAAACTCTCCCAAAACTACACTCCGAACTTCCAAAGTTTCGCGCTTAACCCCAAGTAAAACCCCACCGGATCTTCCTCGAGGGGGGAGGCAATGCCGGTCAAAATCTACCCCCCCAGACAAAGTGGTAAGAAATTGTGAAGTGAAGTTGCTTCTTCCAGTCTCAGACAAAGCAATAAAATCCAAATGATGTTCAAGAGAAGCATCCGCTAGAAACCTTCTTTTAGCCAAGTCTCTAAGACCTCTGCTATTCCAGAAAATGCCTCTCATAGTTCATCATGAAAATTTTTGGAGGTACGGATCCTAGCACTCCTACGCGCTGCCGAGACTGGATAAACCTTCCGTTTCCAAGTCCGTTTTGGCTTAATGTGACCATCAGCCTGGTCACAACACTCATTCTCTGCTTCAATCACCAAGGACTCATCTACATGAAGAGACGTCTCAGGATTGGTACACCCCTCGTCCTCCTCCGTCTCAGGTAACGCAGGGTCAAGATCGGCACACAAGCCATCAAGAACCCTAACCCCAAGCGCATCGATCTCCGAGTCGTTCATAGGTTTAACGGCAGCAATGTGACGAATCATATCTACCGCTCGTTCAGCTTCCAAATCAAGAATGTCGTTAACCGACCTAGATATCTCAATATCATTATTACCAAGTGAAACTCCTATTTGATTTGCATTATGAATAATTTCATCATCGGTAAAATGCAAAATGGAATTCGACTTATTAACAGACATACCAGTGGAGATCTTGATGTCACGCAACTTGGCAGCCCTCATGGCACACCTCAGCTGCATGTCATCAACATTAGGCTGCTCCTGCAGCCTCCCGCTGATCCGCCTCCCCTGGGAGATAGGATCTGGGATACCGCCAAAGGCGATGACCTCCTCGCGTGAAGCTCTGCTAGGGGAAAGGCCTCCTGCCCGTCCTCCAACAGCGGCACCCCGGGCCGAAGCCACCGGGGCAGCAGAAGAAAACGGCGACGACTCCCGCGGCCTGTCCACGGGCGACCCGCCGACAGCAGGGACCAGGGAAACCATCGCGCGATGCTCCGGAGAGGAAGCCGGTGAGACGGCCGCACCACCCGACCCACCCACCGCAACGGGGCGCGGTGTGACGGCGGCCTCCTGCACGGCCACTCCTCCGCACGCGTGCGGTGACGTGGAGAGGAACGCCGAGCCCGCCGTGGGCGCCATCGGCGTCAGCACCTCAGAGGACCGGGCCTCCTACCCGTCACCTCTAGCCATAGCCACAAACGCAGCTCCATCCACGGTGGTCATAGGAGAGGTAGGAGATGTGGGAAGGGCCACCTGCCCCTCGGTATCTCCCAACTCAAGTACCGCCGACGCACAAATGGGAACCACAGGATCCACGGAACCCGGACAGACATCCCGAAGCCGAGGCGGAGAAGAGAACGGTCCCAAGGACCCAAGCTGCAAGGTGGACGTCGGAGCCGCACCAGATGACCGAACAGGAGCAATGTCACTAGAATCCGATGAAGCCGCCGGCTCCTTGGCCTTATCATCATCACCCTTAGCCGAATCATCCTGGTTCCCCGGGGCACCTGCTCCCTCAGACGTGTCCATAGGATTATCATCCTCAAAATCATCGAACAAATTAGGATCCTCATACTGAACGTCTAGCTGATACAGAACACCTTCATAAGTCCAAGGCACCACGTTCGGTAAGAACTCAATATTAGCAACACTGACAAGTAAACGCGCCACCCCGTTAGCCCGAGTGAAGGGCATATCCACCTGCTCAGTCTTGCCAATCAAAGACCCCAAGCTCCACATCACCAAAAAGCTGTCCAGGGGATCAGATAGCGCCCCGGAGAAACGAACCCAAATCTGCCGCAACGGCGTGCCTTGCGGCTCCTTCTTTTTCCACTCATCAAACTGCAACACAAAACTAGTGCCTGTGACCCTGCTCATACCGAACTTGAGGATTCTCATTTGATCCTCCTTAGATGGGAAATCAACTTTGTAGGATATATCATTTAGCTTGAGCAACGACCACTGAAAATTACCCGGAGCGAGTTCCCGCAGCTGCTGAATAATTTGCGCCTCGGTCAACGGTCCATGAACTACCTTCACCACCCCGGGGAAAGAGGTCTCTACCGCTGGTGCCAAGGGTGCCACACTGGGAGACTCGAAGAACATCAACTCCGAGCAGCAGACCCCGTAAATCTGAACAGTAGGCTTAGGCCCAAGCATAAGAGGACACTCGGCAGCGGTATGTTTAGGTTTCCGGCACAGGTCACATAATTCCGCAGTGCAATCAGCCATAAAGTGTCCCGTGTCACCACAGCGGAAACAAGTGAGCTTCTTCTTCTTCGCCGCCCACTTGGACACCTTGTCAGCCTCTGATTTATCCGTACCTTGCTCAGAAGCAGAATCACCAGTCTGCATGGGCTCCAGCAACGTGACTTCGGCCAGGGCCTGAACCGTCTCCACCGCCACCTGCGGTAAAACCGATCCCCCGTCGGGCACCACCTCAGTCTCAACCGTAGTCTTCGGATGCCTAGGCGGATAGTTCCGCCTGTTCTCGCCCCGACCTCCGCGGAAATGGCCCCGAAAAGAGTGGTTATTAGGGCCGACCGCCCCCTCCACAAAGTTATCGGGCGGCCCCTGAAAACCCTGGTTGACATTGCCGTTGTCCGTCCAAACATATCCACGGCCATTGCCGGAAGACGAAGAACCCCGATGCAGCCCAGCACCGTAAGCGTCATACCCATCATCGCCCCACTGACCACGCGGAGGATTCCGATCATCTCCCGCTGACGCACCCGCCCCACGGCCGATCGAGCCTTGGCCAGGGCCACCGCGGCCGCCCGCCATTTGCCGCGGCCATGGCCTTTGGTTCGGCTGCGGCTCGGCCCTAGGCGGCGGCGGATCAGCCCTAGGCTGCTGAGGCGGCGGAGGCAAGGCCCTAGCTGGCGGCGGTGGAGGCGCCCCCCCGAGGCGGCGGTGGAACCGCCCGGGGCGGAGGTGCCACACGCGCAGGGCCCGGCGCAGCAGCACCCGCAGCCGGAGTGGCCGAGCCGCCCGCGGCTCCGGTCTGGTTCCTCACCACCGGCGGCACCCGCGGCGGAGGCGGTTTGGGCGGAATGGCCAGCAGAAGCGAAACAGGTGGCGGGCACCGGTCGGCTCCGGCAAAACGCAAGGAAGAACGACGCGAGGAGGCGGATGGGAAACCAACTCTCCCGCGGCGCCGAACCCTAGTAGAAACAGGCGGTGGGGGAGAGGGAGAACGTGCATGTAGGGGCGACCGAACCGAGGCCTCCTCATGCACGTCGCCCGCACCCGCTGCGTCGCTTGCCTGGCCAGCCCCCTGGGCCTCTAGCCCAGTACTGACCAAGCCTACGTCGCAGGCACCCACAGGTAGCCCAACTGAGCCCAATAGATCATTCAAACGCTCAGATCTGGTCGGCCGAATGTCACACAGCCCGGCCACCGCCGGCGATCGCTGTGACACCAAAGAACCATCTTTCTTCTTTCGCCGAGTCACTCTTGTCCAGCACTTGGGACGGAAAAAATCGGACAACGTGATGGCCGACGGCCCGTCCTTTGGCAACGGTCCCCTCCATGGTTTCACCTTCGACTTCTGCGAAGGAACCGGAGTACCCAGCGAACGCGATTTCTTAGTACTCACCGTAGATTTAGACCCCGAGGTAGATGTAGCCACGCCAAATGTAGATGGTAACCGAACCGTCGCTTCCGGCAGATCATCATCGTCTTCATCTTCATCAGCTAGAATCCAAAAACGTCCCCCAACTCGCTACGTAGGCTTGGGTTCCTCGGCGTCCTTCGTAAGATCCACTACCTCAATTTGCTCCTCACATTCTATGGGTGCCTGCACACACACTCAAGAACCTCGATATGGAAAGAACCTCGATATGGAAAACATCGATAATAAAACTCTTACCAATCGCGATATCTTCGCCAACGTTGAGATGTCGTCCGGCCAATATGTCTCCGTCTTCGTCACGGATCGTCATCCAACGGGACGGATGCGAGTAGATCAGGCCATTGATCCATCGCCCCGCCTTTCTATCATCCTGAAAACGCACGTACCATTTCGAATGATTCAAGAACTCCCAATCCCGATCTGCCGTCGAGGGATCCGGGCTGGACGACGTGGAAGGAAGAAGATCGGGCGCCGCCACCAACGCCGGACGCCACTCATCGGGTAAGAGCGGATCCGGCGAAAGTCGCAGAGGCGACGGTGGCGGAAGATCTGCTCCGCAGGACGTGACAACCGGGTGGAGCGGCGGTGAGGATCTCCCCTTCCCGTTGGCCCCCAACCCTGCCCCGTCCGCCGTTGAGATCGGCGGTGGTGGCTCCCGCAGAATTAGTGGCGTCGGGGACGCGCGGCCGCCACTCGTGGAGTCGCCCGTTGTATTCAGTTTAAGATGTAAGAATGCGAAAAATCATCGTGTGACTAAACGGTTGTATTCAGTGCGTCTAAATTGGCTGGGTCAACACTTAAATTGTACCCGATGTGATAGCTAGCAATGCGTACACATCCTTCAACAAACATGATCAATTAGTATTGTATTAGAAAAAATGATCTAGATTTCCGGAAAACATACCGAGAGAATTAAATCCACCCCATCTCGTCCCCTCCACCGCTAGGTCGATCCGTCGATGCAGATCGACTGGTGGTAGTCAGGAGGCGCGCAACAACCATCCCTGATCACCAACGCTCGACAAAACGCCAGGGGGTCCGAGCTTCTGAACGATTATGTGTGCCTAGGACATGAAGCTGCAATGACGGGCCACGACAACCAATTAACTGGAATACAAACATGATTTGATCAAGGGATAGTTGCTAGCTCATAACATCTTCTCCAATCGCCTGTCATGAACGGATCGGCGGCAGCGCTTGACCAAACCCTATCATGGTCGTGGGCAGCGGCGGCGGCGACAACAGATCGAATGCGTGGAACAGAAAAGCAAGGGTTGTATGCATCAATACGTGTGTTGTGGATGGTTATCCATCCATTGACTAACAGCTGACGCCCTGGACTACCATTGCCATTTGGACTATACTGCTTTGGGCTTTGGGCTAGCCAGCAATGTTGAATGCATGAAACGAAGGCCTGTGCATTTGCTAATGGACGGTAGCTAAGCAAAGAGATTACATAGAAGATTAGTACTCGTCCACCCTACAGATCCATGGGGGTGGCCGGCCCATAGGGGGGGTTATAGAAGATTTTATTTTTCCAGGATCAGTTCTAGCACAAGCACCCGGTTCTAACTTTTATTTGATAAATGATGCTTTTATTAACTCAAAGTGTAGCATCAAGCAGGATGAGCAACACTCGGCTTCTGATCAAAAGATGTGCATACCCAAAACACAAACTATCTCACAAAGAGAAAAATAAAATCCCGACATATCGGCAACAGTAAAGCCCTAAGTGACGGACACTATGCCTACGTTGAGGGAGCTGGTGGTCCAATCCGGAGATTATGTCGTCATCCATGTTAGGCAAAA
Organism: Triticum urartu; assembly: GCF_003073215.2. Taxonomy (NCBI): domain Eukaryota; kingdom Viridiplantae; phylum Streptophyta; class Magnoliopsida; order Poales; family Poaceae; genus Triticum; species Triticum urartu. Next base: position 155,955,936 of record NC_053028.1, read on the forward strand.
ACCTCTCTGGCCACCCTCTTCAACCGCGTACACACTGCGTTGAACAATGGCCGCTACTCCGTTCAGACAACGTACGGATCCAGTGTGTACAACAAAAAATAACCTGCATGGGGGTAGAATTTTCTCGTTAAAAACAAAATCATTTCTTTATAGGCAGAGCGATCGTAATAAGACAGACGCTCCTACCCTTATTAGCATACTAAACCTATTTAGAATTCCATCCAAGCAGAGACCATAAATATTGGTAACATTTGTGGACAGACACAAATTGAACATTATTGGGATAACCGACCATGTAGAATGCGCAAATTTACACCGGGTTCTAAATAGCGTGCTCTATGAAGACTTGAATTCATATCCAACCAAACTAGCAAATGAGATGTTTAGAAAGCAACATGTAACAAGGAGGAGTTACCAAAACCAATGGTATCCGCTTTAAACATCAAAAACTTGTGGAGAACTCACATTTCTCCAAGAGTAGAGCTCGACTCACGCCTCTGGGGCTCCGCCTCAGCCGAACAACTTTGTTAAAACCCAGGAGCTTGTATAAGCAGCGGTTGAGCTAGAATTCATCGACGTAGACCAGAAGACACCAGCCGCCACGATCTGGGTAGCAAATCGCCGCCCCGAAGAAAAAAACACTCTAGAGAAACACAAATTTCACACGCTCCTTGACGAGGCTGAGGTTGGCCAAGCTCCATCAGTTGGAATTGGAGCCGGAGGACTAAGACGCACAATCACATTGTCCACTCCTCATGACAATGAGGCAGAGACAAACTTATAGTAGAAAACGCTAGACCCAAAGAACGAATATAAGGACATATCATCTTTCACACACCTCCTGACGATACGAAGAAGTGTCACCGTAACGAGTGGCGGAAAGGCCTTATTCCACGCAGGAGACACCATCTTCTCACCACTATTGAACAGGGACAAACACTAAATTTATACCTAACCCTACCGCCACCGTACTGAAGCCCTAGGGTCTCTGCCCCCTCTGTCATCAGAGTGACAGACAGAGGAAGAAGGGGCCCGTGGTCTCGCCGGGGAGTAGGGTAGATCAGCCGCCGTCGCCCCTGTCGCCGAGGTCAGTTAGCATGAGCGAAAAGAACCCACTACCCACTAGTTACGTACCGGTCCCATGTGATATATATGTAAACTAGTTTCACGTTAGAAATTTTTGTGATATATCCTCCAGGACTAGATCCCCTTGACCACTGCTGCTCTGATGGACAATTGGTACAGTATGGAAACATTTTGTTTTAGAGTATGTCATAGTGTGAGAGTGGTGTAGTAAGAACGGACCATGAATCCCAGACCTAGCTAGCTGGCCATTAAGGTGCCCACGTCGAGCTACATGCATGGAATTCAGAACAGTCGGTGCACTCCTTTTGACTTCCTTTAAAGAGTAGGCCAAATGCCATCCACGCACGCACAAGCATAGATCAATGTTTGTCACAACACACACTTCGCCAGTCGGCAGAACGCAGGCGTTTTTTTTTTGAGGTATTACATTTTTTTCGTGAAAATTCTTTAAGGTATTGCTGTGCCGTCCGCCGGAGGAGATAAAGAAATTAATGCCATTCTTGGCACTTCCATAAACTAGTAGTACTATGTTTTTATATTTAGTGATAACAAATTATTTTTTCACAGATCATGAAATATAATACTTTGTAAACAAGTTAATCTGCACGTACATTGAACCTGAGCCGCTTCATTTCTCAATCCTAGTTGCCAGCTCTGAAGCAATCCGAGCCAGCAATCAGCAGTTACTGAAATGAAGAAAAAAAATGCACGTCTTTTCGTCGGAAAAATGCATTGTGCATACAGCCATACACTGATTTTGACTTTGATCTCGTGCTTCATCTCTACTCAACTTCTACAAAATAAGTCAAATGGTGTTCTGTTGCAGGAAAGTCAAATGGTGCTGCAAACGAAATTAAATGTTTTTTTCCCTTCTGAAGACATGCTCTGCGATTTGGTACATGAACCTGTCAAAACCGGTATCTGCGAGAACTGGACCGGAGGAAGATTTTGATCCCGAGCTTTGTTTCTATTCAAGCCGACAAAATAAATCAAATGGTGTTTTTGTTTTTGAAGGAAGTCAGATGGTGTTGTAAACCAAATTAAATGGTTTTTCCTTCCCTGAAGACCTGCTCTCTGATTTGGTACACGAACCTGTTGAAACCAGTATATCTGTATGAACATTGCTTTGTCTCCTATTCATTTCCCACTACAAAAAGGGCCATGAATCTTTAAAGGAGTGTACACAACAGCAGCACATAATTACTGAACTTTCCTTCTCCCCCCTTTTGACAACTAATGGAGGCATCTATATCTTAGCTTTGGCATGGCCTGAAAGGAAAACAGCAATAAAAAGTGGTTTGACTTCGGTCAAAGCGTGGTGGCGCGCCAATGCTTCTGGGACCTCACGACCACGAAGGGCGCTGACTTCCATCATGCTACTGACTTCTTGGGAAATTTGGAAAGAGCGAAATGCACGTGTGTTCCGTAACAACGCAATTTCAGTGGGTGTGCTTGTTGCTCGAATCAAAGAGGAAGCCTTATGGTGGTGCCGTGCTGGGGCAAAATATTTGTGTAATGTAATGCCGCGAGAGTGAGGATTGTAACTCGGCCGCTGGCCTCGACTCTAAAACCTTCTTCTTATTCAATGAAAATGGCAAGTCTTTTGCCTTGTTTCAAAAAAATAAAAAATAAAAAGTGGTTCAATTAGGGCTCTGCATGAACTGGCTTCAACTAGGGATCAGCTTTCAGGGGAATAATTCTCTTTTGCTTGTTTACTTGCAATGGATTGGGCCCTCCTGTCCTCCATATACACAAGGAGAAATATGCTGGTGCTGTACTGCATTGTGTTGTGTGGACCAAATCTTTAGCCAATTAACCCGATTCTCTGATTCGATGTACATATTCACCTACTGACTGATTGATTGATTGATTTGGTCTACTGATCTTACATGCTCCAGGTAATTCCTCCACTTGTAATCCTACTAGGCACCGCGAATGCGGATTATTAGGAACCTTTTAATTTGGAATGGAACAGTTCAATGTACAGAAGTCCTGTAAGTTGCAGAGGAGTGTATTACAGTAGAGCTGGTTGTACGACCTGGTACTTTTGTGCAGCTTTGGTTGTTTAATTAAGAACAAAGTATGATGAACTGACAAAGAAAATAAAATGAAGGATCTTCAGGCCGCAATTCCAAAGCCAGTATAATTTGGTTTCCGATGTATCTCTTGGCCGAATGAAAATATTTCCTGTATCAGGTGAGTAATAATATTGAAGTGAGCTGAGGGTAGCCGATTGTGAAGCTTTGTGGAGGTGACGTCCGCTTGAAAAGAGGCTTGCAAACAATAGTGGGGAGGAAAAGAAGAGCCGAAAAAGGAAGGAAAGAAAGATATGTGTCATCTAACATAAACGGAATGCATGCTTTTCTAAAAGCGATGGAGCGATGAACGTCATAACGACTTTGATAAGATGTTTAGAGGGGCCATATGAGCATCACTGGCTAAATCTTGATCATTAAGCTAACGGAGAAGAGGCTATAATATTCAGGCAACAGGTAAGCTAGCTGACTTAACTGTTTTACTTGCTCTGCAACAATCAGCAGTCAGCCATGCAAAACATGATGCCCGCAGTAATTTGTAAATGCATCAACGCAAGTATTTCTATTTTTGCAAAAATAAGATAATGTTTCTATTTTAATAATAACAGAGAATTCATCTTGAATTGCTTGGTCTGAGTTTTTCCTGAACTTTCTAAAACAGTTTACCATAAATTCTAGCTGGGTTTTGTGTCCCGACACCCTCAGTAAATGTGAAGGGATCACGGAGTTGATTGTTGATTCTTTATCCAACCGAAATAAGGCAGTTAAATATTTGCAGAATCATGTGTTATTTAAGTATTTCAGAAATGTGGAACTAGGCAGTGCATATTTATGCTTACAACAAACCTTCTGTTCCAAGTTCTGACTTGACCTATCACTAGAAACAAGAACATCAGAATGTCGTACGTACATTGGACGCATGCTTAGGCGTTTGGAAATTAGAATATCGGAACAGTTTCGAGAGTTACAACAAACATGCCGACAAGTTTTCCGTTAGTGCGTACATGCGTATGGTTGGTGTAGATTGTCCCTCGATCGCTGCCAGTCCGCTTGCTCCACTGGCGGACTACTTGCTAGCTAGCTCTGTCGCGTGAGGAGCAAGGTGATTAGGCAAGCAGAGGAAGGCCAGTGCGCTGCCGTTGAGCCGATGCTATCACACCAACCATCCGATGCAAGTGGAGGGTTCCATGCGCGCGCGATTATTTGATCGTTTAGCTATTGATCACAGTATATTATTGTAGTAGATTACCAGTGTAGTGCTTGTTTGGCGCATGACATTTGCGTTTAAAGTTGTGCAGTATCCGCCGAGGTGGCGTTGTTTAGTGCTGTTGATGGCGATTGGCAGGAGTTAGCTCGCGTTGATCCATCAGGTTGGTAGGCAGGCTCGTGCACCTTCATCCATCAGCAGCTTCCTGCAGCCTTTTCGGATCACAGGAATCCAAATTTTTAGGGGTTGCCGGTAGAACACGACGAGAAGAAATGAAAAATGCAACTGTTTTGTTCATATCCAGCCGGAGTGTAATGGAATGCCATCCATCGGCACGTACGTACATCAACCGACGCTTGAAGAGAGAGTAGGGGTTTTCAATGGGAAGAAATGCATCAGCAGTTAAGATATTTCTGAGCTTGGTTGGTCAGCGCGTAATGCATAGCTTAATCTTAACAAGCACGAGGACAGCGCTAGCATCAGGGAAGGAGCAGGTTGTTGATGTCGTGCTTCTGACAATGATCGACCTCGACCTGACAGCCATTTGGGGACTGTAGGTTACGTACGGGGAGGCTTATCTGTCTGTTTATCTACCCTTGGCTGCTTGCTGTGCCACTGAGACTTCAGCACTCAACTGTTCTGAATCTGCTTCTTAACAAACAGTTTTCCCGGACCGGATCAATTATTCTCCTCAGCCATTGCCGTCGAGAGCGCGATAGAGCACGAGACAAAAGCCCACACACATGGACACCATGATTCAGGAAGGAGGAGGTTGGGCTGCGCGCTTCATGCACATACACACCATACACGAGCACGTCTACCTTCTCGTTATATTTTCTTACTCGGTGTCACTCGGAATCGCGATCTTTCGGCATCCTGGGCAGTTGGCTGAAAACAATGTGTACGGAGCTGTCGATCTTGTGGCACTGACGCCCATTAGCTGAAAGTACGAGGAGGAAGGCAGGATGCTAATTATCACCGAAGATGCTAACCTGCTGCTAACTAACCATGCTCTGGCAATTCCCGGGAAAAAAAAGCTCTGGCAATAGTGCATTGGGGCTAAGGGCATCTCCAACGGCGATCCGCAAATTTTCTCCCGCATCCGTCCGCAGACACAGATGCGGGAGACCGCCATACAACGTTGCCCGCATACATTGCAAACACTATCTGAACAACCGGACGAAATTTGTGCAAACACAACCGGATTTTCATACAAACCGGGTGAAGTTCATGCACACACTGCGTATTTTCAATAGATTTCATATAAACCTGACAGAATTCATTGCATTTCGGACATAGGTATAATACCTAAACTAAAAGATCGCCCGTGCCTATACCCCATCTCCGGCCATGAGACCCTTGGCTGCTTGCTGTGCCACTGAAACTTCAGCACTATCTGCTGCCTAACAAACAGTTTTCGCAACCGGATCAATTATTTTCCTCGGCCATTGCCGTCGACTGGGTGTGACGTGGCAAGGCCAGGACGATAGATAGAGCACGAGTCAAAAGCCCACACACCATGATTCAGGAAGGAGAGGTTGGGCCTGGGCTCTTCATGCACCTACACCGTACACGCTATACATGAGCACATCTACTTTCTCGTTATATTTTCTTACTCCTTCACCCGGAATCGCGTTCTTCCGGCATCTCGGGCAGTTGGCTGAAAACAATGTGGACCGAGCTGTCCATCTTGGCACACACCCATTAGCTGAAAGTACAGCATTACGGTTACGGACGAAACTAAGCTGCTAAACTAACCAAGCAGCTCTGGCAATAATGCATGCATGGGGGTTAAGGAAAGGCATCCCACCTAAACCGTGGACTGATTAGCGTAAAGTGGGTGATCATAGGGAGGATGCATGGTTTGGTTGGCAGGATCGTGACCTCGTGTCGACAATAAAAGCAAGCACGTATGACTTTACCAGAATGTGTATGGTGGAATTTCCTCAAAGGATCGCAAGTGACGTTCGTGGGCTCTCTCCTTATCGAATCCGCGCTGGGGAAAGGTGATCGCGTGCACAAATTGCTCTTTTTTATCCTCCAATTGGATGTCCCGAGGTCTTAGAAATGATTGCTGCTAGTGGCTCTCTCTAGTACGCTTTAGTCGCTGAGGCATCCACTCAACAAAATGTCGACAGAGCCGATACGTCAAACCTCCTCACTTCACGTACATACACATAGTGAAATCTAGGGAAAATGACACAAAGAGGGGAACTCGTGTACGCTTGATGAGCTCAAAATATTGGAGGAAGAGAGGTTGAGAGTGAGCAAAGAACCAAGCGGAAGGTCGAGGAGTGCCAAATCATGTTCATGGATGCGAACGAAATGATGTATGAAATGGCAAAATGATAGTGGCAACTCACTCTCATGGAGAGATCTTGGCAATCCCTTGGTTTTATAGTGGTGGGCGAGTGGTAGTGATTACAATGGGAGTGCGTGATGTATGTTTAATATGGTGCCTTCTGGCTTCTGGTGAGTATGTGATATGTGGTGGCTGTTCATGAACTATATTAAATGCGGTGGCTTTTGGATTCCCTACGTTGGAATGGTATGTGGATTGAATTTAAAAAAAATACTTTTTGTGTTGAATTGTTTAAATTGTTATAGAAACATTTGAATTATCGTTGAAAGGTTCAATTTATTTATAATGGCGGAAAAATTCAAACCATGTGTGCAAGTTCATAAATAAATATAAAAGGTATATGGTGTTCAGTTTAGCGGAAGAACTATGTGCAAGAGCTTTAAACCCTCAAATTTTAGAGATTCAAGTCAAAATGTGATTAAGAGAGGTAGGTTTCAGGAAAAGAGGCAGAGAAATAGAGATGCTCTTAGCTCGCGGGCGGGTGCCGAGGCCGGGAACCCCACTCTGCCCTCGGTGTGGTATGGGCGCCGAGAGGCCCTATTCAACGCTCAGTGCCTGGAATTGCTGGCAAACAAACATGGCACATGCTCTCTCTCTCTCTCTCTCTCTGTGTGTGTGTGTGTTTCACTATCTCGTTTTTTTGTTACTCAATGTTTTCATTCGGTTTTCTTTTGGTTTTCCATAGAACATGAACATTTCTTGAAAAAAGGGAACACTTATTTAAGTAACATAAACATTTCATAAACTAACACTTTAAATTACATGAACATTCTTTAAGAAAATACATAAACATAAAAAAAATTAACATGTATTGCAAAAATGTTTCCTATGTTGAAAATGTTTTTTTAAATACGTTAGCTGAAAAATATTTACAAATGATAAAATGATATCAAGTTTTTAAACATTTTTTAATTCACAATTTTAAATGATAATCATGTGTTCGGAATATTTTAAAAATGTTATCAAACTTTATTATATTTTAAAGAAAGGTAAAAATAAAACCATAAAACAAAACAAAAGATAATTGATGGTAATAACTTGAAGGAAATTTTCCAGTGTGGACCGAAAAGAAAGCAATCTAAATAGGCAGAGCACAGCGCAACGACAGCTGTGCATTAGGTAACTCTTGGGGGTTCAAATAGGAGGGAAAGCCACTGGCGAGTGACGCCTACAATCGAACGTGCGATGCCATTGCCGCATGGCAAACCCTAGTTGACGCCACATGCGTCATCTAGTTGGCGCGACGCCCGAAAGAAGCGATGTGGGCCTGCCAGTTTCATGGTTCACAACAGGCGCTCTGTTTCGTTTGCTATATGAATTTTAAGTTTGCTAACCACATGTCCCATGCGGTACTCTGTTTCGTTTGCTTTTTTTTTGTTTGAAGAAATGCCATTTTTCAAATGTTCTTCTATGGTTTTTGATTCGGTTTATTGCTTAGGTTTTTCCTTTTCTATTTTTCTCTTCTCTTTTTCCAGGTCTGGTTTTTCTTATGTCTTCCTTCCTTTATTATTCTTTATATATTTTTTGTACTGTAAAAAAGTTTCTAATATGAGTGAATATTTTTTAAACATACACTGGACATTTTTTAATATACATTGAACATGTTTTCGTGATGAAATAAAAAGGTTAGGTTATAAAACATAACAGGTTTGTAAGGACTAAAGTGTAAAGGGGAAAGCAAAAACTGGGAAAACGACGCGGTCGCCTCTCCTTGCAGCACGTGTCGAGCGCGGACCCCCCCCCCCCCCCCCCCCCCCCCCAACGTCACGTAGGGAAGCATCGCGTAGTGACCTCCGCAAGGGTACCCCTTAACTAATGATTTCATTGTTCTTTTGAACCATTTGTTGTTCAAAGATAGAGTGAATTCACATTTTACCTCATGAATGCGATGACACTTTCTAAATTTTTACCAAGTGTAGTCGAAATTTCTCCAAGCTACTTATTTAAGCAACTTTGTTCTCCCCTAAAATTTGCCCTCGGTTTTATCTCGTTAACAATTATATCATTGTTTTGTCAAATGCGTCTCACTATCGGGGTTGATCAGTGGCGCGGGATACTGTATCCGGGTGTGTCTAGAGCACATCTAGATGTGCTCTAATTATTGCACATCTAAGTGAGTGAATTAAGTATAAAGAGAAAAAAAAGAAAATATTCACACGAATCTCAATGTAAAATCAATGACATATGACTTAGATGTGCAATACTTATGGCACATCTAGATGTGCTTTAGCAAAACTGTACCCCTTAACTAGTGATTTCATTGTTCTCTTGAACCATTTGTTGTTCAAAGATAGAGCAAAATTCACATTTTACCTCCTGAATGCGATGACACTTTCTACATTTTTACCAAGTGTAGTCAAAATTTCTCCAAACTAATTTGAGCAACTTTGCTCTCCCCTTAAAAAAAGCAAATTTGCCTAGGTTTTACTTCCTCCGTCCGAAAATACTTGTCATCATAATGGATAGAAAGAGACGTATGTACTATCTTGTTAACAATCAAATCATTGTTTTGTCAAATGCATCTCACTGTCTGGGCTGAACAGAGGTAATTCCTCAGGGTGCCTGAATAATCCTGCTTAGCAGCAGTAGCACACTTCGTTCTCGATAATAAGAAACAGAAAAACAGCATCACGCTTCCTCCTGTCGCCAGAAGCACGCCTCTGACTCTGAACCCATGTGAGCTTCTACATCAATGTTGCCTGATAGCTTGCTTGAATCAATAGCCACATGCTAAATTTACGTTGTCGCCAGAGTCATCTATATTTACAGGGCTGAACTATAAAAATAGGCTGATTAAAATTGGTACAAATATTATGTCAATTTGTAAGAAAAGACGTACACCAGCAGGTTGACGCGTGGAAAACCCAAAATAAGCACTTCTATAGAAAGGTGCAGCATCAGGCGTCAAAATGCAAGATGGATCATGAACCAATAGAGAGAATTGATTCAACTATATATTTCTATAAACAACTCAGGGTCGCCTGCGCATGCATACGCACCGTCGATGAGACCCTCGACCAAGGCGCTCACTCTAATTGTCCAATCTCAAACTCGCTCCACCAATCTCACCACCCAATTATCAGAAACAGGGTGTGTGCCTAGCAAGAATACATAATAATAAATCATGGATACTAATCAGGCATGATTTAGTATCTCGGTGGCGCTGGCGGCATCCGGTTTGGTGTGCGTCTGCTGCTCGAGTTGGGATCCCCATTTTCAGAGCGTCTGCGACTGTCAGCGCTTCTCGATCTTGATTCGATGTTTGGGGCAGGGCCATTTGCTGCAGAATCGAAGGCTGACCTCCAGTCCTCACCAGGGCGGCCAGGTGTCCTGGGGCTCTCTGTAAAAGATTTCCATTTCAAGTTGTTATAAATACAACAATATGCATATCAGGTGGAACCTCCTCAACCTAAACTGCCTAAGATACCCTAAATCTTACAGACCGGTCAAAGAAAATTAGTACTGCCTCTTGAAAAAGTAGGACATGATTTTACAGTTCAAGTTTGAAGTTTGACAGTAAAGATTACACGTGTTTCTCAATACAAATCCAATGCACGTGTTTCTCATTACAAATCCAATGCTACATATCATAGCAGACGCATTACTGGATTATGTGTGGTCAAACTACACCCCACATTTCCTGAATGAGGTAGGCAAACATCCAAGTAAAAGCCAACTTGGTGATATTATTCAGACAAAAGGGGGAAAATCAGCTTACCAGTTTCAGGACTGTCATTTGAGTAAGAAGAAGCAGCAGCTCGATTGTCATGGATACTAAGTTGACGTGTGAGCTTTGACAGCAGAGATGATTGCTTTTGGTACTTTTCCCTTCTACGTTTAGCATTGTGGTCTTCTTGGAGAAGTTCTTCAATTTTTGCATTGCTTTGCCCGCTGGCAATGAGAAACATGTGAAGGTATGAAATGCAGAGATACGTGAAATTTTAAAGAAAACTTAAACATTGGATCTCCATCTATCATGCAAGCAGACTATGATAAATATGGAATAATGCATCATCAAACTGTTTCACAAAAAAAAATCCGAGAATCAAAAATTGGATGCCTGTAGCCCTCTACGGACAGGTTCCTTAGTCATAAATCATCCTTTTCATACTAGTACCAAAGAAGAGATAAAAGCTATCCGGATTTCCTTTCCCATATGATGGCTAGCATATAGAATTAGGTACTGTATAAGAGTTAGCATGCATTCCAAAGCAGCTTGTATTCACCTTTTTCAATCGAATAGAACTATACTCAAACATGAAATAATAGAAGAAAGTTTAAAGACAGGCACATACAGTATGCTAATCTCCAGAAGAAATTAAAACTGTATTTCTGGACAGAGCATTCACCTTATAGAACTATATAGCTGGTTCAACATATCCTCCTTTGCTTTCTCCACTTGGCAGAGCACAATAGCCTGATAAGCAAACAAATAAACTTTGATGAAGACTCACCCCAGATCATTAGGTCAAGTGAACTAAATAAAGCTATATAGAACACAAACCTTCGGGACATTTGCTGCTAGACTATTTAAAACAGCCTCAACATAACCGCGAACTTCTTGAGACATCCACCTAAGTTCTTCTTCAGGATCAGCTGGTCTCCGTATCATTGCATCCTTTCAAATGTAACAGGGATCAGATGTGACTTGCAAACAAGAGAAGATTCTATGTCGACACGTCAAAAGAAAATCAACTGTGCATAAGCTAGAACTTACTGTGGAGCTATCTGTCTGGCTTTGCTTCAGCGGTCCACCCTCAGTATTTGCAGCCTTGAAAGAACCACCTTTGCTTTGAATTACAGCTTTTATCTTATTTACCCACTCAACCTTGTCAGCAGTGCTCTCAGCCTTCAATACAACAGCGCTATGAGCTGCAAAACAAGAAAACCAGTTTATGAAATGAAAAATGAAGTAAACATGATGCTATAATGTTCAGGGGTGTTAACCTTTAAGAACTGTCTTATAGGCGACCCTGTTAGTTATCTTGAACACAAGGCTTGGGCCTTTTTCAGGTCCATTAGCCTTTTTTGAATCCTTTAAGCTTTTAGAAGGTTCTTCCTCATCTACTTCCTCGAGGTTGCATTCCTACACAGTACACCATACAAAGTTGCTGGATCAGTTCAAGTTTATATATAAATCTTAAGAGTTACACGTGCAATGCTTCTTTGGACATGCTCTTCCCGGTGGAATTAAGGAAAGACAATAAACTACTGAACTATTAAAACACTAACACGAAACTGAGAAATCATGCAACATCATTACCAAGTACTCCCTCCGTTCCTAAATATAAGTCTTTTTAGACATTTCAAATGGATTACAACACAGATGTATGTCACTGGCGGAGGGTAGTGGATGCGAAACTGGGCCACGACCCCCCCTTCCAAATTACAAAAAGAATTTTATACTAGGTATATTCACTACTTTAGCACAACCCATGAGATAATGCCCAGTAGCAGTCTAGGAACAGCGTCCATCCCCGATTCTCCACGGCTCCGATAGACTGCTACTGCAGGGCTAGATCACTACCAGGCCACAGCTATTGTGAACCGTCGTCCGCTGACATGATTTGAGCAACCGACCATTGCGAACTCGTCCGTTCATCTGATGACCTCCTTGGCTCCTCCTCTTTATCGACTTGTGTATCCCCTTCTTAACGGTTGGAGGCTTGGAGCTGCACACCGCTGACGCCGGCAAGCCACCACGCCGGACGGTGGACGCACCAGCACTAGCGCGCACTGTACCTTAATCCTCTTGCTGGGTTGCGGCTCCTTGTTGATTGAAACCAAACGCCTTGGAGCCTGCTGGTTGGTGCTTCGTGCTTGCCTTGCTAATTACTTGGTTAGTTTACTACAGAAAGTGTATGTCCTATTTTTTGATTGGAACGGAGAGAGTAACTGAGAAGCGAGGTGTGATGATAATTTATTCATATAGATGTCCACTGCATCGGTTAAATGCTGGAAAATTTGATGCATTATAAATTCCTGATTTAGATATATAGCAACAATGGAAACGGCATATTATTTAGTCATAAATTATGGGATCCCTACAAATTATCGCTTACACATGTTCTATGATGAGTAGCTTTTTCATGCATATGGTGTGTTTTTAGATGGATTTGGCCCCCTCTTGTGTTTTGGTCATGCTCCGCCACTGATGTATGTAGACATATTTTAGAGTGTAGATTCACTCATTTTGCTCTGTATGTAGTCACTTGTTTTTTTTCGAGAAAACGCAAAAGACTTTTGCGTTTCATTGTATTGAAAAGAAGGGGTTTGGTACAATCCTCCTAGGAGGCAGATTTACAAGGTGAGTACAGGCACACTAGTGAACATCCCAGGTCTGTGGCAAGATAGCCCGGAGCCCGAAGGCTCCAGCTCTGGCCCAGAGTGCGGCCTCTTCCTTAATCCTAGCAGTTAGGGAGGTAACCGACGGTGGTGTGCCTTCAAACACGCATCCATTGCGATGCTTCCAGATCATCCAAGGGACGAGCAAGGCAGCGGAGGCCAATCCCTTGTGCATAGGTTTAGGGGTGTCATGTTTTGCAGAGCGCCACAAGTCATGGAGAGTGGCACCATCAGTGGGCAGCAGGCAGGAGAGGCGTAGCCATGAGAGGATCTCGTGCCACACTACGCGGCTGAAAGGGCACTCCAGGAGTAGATGGTGAATCGTCTCCGGGGCCTGATCACAAAGTGGGCAGCGCTGTGGGTGCGGCAGGTTGCGTCGCGCTAGGCGGTCGGCCGTCCAGCACCGGTCGAGGTTGGCAAGCCAGTGGAAGAAGCGTACCCTAGGCGGTGCCCAGCACTTCCATGTAAGCTTCCAAGCCTAGCATCTGGTTGAGCCATGAAAAGTGGCAAGGTATGCAGACTTGGCGGAATACTCGCCGTTCGCGGTCCACTTCCAGCGAATGCGGTCTGGTGCGTCGCTGAGGGCAGTTTCGGCGAGCATGTGCCAAAGGCGTAGGTATTCTCCAATCTCTGGGATGCCAATCATGCCGTGGATGTCCGTGGCCCATTGGTTCGCATGAAGGCCGTCCGCAACAGTTCTTGACTTGCGACGTCGTTTGGGGATGAGAGCATAAAGGAGAGGCGCGATCTGTCCGAGATCTTTTCGATGACCTATGTTGTGTTGAAGGGATATCTATATGATCCGATCGATTGCATAAGACCCGCGGTAGCAATAGAACGGGGAAAGTTCCGGCACGAATCTCCGCAATTACTTGTTCGGATTTTACATATTGATCATTTTGCACTAGAATCAAGCTTTTTGAGGGACCGCACGCCCGTTGATCCATCTGTCCTCCCAAAACAGGGCATGTTGGCCATCGCCAATAGTCATGGCAGTGGAGGCGAAGAAGAGCGCGCGCTCCTCGGGCGCGAATTGCAAGTCAAGGCCGCTCCAGGCCCTGCTATCGTCAACTCGGCTGAGCCATTGCCACCGCATGCGAAGGGCGAGGCCGGTGCGCTCGAGGTCGTGAACACCGAGGCCGCCGAACTGGATAGGCCGACAGACACGCCGCCAGTTGACGTGGCAATTGCCGCCATTGGCCTCGGTGCGGCCAGCCCAGAGGAATCCTCTTTCAATCTTCTCAAAGAGTTTGATGGTCTTCTTTGGCGGCGCAAGCACAAGTAGCTGATGTATGGGGATCGCGCTCAAGACCGCCTTGACGAAGGCAAGGCGGCCGGCTTTGTTCATGAGCCAAGCTTTCCAGGAGGGTAACTTCCCAGCGACTTTGTCGACAACGGGTTGGAGCTGGGCAGCAGTGGGGCGACGCAGCGTGAGCGGGATGCCCAAGTAAGTGAGCGGGAATTCGACGATGGGGCATCCCAGGTGCGTGACAACATGAGCAGCGTCCATGGTGTCGCAGCGGATGAGGGCCGCAGCGCTCTTCTGGAAGTTCACGTGCAGGCCGGAGGCGCGCCCAAAGAGCTGCAAGATCTCCTTCACCGCCGCAATATCATCCGGCGAGGGGTGGCATAGGAGAATTACGTCATCGGCGTAAAGGGATATGGTAGGAATGGCGTGGCGCGGGTGGAGCTGCTGCATGACCCGGAGCTCGATCGCGCGATGGAAGAGCCTGCCCAACATATCGACAGCCAGGACGAAGAGCTGTGGGGAAACTGGATCACCTTGGCGCAGTCCACAGCGGTGCCAAATCGCTGGTCCGGGGTTGCCGTTGAGGAGAACCTTGGTGCTGGCCGACGACAGGAGAAGGGCGATCCAATCAAGGAAGCGGTTGCCGAAGCCATGGCATCGCAGCACCTCAAACAGGAAAGGCCACGAGACGGAGTCGAAAGCCCGCGCCAAGTCAAGCTTCAGAAGCACGCGAGGGGCACCAAGTTGATGCAAAAGCCGCGCGGATTGACGCACAAGGATGAAGTTGTCGTGAAGACTTCGCCCGGGGATGAACGCGTTCTGGACGTTGCTGACAAGATTGTTGAGCTTGGGGGCTAGGCGGAGCGAAAGCAGCTTGGCCAGGACCTTGGCAACAATGTGAATTAGGCTTATGGGCCTATAATCCCCCAGGCCATTGGCATCGGCGCGCTTGGGGAGGAGCGTAATTAGCGCCTGGTTAAGGCAGCTAAACCCGCGGCCACGCAGCGCGTAAACCTGGTCAAAGACACATCGGAGGTCGTGCTTGATGACCGGCCAACAGGAGCGAAGGAACTCCGCGGTGAAGCCGTCCGGGCCGGGCGCCTTGCGAGACGGCAAGCTTTTGATGGCTTGCCAAATCTCATCTTCACTGAATGGCGCGTCGAGGTCCTCCAGGTTTGAGGGCTCAATGAACTGCGACAGGTCAATGGTGCGGTCACGTGGCACGTCCGTCCCAATCCGGCTATCGAAGTGCTCGAATGTGGCCGCGGCCATGTCGCTGGGATCAGTGAGCACGGCGCCATCGACAGAGATGCCATGGATCCAGTTCTTCTGCTTGCGGTACGTGCACAGGCGATGGTACAACATGGTGTTCGCGTCGCCGTCTTTGAGAGATGCAATGCGTGCGCGCTGCCGGGCGATCGTCCGCTCAAGGGAAGCAAGGCCAAGGTAGGAGAGCTTGATCTGACGACGCAGCCAGTCTTCATGCGGTGATAGGGCGCGTTGTTCTTGCGCGGCGTCGAAGCGGAGCAGCAGCTCGCGAGAGATCGCAAGCTGGTCTCGCACGTTACCAACGGAACGCGCGCTCCAGCTGGTGAGTTTACGCGCTGTGGCCTGCATGCGCCGTTTGAAACGCCGGAACGGATCGGCGTCATCCACCGAATGCCACGAGGTCGCCACGATCTCCAGGAAACCGGCGAGGCGAGTCCAGTACTCCTCGAAGTGGAATCGTCGGTGCGCTGATGGGAGAGGCGAGCAATCGAGCAAAAGGGGGGAGTGATCCGAGACGACCGAGGCGAGGCAACGCAGGTGGCATTCGACGTGAAGCTCATCCCAGTCCGTGGAACACAGCACCCGATCGAGATGGACCAAGGTGGGCGGGCTCTGCTCATTGGACCACGTATAGCGCCGGTCGCTGAGGTAAATCTCCTTGAGCGCGAGGTCGTTGAGGACGCGTCGGAAACGCCCCATCATTCTCCGATTGAGATTGCCGTTGTTCTTGTCCTCATCACGGTAGATCATATTGAAGTCTCCGCAGATGAGCCATGGACTGGGGTAGGCGTCGCGGATGTCGCGGATCTCCTGCAAAAAAGCGATCTTGGCGTTGTTGTCCTGGGGGCCATAGACGATAGAGAGCCACCACAGCACGCTTGTGCCACCAGGGGTCGTAACCCGGGCGGAAATGGTGTTGGTGGTGAACATCGGGTCCGTGATCGACACGTCCCGGCTCTTCCACGCCAGCAGGATCCCGCCACGGGTGCCGCTCGCTGGGAGGTAAACATATTCATCAAACTCAGATCCCAACGTCTCAAGGACAGTCGACGAGTAGACGAATTCCATTTTAGTCTCTTAGAAGCAAGCGATCGAAGTGCTGGAAGTTACAACAAGCGAGCGAACTGCCGTACGTCTGGCACGGGCGTTGAGGCCGCGAACGTTCCAATTGATGATTTTGAGGCCGTGATCCATTAGGAAGAGGTCGACGAATGGGCGCACATCGGCGCGGCTAGGCCTCGATCGGGCTGCCCGAGATCACCGTGGTGACAGGCGCCGTGGACGGGTCAGCGGGTAGCACGCGGCCTACAAGCGCGGCAATGGCCGTCAACACGGCATGAGAAAGGGGCGCAGCAAAGACCCCGTCATATGCCTTCATGGCCTCGGCGGAGATCACTTGATCGGTGCCGATGATGCCAAGGGTGCGCAGTATCTGGACCTGCGCACGGCGCTCAGCGGTGGGCGGCGGGCTGGGCTTGGCCTTCGCAGTAGTGGCAGATCGTCCGCAGCGTGGAGAGAAGTTCAGGGGCTGCCGGCGTCGTTTGCGCGCAGGGTTGGGCAGGGCAGAGCAAGTCTGCTTTGTTGCCGCTGCGAGGAAGTCTCCAAGGGTCTAGGAGCTGACAGGGGCCGGCTGTCTGGTGCGTCGCAGAGTGATTGGCGGCGTGGCAAAACGCCCTGCGCTGCGCATCTAAGGCGCATGGGACACAGGGGTGGATTGCAGCGTTGACGGGCTTGGGGGAGCAGGCCTGCTGGCATGAGCATCAGGAGGCGTGGGCCTTTGCAATATGCGTCTGGGTTCCTGGGCCGCCGGGGAGGGGCAGCCCAAATCAGCGTCCCCAATGGCGGCGGCAGGATAGGGCGCAGGCGCGATGAGTTGCACCATATGATCCGCGTCCCGCGTAGCCGAGGAGGGGCTGGCATGCAGCTCAGACAGGGCCACGGGGGTGGACAAGGGCGCAGCATCACGCGTCGCAGTGGCGGGGCCGGCATGCAAAGCAGCAGGTACTTCATTGGCCACAGGAGTTGACGAGGACAGCGGATCAGCCTCGGGAGCCACAGGAAGCGGGGCCGGGACCTCACTAGCAGAGGATAAGCTGTCCGGATCCCCAAGCACGCAAGCATTGGCCAAGGTGGGTCCATCACCAGTTTGGCTGTCTCCCTGCGCGCATGGCGACGCGCAAGACTGGGCCGTTATGGGCCCGGCTGCAGGAGGAGTGTGGGCGGGCGCCAATTGGCTGTTGCCAGCTGTCGAGGTGGCAAGCACCACCGCAAGGGTGGGCGACCCGGTCGGTCTGGGATCCGCTGCAGCTGCAGCTTTGGCCAGCGCAGCCTGAATCCTGGCCCGCTTTTTCTTTCCGCCCCGCTTTCCTCTTTTGGCTTTGCGACTAGGGGGGTGGGCCCCCGCATGCGGCCATGCATCCATGCATCTGGCACGGGACGATACAGGCGGAGGCGCATGAGCAGCCGCGGCGGCGCGGGACGCCAGCCAGCCAGGGTCGACCGCCACGCCATCGGCCTGTAGGCGGTAGTCACTTGTTGGAATCTCTAAAAAGACTTACATTTGGGAACGGAGGGAGTATAAGTCTTTCTAGACATTTCAAATGGACTACAACATACGGATGTATGTAGACATATTTTAGAGTGTAGATTCACTCATTTTGCTTCGTATGTAGTCACTTGTTGGAATCTCTAAAAGGACTTATATTGGGGAACGGAGGGAGTAGAAAAATAATACTCCCTCCGTTCCGAATTACTTGTCTTAGATTTGTCTAGATACGGAGGTATCTAGCACTAAAATGAGTCTAGATACATCCGTATCTAGACAAATCCAAGACAAGTAATTCAGAACAGAGGGAGTACATGTAACAAATGCAAAACTTATGCACACCTCGAGAGTGATGACACCACGAAAATGCCTTTCCTCTTGCTTCTTTGTGTATCCAAGCTGATAAAACAGATGGTGAGCCCAACCAGGCATACAAACAAGTAAAATAATCAACAGCATGTGCCATGAAAATTATGAAAGCAATTAACAGTCTGAAAAAAATCCTTTCAAGTTCAAATGTATCAAAACACCACCAATCAACAAGTATGGAAGACTGACCAACCTTTCCACTCTTCTCATTTAGGACGAACCACCTCCTGCTCCACCCGTTAGCTTTTGCACTTTTCTTCAAAAGGTAACCTGAAGAAAAGGGGGGAATATGTTCATACGCCATACTAAAGTTGCATAGATCAGCATGTACATCAGTACATTATTACTGTGCATCAAGTACATGTTAGACTCCCCCATGTGGCATCGGTCTTATATGTAATTTTACTTTTTGGCTGGTGTTCCTTTGTGCAAAGGCTAGTGCTCTGCTATCTTTTCAGTTTTGCCAGGTCGGTATGTACGTGACTTGTACTATGATCCTTATGATATAAATGAGACATGTATTACCATGCAAAAAAAAGACTCCCCCATGTGGTTCAAAACTCAAAGTGCTCTATGATTCGAATTCTTGCGAAAATGTCCATGTTATTCTAAATGGACTAAGCTGACTAGGTGTATAAAGATGAATTTCATTTTACATGAAACAAGGATGTGCCCAGTTGCGTGAAGAAACATAAAAATATAAGCTGTCGTATTCATTTCATGGAACGAACGACATTTTGCACAAGTTCAACATTTAATAATGGATTTCCTTTATGACCAGACTTCAGCAGACAGATTTACTGCCTTCTTTTTTACCTGCAGTAATTTCACCAGCAGGACCAGCAACCTGCAAATTTGGTCCCTCTTTTGTGTCTTTGTCTGGACTTGGTTTTTCTTTCGTTGATTTTGAGCTACCGCCGGCTTGCTCAGATTTTGTTTGGGGACTGGAGGCCTAAAATCAAATAATAGTTTATATTAACCAAGGGCAACATGTGCTCTATGTCCACAGAGAAAAATGTATTACTATTGAATAATGAATATCATATTATATTTTCTAACAGAGACATGCAACTGTGCATCGTAAGAAAATAAGCATAAGCCATACCCTGTTTGTCACGGATTGTTCAGACTCTTGTCCTTTCTTGGAAGGTCGGTTTTTCATTTCGTCCTCACGGCGCTGCCTCTCCATTCTGCCACCAAACAAAAAGGGCAACGGCATGCATTCAACAATTTTATCATGAAATCAGCATAGTTTGGCAAAAGTAAATACTTGGCCAATTTCTTTAGCAAGCAAAGCAATTAACACATATTTTGTAGCACGAGGAAAAACATGCTAAACAGTGGGGTGACAAAGACAAGGATGACAGAGGGTTGAACCAGAAAATGCATACAGTTTTCTGGGATCACTTATAAAGGTAATAAGAGGGAGCTATCTGAAAATAGGATGAATACTTCCTCCTGAAGCATCTCAACGTAAGATAGATTGTGGGAAATGAAGTCACAAATTGAAATCGGAAACAATGAGGCTGAAACAGCAATTAAATGCTAGAGACCAAACAACAAATTACACAAAACTGAAAGGAGGGCTAGAAACATCAACAACCAACCTTCTTTGTACTAGACGGATGAAATGTTGAGCAGGAACAAAGGCACGCTCCATGTCAACAAGAGCAACTACCATCTTTTTGGCGTCACTTTTAAAGCTATCCAATGCATTCGATGCTATTGCAATGACCTAGAAAAAAAGGACAAAATAGAGTGTACACTCAGAATGGTCAAAGATGGAACCTATCAACAAGCAAGCAGAAAGGTGCTTCTCTAAAACATATAGGTGATACCTCACGCTTGAATGGAGGATATCTTCCAAGCCCAGGTGTGGCATTAGCGGACGCATTGACTATGTCCAACAATACACGGTGTACCTAGTAGCGTATGAACAGTAAAAAATAGTTTTGCCATGTCAGTAAACAAGATAAATATGTCAAAAGATTCTACGACCTTGCATAAGCACATGGATGCTTAAATATTAGGTCAACATAATAGGGAAGAAATGTCACGCTAATACCACCCAATATACAAAAAAACTGAACTAGAATTATGGAACTCTAATATTTGCAGCCTTGGAAGCACAAATTCAACATCAATTCTGTAAACCCAAATCAGGTAAGCTCAGCAAAAATGAAAGAACTTGATATCCAATCAAATATATCCAGAAAGAAATCAAATTGAGGATGTTTGTCTAATGTTGCCCCAAGGAGGGTAAAAGTGGATGTGGCGTAGAGCATAATAAACAATAGGGTTTGTCTAATGCTTTTCTTAAATTGAACATTAGCCTCAAGGGAAAAGGAGAAAGTCTAAACAAGTTTTACTTCCGTTGCCCAGGGATTGCATACCTCGTCAACACATAGTCGTGATGGCTCCTTTGCCATGTCTAGTACTATTTTTATTAATGACCTCAACCCTTTCTCTGGAGATATCAAATATGGTTGATAACCGTCGGCTTCCAGGACAATCTAGAAAATCAAGAGAATAAAACTTTTTTATAAAAGGCAGAAAATTGCTACCGTAGTTTATCTTAGAAGTGAAAGTGGCCCTACCCTTTTGACATTGTTGAGATCAAAATGTCTGTCCAATGGTAGCTGTTTAATTCTGTCTGGAAACTTGCCTTCAAAACTTGCAACAATTTTCCACCCAGACCCCTTTCATATGGAAAAAAAATGCACTAATCTTGTAATCAATTATTCAATTTTTGGGGGCATAATTCAAATATAGAAGAAGTCTACTTTTGAAGTTAGCCACTAACCTCGCCAGATGTAATATGAGCAAGAAACTTATCTTCAAATTCCCGGCACAGCTCCAACGCAACTGCTCGGGTTCCTTCAGGACTTTGTACCATAGATTCTCCGAGCCTTGCCAGCTCAGCTTGCACCATCTGGGATTTACCCTGAAGGCTGAAACAGTAACGCATATTACTGAATTAGCATCAATGCGGAAAGGGACAGACTTCATGTAACTCTATGCATATATCAAACTAATAGATGTACCGTTAAAGCATGAGGCAAGATTCTTACCCAGTCAATAGGTTAGGAAGACGCACTTTCATCCTTTTACGTATCTGCTTAGCAATGGTGCTAACCAGAGAAACTCTACCTAGCTTACTATGGGGAGCTCCAGTTAAGATGGACTTGAGGGTCTCAGCTTCAGCTTGCCATGCTGTTTCCAGCGAGTTCTCAGAACCAACTGATCCAGATTGTGCCGATGCAATTGCTACAGATTGTCCTACCAGAGCGACCCACTCAATGTCAGGAAGGTTTTTTGGGCCCTTGTTCAAGAGAAGGGCCTGAACACAAGCTATAGTTTTCGCATCTCCATCTGCTTGATCAATCTTGCTTAAGATACCGATAGTTCTCGAACCTACAGCGAGTGGAAAACATCATTTACCAAAGAACAAAGTGTGGTGTTATTATTGATGATATTTTTTCCAGTTCAAAAGACAAACCATCTGGATCAATATCCTTCGCCAGCCTAATAGCTCGAGATGATGCAACTTCAGCTGCTTGTACCGCAGGTATCACAACTAGCAGTATTGCATCATTGTGCCCAGCATAATCATTGATCTAAATTGAAAAGGAAGTCAGCATTGAGTAGCGGAAAGTAAACTAGTATAACGAAATTAAAGAACTATTTTTGACATGCTGTCAAAGTAGGCAAGTAAGAATAGTTCAAAAGGCTCCAGAAAAATATAATGATACATAACTGCATAAAAATGATTTCCACACGACAAAATTTGTGTGAAGCTAACATTGTAATAATAAGATATATAAATCACGTATATGGTACAAGATGTTTATGTCGAGACTATATCAATATATTTTGAGCAGTCGTCATGATTGGCTACTGTAAGCTACTCTAATATTCTAATATCTCAGCATTAACATTATATCAGAACTAGTTGACAAGTAAAGTGTCCATATTTAAATGCTTACCATTGAATCATCCACAGCTCGCTGATCTAACCCAGGTAAATCAATCAGTTTTAGCGGGGGAGCTGAAAACATAACAACAAAATGTACAATGAGAGATTGAGTGGTTTTAACAAAGCACCACAGCAAATACTAAGGGCAAACAGAAATAATAAGAACAGATTTAGTATAGAAACTACGCAGAGGAATTATCAGCGATGAAACATCAAAACACTTAATTGTGGAAAGAAATGGACAGCTCATGCTTCAGCAATTACACACATTGCAAGATTTTTCTGTTGCTATTTCCCACAGCACACACAATACAAGAAACATAAATATCATAGCCCGATTTAAATGCTAGCTGTTTCATACTACAAGTACAAGGAGCACTCACTTCATGTACTAAAAATGTCGACATGTCCTCTGTACCAGTCTATAATCTATGCTGCTATGTTCATTGCTAATTGAAGGATAAGCAGGTATAGGTTCACTGAAATCATTATATTAAATTAATGGACAAACCTGTGCTCGTTCTCAGCTTGAGCAAAATCTCATCTGAGCGGCCCCTGCCAGACACACTCTTGCTGAGCCTATCCTGCAGAGAATGCCGCAGAGCACCTGCACATGAAAAAATTCAGCACCAGGTCGAACCGAAGTTGGTGATCATGCTAAACAAGGCTGTGAGATCCTACTGACTTGCGGACACCTGCTGCGACTTGCTATCGATCTGCAGCACGATAGACTTGGTGCTGAGGCCCGGTTCCCTCTGCAGGTCCACCACGATCGGCGCCCTGGTTGCCCCGTTCTCCCCCGTCGGCTGCACCACACAACACCACCAATCCAATACAATCCAATCCAATCCGATTAACAGACAACTCCGAGGGAGAGATATATGGAAGAAGTGGGGAGCCAAGCTACTGGACTAAAGGCTCACCAACACGGGATGGCCGATGAGGCTGTTCAGCACGGCCGACTTGCCTGAACCCTGCACAAACAGATCGGAGCGATCAGATCGGGGCACAAGGCGACGGTTCTGAGGCGCGGGGGGGCCGCCGGCCGGCACTTACGACGTTGCCGAGGACGACGGCGTTGAGGAAGGTGGACGGGCGCCTGGGCGCGGCGTCGTCGGAGGGGTCGTCGTCGGCGAGGAGCGAGGCCGCCTGGCGTATCGACTCGGAGAGCTGCGACAGCTCCTCCATGGCCTCCATGGTGGGTCTCTACAGCCCCGGCGGAGGCGGATCGGGCGCGGCCGATGGATCGAGGGGCGCGGCGGCGGCGGAGACCTGGCCCTCGTCGGCCTGACGCGGGTTTGAAATCCGGTCCGCCGATATGGGGGAGGCGAAACGTGGACGAGGGAGAGAGATAGGGGAGAGGAGAAGAGAGGGACGGGGGACGAGGGACGGGGGAGTAGTCGTTTGCTTGCTTGGCTGCGAAGGAGGCGTTCGACTCGAGTCAGTAGTGCGGTCGGGAGTCCGGACGTGCGTGCGGTCCAGCCGGTTCGGGTAAGCAATGAAGGCTTGGGCCTCGTCGTCCTGTCTTGCTTGGATGGGAACACGGAGCAACTTAGGGATTCTCCAAGAAAAAAACACTTAGGTCTTCTTTGGTTTATACGAATTTTATAGGATTTCTATAGAATAGGATTTATATAGGAAATTTTTTTTAAGCCATTTGGTTTGTAGGAATTGATTTCTATTCATATGTAGGATAGAAATCAATCCTTCACATTTTGGAGGAAAAAACATTAGCTAAGATTTAATTGAAAAATTCCTATCCTATGCATTAAATGACATCTCTTTCTCTATAGGAATTGAGATACATGTCATCTCACTTCCTATGATCTTCCTATTCCTATAACATTCCTATCTTATGAACCAAAGGAGGCCTTAGCCCACCTTTGGTTTGGTTTGTAGTAAACCTGAGGATGGTTTGAAAACCGGGAGCAACTAGTTAACGAGCGCTTCTTCAGGAGCCTCGCAACGATCAGCGCCACTTGGCGCGCTCTCAGCTATTCGCCACGTGTCATGCTCTAGACGTTTTCTTCAGATTTTTTTATTATTTTTTCACACCCGTTTTCGGCATTTTAAACGGGGTTTTTCCGGGTTTTTTCGACGTTTTGGTTTTCCCCCGATCTTCCTTAGCTTTTCGATCAAAAAAAATTCGAAAAAAAATTGCGCGAAAAAAACGCATTTTCTTTTTTCTTTCTTTCGAAAGTCGCGGTTTTTTTCCCGCGAGAGGCACGGTTGTGCTTTAGCGAGAGTCGCGCCGTGTCTTTCGGAAACAGGAAAAAAACGTGTTTTCTATTTTTTCGCGAGAGTCAGGGTTTTGCTTCCGCGCGAGGCACGGTTGTGCTTTCACGAGAATCACGGCAGTGCCTCTCGGAAAGAGAAAAACAAAACGCATTTTCTATTTTTTTTTCTTTCGTGAGAGTCACGGTTTTGCTTCCGGAAGAGGCACGTTTGTGCTTTCGTGAGAGTCACGGCCGTGCCTCTCAAAAAGGGAAAAATACGCGTTTTTTATTTTTTTTTCTTTCGCGATAGTCACGGGTGTGCTTTCGCGAGAGTCACGGCCGTGCCTCTCGGAAACGGAAAAAAACGTGTTTTCTGTTTTTTTCCTTTCACGAGAGTCACGGGTGTGCTTTCGCGAGAGTCACGGCCGTGCCTCTCGGAAACGGAAAAAAACGTGTTTTCTGTTTTTTTTCCTTTCACGAGAGTCACGGTTTTGCTTCCATGAGGGGCACGGGTGTGATTTCGCGAGAGGCACGGGCGTGCCTCTTTCGGAAAGGGAAAAAACCATGCTTCCGGTTCGGTTTTTTCGTTCGGTTTTTTTCGTCTGGTTTTTTCTGAAAAAAAAGTTCGTCAAAACCTATCAACATGGGATCTAGTTTTGAAGATCTCGACGCGAGGAATCCAATGGTGAAAACGGTTCGAGATTTGGACGCACGGTTTAAAAGATAAAACATTTTGAATAAACAGATCTACGAAAAAAGGGAAAACTCCCAGGTTGCGACAAGTGGCGTGCTGCATATGCGCCACTTGTCGCAATCTGAGAAAGTGGAGTGTTCTTTGTAACGAGTACTTTTTAATTAGTGATTTCATTGAAAACCGCATCATACCTCAACTGAACCCACACGAAATTTTATGTCAACCCAACCACAATTAAACCCGTTTAAAAAATTATCAACCCAGTTAAAACCAAACCCATCCGATCTTTCCACCAAACTGAACTAAACCGAGTGCCCATTTATGGGTTAAAACCATTTTCTAAAGTGGGTTGAAAACTGTTTGCTCTAATGGGTCAACACATCAGCTTGCAAGGTAGCATCAGGTGGTTCAGGAAGATGGGCACCCGCAAGGTCCCGTTCGAATTCATACCTGACAAGCTGCCATAGAACCTTGTCACCGTGCCCGCCGTCTGGCCATCAATGGCGAGCCCACCTCCTCACCCGCTGCAGAACATAGGAGCAGCAGAGGAGCAAAGTGATAGCGCGGTGGCAAGAGCTACGACGGCAAAGCAGCAGCGAGTGGCGATGCCTCTAAATAAGAATCAGGCGGCTGCTGCCATGGACGGACAGAGCCCAGACGCCAGTACTCCATGTGCTCCGGTATGTGTCCACCGGCACCTCCGGCAGCTCCGGTCTTGACGCACAGAACACATGAAGCAAACCAAGGAAACGAGCGATGATGCAGCGCGAGGGACGGCAGTGAGGGTGGGTGCGCGTGTATGACCGCGCGACCCAGAGGGCAAGCGTCGCGTCGTGCACATCGTGGACAGCCCGACGGTGGCCAACGGCGGGTTCATCCAGGCGCCGGGGAAACCGACCAACCAATCCAAGTCTGGCGGCCTCTGCGACCTCTGCAGGGACGCCGTCGTGCAAGAGGAGGAGCCATAACTCCATCCGCCGAGCGCGACGTAGAAGCCTTCCAGCAGCTCCGGCCCCGCGCCGAACCTGGCAGCTGACAGGTCCCAGAAGATGTCGACCTTGCCGTCGTCGATGTCGAGGCTCTTGGAGCCCTTCTTCTTGGAGAAGAGCCAGAGCTTGATGTCCGCCTTGTAGAGGCTCTGGACGCCGATGCTGAGGCCCTACCCCATGAGACTCTTGCTCCAGGTGACCGAGATGACGCGGGGCCGGCCGGCAAATTGCGTCCGGTAGAGGCGGGTGACCAGGTTCTGCGCAGCGCCCTTTCCTACGCTGCTCGACACCAACCATGTCCGCTGTTACGGGCAGCCGTGGAGCAAACAGGCCTAAACAGTTCTCACAATTTGGGTATGACCCATGGGTTAAACTATTTGGAATCGGAACTGTTTGAACCCATACCTGATTATACCCAACCATTTGATACACAAAACCGAATTAAACTGAACCAATGTCAGAGTCAGCCCGTTAACACCCAAACTACACATACCCACATAGAGAAACCGACCCAACAAACCCGGTTATAGCAAAACCATTCTCAGATTTATGGTTTGTAGGAAGAAACTCCCTGTTACGTATTCTTTCAAGTTCAAATGCCGAGCGAAAATTATGGAAGTTTCTGTGGAAAATAGCTGTATCGGGGAAGGTGAGAATGTTCCTCTGGCGATTGTCTAAGCACTCACTGCCGATAGAAGATGTGAGGGTCCATAGACACATGTCAACTACATCGTCGTGTGGCCTCTGCGGAATGCCGGATTCATGGAGACACTCACTCTTGGATTGCACCATGTCGAGGTGCACATGGGCTCTTGCTGATGATGAGCTACTACATAAAATGTCAACCAACACTTAGCCTTGTGCAAAGACGTGGCTTTTTAATCTGATGGATGTGTTGTCCCATGATCAGTATGTGCAACTGTCGGTAACGCTTTGGGCGCTTTGGTCGGCTCGCCGCAAAGCTATACATGAAGGACTCTTCCAGAGTCCTCAGTCCATACATGCTTTCATCAATAGCTTCATCAACGAGCTAAACTTGATCAGGGAGAACCAACATATACATGCGCACCGGGGCGGATCAAGGGCCACCCATCCTCTCTGACCCAAAGCACCACCGGCCAGTTCCATGAAAATCCATGTTGATGCGGCAGTTCTGAAAGGAAGAGAGGGATCTACAACGGCTGTTTGTCGAGACAGCCTAGGCAACTTCCTAGGAAGTTCGGCATTGGTTATACAGGGAGTTGACGATTCCTCTATTCTGGAGACCATAGCATGCAGAGAGGCATTGGCATTGGCACAAGACCTCCAGCTACAACATATGATCGTAGCATCAGATGCCAAGCAAGTTGTCCAGGAGATAAACACCAGATCCAGAGGCAGAAACGGAGCAATTATCAGTGAGATTAACTCATATTCTAGTTTGTTTCAATGTAATTTTTCTTTTGAAAGTCGTGGGGCAAACTTAGAAGCTCATAAACTAGCCAAGCACTCGTTGTCTTTAGGTCTGGGGCGCCACGTTTGGTTTAGCCAATCCCATGATCTTGCTTGTATCCCACAATCTGTGGTATTCGATTAATAAAGCTTGGTGATCCTAAAAAACGTATTCTTTCAGGTGAGTTACCACAGGTGGTTGACGCGTCCCGGTGTTTTCCCCTATGGCGGCGGCCTAGGTTTCTCTAGTCCTCCAGCGATCTTTGCCGTGAGTTACCATTTTCTTCTCTTCCCTGAATCCACTATTGGCTTCTGTTTCTTCTCTAGCTAATCCAGGGGGTAGCTTGCCTGCCTTCCCGGCCTTGGTTGGACGAGGTCAATCTAGGGTTTTGGGCAGAATAGTCAAATTCTGGATCTTGTCCATGGCGAGTCCTTTCGATGGAAGTGGTTGTTACGCCCTCGATTTAATCCTACACTAATCATACACGCAAATGTGTATGATCAAGATCAAGGACTCATGGAAAGATATCACAACACAACTCTAGACACAAATCAAAATAATACAAGCTTTATATTACAAGCCAGGGGCCTCGAGGGCTCGAATACATAAGAGTCAGTGGAAGCAATAATATCTGGGTACAGACATGAGTTAAACAAGTTTGCCTTAAGAAGGCTAGCACAAAAGTAGCAACGATCGAAAAGGCAAGGCCTCCTGCCTGGGACCTCTTAACTACTCCTCAAAGCCGATGATGAGGACATGACTACCTTGGATACGACCAAAAATATTGCATACATTTATATTTATGAGGTGATTTCTAATGCAAACTATGTAATAATGTATTTATGTCATCCAGGACAAAAATACTTCAGAGACTTTTGTGCCATGTCTAATTGCAGGTGTATGGGACATTTGTACAATCCACATATGAAGATAAGGGAAAAAGAGAAGTTTAGGTGATGTTCAAAAAGTCCCCTCACGTCACTTTTGGGCCAAGAGAAGATAGAGTCCAAGTCTCTCACGTTCTGGATTAAGATTCGAACTGTGCAGACATACCTGACTCAAAACGCCAACAACTTTTTTATACGGACTCTGAATTGGGTGATTCTTTTTTTGTTTGAAAGTAGATTTCGTGCTCTTTCTAACACAATTGGACTCACCTTCAAATTCGCCTGGAGCGTTGATTTACAGACGAAACAATCTGACGTTGCAGCAGAATCCGAGTCAAACTACAAGCCCAAAGGTGTTGCATCACCTCCACTTGGGCCCATGAGCCTTGTACGACCTAGGGTTAGTTTTAGGCTGCCTTTAGATGTCCTCCCACCTCCTTAGCCGTCACCCCTTGCTCCTATATAAGTAGATCCATCTAGTAGCTTTTTTCTTGGGATTTGTTTAGTTAAAAGTTAGTCATTGCAACTTCGTGTACTTCGTTTGTGTCCAACGACCAGACCAAGACCGCTTTTGGATCCCCACCTTTATCAATACTTCATCTATATTATCATATTCTTGCTTGTTATTCTATTGCAGGCAGGAATAGACCTTGGTGGTCAGGCTGATCGTGCTTCTAGCATCGGCAGTAACCTCAGGAGATTGGTTTAGCGATTGCTAAGGCGCAACGTTGTGCACGTTTGTAGTTGGATCGTCAAAGTTGACTCCACCAAATCGATAGTTATCATCTCATCGAAAGATCGGGGCCCTCGCCTCTATCAGCCGAACTCCACGCAGAAACATCCTCGGGATCCTCTGGCTCTTGGACTCCATCATCTGGTTGCGATATCCGAGAAAAATAGAAAAGGGGGAAAAGAGGGAGCAAGCAACCATGAGTACTCATCCAAAGTACTCGCAAGCAAGGATCTACACTACAAATGCATTGGTATCAAAGAAATGGATAGTATCTATGGACTGAACTGTAGAATGCCAGAATAAGAGGGGGATAGCTAGTCCCATCGAAGACTACGCTTCTGGCTGCCTCCATCTTGAAGCATGTAGGAGAGAGTAGGTTCATCTGAAAGCAGTAACAACTACACTACTCTAATGCAAGCAGTAGAGGGAAAGAGTAGGCGATATCGGGATGAACAGGGGGGCTTGCCTAGTTGCTCTGGCAAGAAGGATGGGTCGTCATCGATGTAGTCGATCATGGGGGTATCGGCGGCAGTCTCAAGGTCTACCGGAAAGAGGTAACGGAGGGGGAACACAAATAAATAATAGAGCAATCAAAGCAACACAAAGCATAACATGGCAATACACGGTGCTAGGAGTGACCTAACATAGTAGGTGATACCGATGAAGGGGGGAAACATCCGGGAAAGTATTCCCGGTGTTTGACGTTTTCGGGCAAATGAAACGAAGGTGAGTTGTTGCATGTTCGCTATGCTAGGGATGCGTGACGGACAAACGGACTGCGTATTCGGATTCGTCTCGTCGTTTTGAACAACTTTCATGTATAAAGTATTTTTATCCAAGTTACGGTTTATTTTATTAATTTTTAAAGTTTCACCAATTTTCTAAAACTTTCTCGAATTGTTTTAATTTGAGTTTGACCAAGTCAATTGACTGGTCAAACAGAGAAGAGGGTAGCCCACATGTCATAGGCTATACCCAAAAAAATAAAAAAAATCTAACTTATTTAATTGGGGGTCCTACATGTCATCTACTACTAGACTAGCACTAAGCTACTCCTAAGCCAAACTAACCTAAATACTCCATCCGTCCGGAAATATTTGTCATCAAAATGGATAAAAGGAGATGTATCTAGATGTATTTTAGTTCTAGATACATCTTTTTTATACATTTTGATGACAAGTATTTTCGGACGGAGGGAGTACTAATTAACAGGACACACACCAACGCGCACACACAGCCCACTCGGCCATGGCCTTGGCCATGTCCAGCCGCAAGCAGCAGTGAGCAGCGCAGCAGTAGGGTAGCGGCAACACAACAACAGTTGCATCTTGCATCAGCAGGAGTAGCATAGTAGCGCAGCCAGGAGAGCAGCAGAACCCACTAGCAGTGCGAGCAGCACGCACACGGGTGTGGGCTCGCGCGCACACACATGGCGCAACCGGCGAGCGAGTGGCGTGGGCGCAAGGCACAACCAAGGCACAGTCGGTGAGCAGAGGGCAAGCATGGCGCGCAACGACGGCAGTAGCAACAGTAGAGTACTGCAAGGAGCAGCAGGCGCGCGTACGCGGACACTGAGCATCGGTCATGGTGCGAAAGGGGTCGAGAGAAACGGGATAGGCAATTATTCGATGTCTGAAACAAGGTGCGAAAGGGGTCAAGAGAAACGGGATTAAGTATGGCGTATGTTACCAAAATAGATCACTAGGAAGGTGGTCGTGATTTACACACGAGGCCACGCACGAGGAATAACTTTGGAAACCGGTGGTGCAAAGGAGAGTCAGCTTTCGATCCTATGGAGTTGTGGGTTATGGTCCCACCATGTGGGTTAAAGGTAGAAGGGGCGCTGACATCTTGCATGATCATGTAAGCAAGGCATGTCAGAGGATAGCCTGTCAGTTATGTCGGCACGATACCAAGGCGGGGGATGAAGAGAACCATTTTCTTGCTCGTTGAACGGGGCGGACCAATAGGCAAAGTTCTCGTCCATTGATGGCTACCGGAATGTCATCAATAATAGTAATAGGGTCTTGCTGACAGAATTGTACACCAAGGTGTTTACATAAGTAGGAGAATATTACTACTTAGATCATATAGATCACAAGAAAGTTTAAACCAAACAATGGAAAGGACAATATGATTATCATATTAAACGAAACAATGGAAAGGAAAATGTGTTTAAACACATATTGTAGTGGTATATCCTTCCCAAGGACAAGTAGAGTATTGATACGTCTCCGTCGTATCTACTTTTCCAAACACTTTTGCCCTTGTTTTGGACTCTAACTTGCATGATTTGAATGGAACTAATCCAGACCGACGCTGTTTTCAGCAGAATTGTTATGGTGTTATTTATGTGCAGAAACAAAAGTTCTCGGAATGACCTGAAACTTCAGGAACATCTATTCGGAAAATATAAAAAATCCTTGCAAAGGATGAAGACCAGGGGGCCCACCACCTGTCCACGAGGGTGGGGGGCGCGCCCCCCTACCTCGTGGGCCCCCTGGAGCTCCTCCGACCTCAACTCCAACTCTATATATTTGCTTTCGGGGAGAAAAAAAATCAGAGAGAAGAATTCATCGCGTTTTACGATACGGAGCCGCCGCCAAGCCCTAAAACCTCTCGGGAGGGCTGATCTGGAGTCCGTTCGGGGCTCCGGAGAGGGGAATCCGTCGCCATCGTCATCATCAACCATCCTCCGTCACCAATTTCATGATGCTCACCGCCGTGCGTGAGTAATTCCATCATAGGCTTGCTGGACGGTGATGGGTTGGATGAGATTTATCATGTAATTGAGTTAGTTTTGTTAGGGTTTGATCCCTAGTATCCACTATGTTCTGAGATTGATGTTGCTATGACTTTGCTATGCTTAATGCTTGTCACTAGGGCCCGAGTGCCATGATTTCAGATCTGAACCTATTATGTTTTCATCAATATATGAGAGTTCTTGATCCTATCTTGCAAGTCTATAGTCACCTATTATGTGTTATGATCCGTTAACCCTGAAGTGACAATAATCGGGATACTTACCGGTGATGACCATAGTTTGAGGAGTTCATGTATTCACTATGTGCTAATGCTTTGTTCCGGTACTCTATTATAAGGAGGCCTTAATATCCCTTAGTTTCCATTAGGACCCCGTTGCCACGGGAGGGTAGGACAAAAGATGTCATGCAAGTTCTTTCCCATAAGCACGTATGACTATATTCGGAATACATGATGTCGATGTCAAAACCGGCGGATCTCGGGTAGGGGGTCCCGAACTGTGCGTCTAAGGCGGATGGTAACAGGAGGCAGGGGACACGATGTTTACCCAGGTTCGGGCCCTCTTGATAGAGGTAATACCTTACGTCCTGCTTGATTGTTCTTGATGATATGAGTATTACAAGAGTTGATCTGCCACGAGATCAGAGAGGCTAAACCCTAGAAGCTAGCCTATGGTATGATTGTATGTTGTCCTACAGACTAAAACCCTCCGGTTTATACAGACACCGGAGGGGGCTAGGGTTACACAAGGTCGGTTACAAAGGAGGAGATATGCATATCCGTATTGCCTAGCTTGCCTTCCACGCCAAGTAGAGTCCCATCTGGACACGGGACAAAGTCTTCAATCTTGTATCTTCATAGTCCAGCAGTCCGGCCAAAGGATATAGTCCGGCTGTCCAGAGACCCCCTAATCCAGGACTCCCTCAGTAGCCCCTGAACCAGGCTTCAATGACGATGAGTCTGGCGCGCAGTGTTGTCTTCGGCATTGCAAGGCGGGTTCCTCTTCCGAATACATTATGGAAGAGTTTGAATACAAGGATAGTGTCCGCCCCTGCAAAATAAGTTCCACATACCTCCGTAGAGAGAATAATACTTCCACAAATCTAATCTGCTGACGCGTTTTGGTAGCATGACATCACACCACGGCCCGGTAATTATTTGAACCGTTTTTATTTAACTAGCCCCGCACATAACGCGAGGCAGTTTCTTGACACGTCTTGTCAAGGCAGAGATCGTGTTCCCCTTATCACGGGATTCTCATCAATACAAACGTGGGTAACCCAACCGCGCCTATTGGTATGACTCCTAGATCTTAGGCAAGTCTCGAACGGCCACGAGGAGGACGCCTGATATTCATCCCCTTTATAAAGGGGACAAGGCTTTTTCTTTTTCCCTCTTGTGCTCAATCGAATCCTTCCCCCGCCTCGAGTTCTAACACTCAAAGCTCAGGTCAGGTGCTTCGGACCTTCAATCATGTCTGGATCCAGCCTTCAAGGCCGGTGGGTGCCTTCCTCTGTCACGGAGGAGGACATCAAGAAGTTGAGGGAGGCTAGATATCTGACCGCTGAAATTTCGCATAGGCTGCCCGCCCGAGGGCAGGTCGTCCCTACTCCCGAACCCAACAAGAGCATTGTGTTCGTCTCCCACTTCCTCCGAGGATTAGGCCTCGCTCTGGATCCCTTTGTTAGGGGTCTTATGTTCTATTACGGCTGGATTTTCATGATCTGGCCCCGGATTCCCTTCTTCACATCTCGTCTTTTATTGTCGTATGTGAGGCCTTCCTCCGCATTACCCCTCACTTCGGCCTGTGGCTCAAGACCTTCGATGTGAAGCCGAAGATGGTCGAGGGGCAGTACGCAGCGTGCGGAGGTGCTCTAATAAGCAAAATTGCTGACGCTCCATGGCCAAAGGGTTCTTTTCCAGAGGTGTCCGGAGTGTGGCAACGGGAGTGGTTTTACGTCACAGCTCCCCGAAGTGCCAAATGGCTAGCTGCCCCCACCTTTCGCTCGGGTCCCCACCACAACTGATGTCATGGATCAGCAGGGGGCTAAGCTGGGGTCCAGCTAAGGATGTGCCAATACTGCAGAGCCATATCCGAGATCTCTTCGAGGGAGATTTCAGTCTGGTTATGGTAATGCAAGTTATGCTGGTTCGTCAAGTCCAGCCTTGCAAACGCTGGCCCCTCCGCATGTGGGAATTCAACCCGGAAGGACCGCGCACTATTCAGCATTTCCTCGGCATGACGCACGAGGAGATGTACAGATCGTTTTTCGGACCCCAAATAGAGTGTCCGGACACTACCGAGAACGTGGGCCTGAGTTGCAACCGCCCCACTGCCTGCTACGCCTTGAGCTTGCGTTGGTTTTCCCCGAAGAGAAAGGGATGATGTAGTAGAGTAGCGTAAGTATTTCCCTCAGTTTTTGAGAACCAAGGTATCAATCCAGTAGGAGGCCACGCTCAAGTCCCTCGTACCTGCACAAAACGATAGCTACTTGCAACCAACGCGATTAGGGGTTGTCAATCCCTTCACGGTCACTTGCGAGAGTGAGATCTGATAGATATAATATTTTTGGTATTTTTGGTATAAAGATGCAAAGTAAAAAGTAAAGGCAAAGTAAAAGGCAAAACAAGATTAAAGTGATGGAGATTGATATGATGAGAATAGACCCGGGGGCCATAGGTTTCACTAGTGGCTTCTCTCAAGAGCATAAATATTCTACGGTGGGTGAACAAATTACTGTTGAGCAATTGACAGAATTGAGCATAGTTATGAGAATATCTAGGCATGATCATGTATATAGGCATCACGTCCGTGACAAGTAGACCGAAACGATTCTACATCTACTACTATTACTCCACTCATCGACCGCTATCCAGCATGCATCTAGAGTATTAAAGTTAAAAACAGAGTAACGCCTTAAGCAAGATGACATGATGTAGAGAGATAAATTCATGCAATATGAAATAAACCCCATCTTGTTATCCTCGATGGCAACGATGCAATACGTGCATTTGCTGCCCCTTCTGTCACTGGGAAAGGACACCGCAAGATCGAACCCAAAGCTAAGCACTTCTCCCATGGCAAGAACTACCAATCTAGTTCGCCAAACCAAACGGATAATTCAAAGAGACTTGCAAAGATAACCAATCATACATAAAAGAATTCAGAGAAGATTCAAAAATTATTCATAGATAGACTTGATCATAAACCCACAATTCATCGGTCTCAATAAACACACCGCAAAAAGAAGATTACATCGAATAGATCTCCACAAGAGAGGGGGAGAACTTTGTATTGAGATTCAAAGAGAGAGAAGAAGCCATCTAGCTACTAACTATGGACCCGAAGGTCTGAGGTAAACTACTCACACTTCATCGGAGAGGCTATGATGATGTAGAAGCCCTCCGTGATGACGGCCCTCCTCCGGCGGAGCTCCGGAACAGGCCCCAAGATGGGATCTCGTGGATACAGAAAGTTGCGGCGGTGGAATTAGGTTTTTGGCTCCTGTTCTGATCGTTTGGGGGTACGTAGGTATATATAGGAGGAAGGAGTACGTCGGTGGAGCATCGAGGGGCCCACGAGGCAGGGGGCACGCCCTAGGGGGGGGGCCACCCTCGTGACCGCCTCTTTTGTTCCTTGGCGCAGTGAGAAAATCATGTTTCCGAAGGTTTTATTCCGTTTGGACTCCGTTTGATATTCCGTTTCTTTGAAACACTGAAATAGGCAAAAAACAGCAATTCTAGGCTGGGCCTCCGGTTAATAGGTTAGTCCCAAAAATAATATAAAAGTGGAAAATAAAGCCCAATATAGTCCAAAACAGTAGATAATATAGCATGGAGCAATCAAAAATTATAGATACGTTGGAGACGTATCAGGCATCCCCAAGCTTAATTCCTGCTCGTCCTCGAGTAGGTAAATGATAAAAAGAGAATGTTTGATGCGGAGTGCTACTTGGCATAATTTCAATGCAAATCTTCTTAATTGTGATATGAATATTCAGATTCGAAAGATTCAAGACAAAAGTTTATATTGACATAAAAAATAATAATACTTCAAGCATACTAACAAAGCAATTATGTCTTCTCAAAATAACATGGCCAAAGAAAGTTATCCCTACAAAATCATATAGTCTGGCTATGCTCTATCTTCACCACGCAAAGTATTTAAATCATGCACAACCCTGATGACAAGCCAAGCAATTGTTTCATACTCTAACTTTTTCAAAACTTTTTCAATCTTCACGCAATACATGAGCGTGAGCCATGGATATAACACTATGGGTGGAATAGAATGGTGGTTGTGGAGAAGACAAAAAAGGAGAAGATATTCTCACATCAACTAGGTGTATTAACGGGCTATGGAGATGCCCATCAATAGATATCAATGTGAGTGAGTAGGGATTGCCATGCAACGGATGCACTAGAGCTATAAGTATATGAAAGCTCAAAAAGAAACTAAGTGGGTGTGCATCCAACTTGCTTGCTCATGAAGACCTAGGGTAATTTGAGGAAGCCCATCATTGGAATATACAAGCCAAGTTCTATAATGAAAGATCCCCACTAGTATATGAAAGTGATATCATGAGAGACTCTTTACTATGAAGATCATGGTGCTACTTTGAAGCACAAGTGTGGAAAAAGGAATAGTAGCATTGCCCCTTTTTATTTATTTTCTTCTTTTTTTGGGCCTTTTTTTCTTTGGCCTTTCTTTTTTTATTTGGGACAATGCTCTATTGAATGATGATCATCACACTTTTATTTATTTACAACTCAATGATTACAACTCGATACTAGAACAAATTATGACTCTATATGGATGCCTCCGGCGGTGTACCGGGATATGCAATGAATCAAGAGTGACAAGTATGAAAAAATTATGAACAGTGGCTTTGCCACAAATACTATGTCAACTACATGATCATGCTAAGCAATATGACAATGATGAATGTGTCATGATGAACTAGATGGTGGAAAGTTGCATGGCAATATATCTCGGAATGGCTATGGAAATGCCATAATAGGTAGGTATGGTG
Source organism: Triticum urartu (assembly GCF_003073215.2). Classification (NCBI taxonomy): domain Eukaryota; kingdom Viridiplantae; phylum Streptophyta; class Magnoliopsida; order Poales; family Poaceae; genus Triticum; species Triticum urartu. The sequence goes on from NC_053028.1 coordinate 155,993,127, forward strand.
GCTGTTTTGAGGAAGGTATATGGTAGGTGTATGATACCGGCGAAAGGTGCGCGGTATTAGAGAGGCTAGCAAAGGTGGAAGGGTGAGAGTGCGTATGATCCATGGACTCAACATTAGTCATAAAGAACTCATATACTTATTGCAAAAATCTAGAAGTTATCAAAGCAAAGTATTACGCGCATGCTCCTAGGGGGATAGATTGGTAGGAAAAGACCATCGCTCGTCCCTGACCGCCACTCGTAAGGAAGACAATCAATAAATAAATCATGCTCCAACTTCATCACATAACGGTTCACCATACGTGCATGCTACGGGAATCACAAACTTTAACACAAGTATTCTTTAAATTCACAACTACTCAACTAGCATGACTTTAATATTATCACCTCCATATCTCAAAACAATTATCATGCTTCAATCTTTTCTTAGTATTCAACACACTCAAAAGAAAGTTTCACAAATCTTGAATACCAAGCATATTATTATTAAGCAAATTACCATGCTATTAAGACTCTCAAAATAATTTAAGTGAAGCATGAGAGATCAATAGTTTCTTTAAAACAAATCCACCACCGTGCTCTAAAAGATCTAAGTGGAAGCACATAGAGCAAAATTATAACTCTCAAAAGATATAAGTGAAGCACATAGAGCAAAGCTACTTAGCTCAAAAAGATATAAGTGAAGCACATAGAGCAAAATTACTTAGCTCAAAAGATATAAGTGAAGCACATAGAGTATTCTATCAAATTTTAATTCATGTATGGCTCTCTCAAAAGGTGTGTACAGCAAGGATGATTGTGGCATACTAAGACACAAAGAAAAAAATAATACAAGACGCTCCAAGCAAAACACATATCATGTTGGTGAATAAAAATATAGCTCCAAGTAAATTACCGATGGAAGTGGACGAAAGAGGGGATGCCTTCCGGGGCATCCCCAAGCTTCGACTTTTTGGTGTCCTTGGATTATCTTGGGGGTACCATGGGCATACCCAATCTTAGGCTCTTGTCACTCCTTGTTCCATAATCCATCACAAGAATTCACCCAAAACTTGAAAACTTCACAACACAAAACTTAAAGTAGAAAACTCGTGAGGTCCGTTAGCGAAAGAAAACAAAAGACCACTTCAAGGTACTGTAATGAACTCATTATTTATTTATATTGGTGTTAAACCTACTGTATTACAACTTCTCTATGGATTATAAACTATTTTACTAACCATAGATTCATCAAAATAAGCAAACAACACACGAAAAACAGAATCTGTCAAAAACAGAACAGTCTGTAGTAATCTGTAGCTAGCGCAAGATCTGGAACCCCAAAAATTCTAAAATAAATTGCTGGACGTGAGGAATTTATCTATTAATCATCTGCAAAAAGAATTAACTAAATATCACTCTTCAAATAAAAATGACAGCAGTTCTCGTGAGCGCTAAAGTTTCTGTTTTTTACAGCAAGTTCAACAAGACTTTCCCCAAGTCTTCCCAACGGTTCTACTTGGCACAAACACTAATTAAACACAAAAAACACAACAAAAAAGAGGCTAAATAATTTATTTATTACTAAACAGGAGCAAAAAGTAAGGTATAAAAATAAAATTGGGTTGCCTCCCAACAAGTGCTATCGTTTAACGCCCCTAGCTAGGCATAAAAGCGAGGATAGATCTAGGTATTGCCATCTTTGGTTTTAGAGAAAAAGAGAGCAAACTTGTTAGCTATGGAATTAATCTTTCTATTTTGATAGAGTACATGTCCATTAATAGTAGAAGAAAGATTAAGAATGTTGCGGAAATTGGCATCTAGGCTAGCTTTTATTTCTTTAATAGATTCATTTTGGTAAGAAAGCAAGAGAGATGTGATTTCAGTTTTCTCATTAATGGGGTGCCCAAATATAGTTTTCATCCTCTCATAGGTATCTATGGGGTCCCCTTCAAGAAACCCCCCCTCGAAAATAGAATCTAAAACTTGTTTGAATGAAGCGGGTAGCCCAACATAAAAGCTTTTTAAGTAAACCTCAATTTGATATTGAGGTACATAGCTAGCCCGGATCCTTAACAGCCTATCCCAAGCATCTTTCAAAGATTCATCAAGTAAATAACGAAAATTCCAGAATCATCTTCATTAAAATTACTAAGGTTCTCATTAATAACTCCGGCAAGTTGTTCTATAGCATTCTGATTTATGAGTTTAGATAAGATAGCAGGATTGTCTAAAGCACTAGAACTTGGGAGAGAACCCCCAACTCTTTTTGGTTCTGACATGGCGAGGGAAAAGAGGCAAATAGAGAGGGAGGATAGAGAGAGAGAGGGCGAATAAAACGGCAAGGGTGAAGTGGGGGAGAGGAAAACGAGAGGCAAATGGCAAATAATGTAATGCGAGAGATAGGGATTGTGATGGGTACTTGGTATGTTGACTTTTTGCGTAGACTCCCCGGCAACGGCGCCAGAAATCCTTCTTGCTACGTCTTGAGCTTGCGTTGGTTTTCCCCGAAAAGGAAGGGATGATGCAGCAGAGTAGCGTAAGTATTTCCCTCAGTTTTTGAGAACCAAGGTATCAATCCAGTAGGAGGCCACGCTCAAGTCCCTCGTACTTGCACAAAACGATAGCTACTCGCAACCAACGCGATTAGGGGTTGTCAATCCCTTCACAGTCACTTACGAGAGTGAGATCTGATAGATATAATATTTTTGGTATAAAGATGCAAAGTAAAAAGTAAAGGCAAAGTAAAAAGCAAAACAAGATTAAAGTGATGGAGATTGATATGATGAGAATAGACCCGGGGGCCATAGGTTTCACTAGTGGCTTCTCTCAAGAGTATAAATATTCTACGATGGGTGAACAAATTACTGTTGAGCAATTGACAGAATTGAGCATAGTTATGAGAATATCTAGGCATGATCATGTATATAGGCATCACGTCCGTGACAAGTAGACCGAAACGATTCTACATCTACTACTATTACTCCACTCATCGACCGCTATCCAGCATGCATCTAGAGTATTAAGTTAAAAACAGAGTAACGCCTTAAGCAAGATGACATGATGTAGAGAGATAAATTCATGCAATATGAAATAAACCCCATCTTGTTATCCTCGATGGCAACGATACAATACGTGCCTTGCTGCCCCTTCTGTCACTGGGAAAGGACACCGCAAGATCGAACCCAAACCCAAAGCTAAGCACTTCTCCCATGGCAAGAACTACCAATCTAGTTGGCAAACCAAACGGATAATTCGAAGAGACTTGCAAAGATAACCAATCATACATAAAAGAATTCAGAGAAGATTCAAATATTATTCATAGATAGACTTGATCATAAACCCACAATTCATCGGTCTCAACAAACACACCGCAAAAAGAAGATTACATCGAATAGATCTCCACAAGAGAGGGGGAGAACTTTGTATTGAGATTCAAAGAGAGAGAAGAAGCCATCTAGCTACTAACTATGGACCCGAAGGTCTGAGGTAAACTACTCACACTTCATCGGAGGGGCTAGGATGATGTAGAAGCCCTCCGTGATGACGGCCCTCTTCCGGCGGAGCTCCGGAACAGGCCTCAAGATGGGATCTCATGGATACAGAAAGTTGCGGCGGTGGAATTAGGTTTTTGGCTCCGTTCTGATTGTTTGGGGTACGTGTGTATATATAGGAGGAAGGAGTACATCGGTGGAGCACCGAGGGGCCCACGAGGCAGGGGGCTGCCCTAGGGGGGCGCCCCCCACCCTCGTGACCGCCTCTTTTGATTCCTTGGCGTAGGGTCCAAGTCTCCTGGATCACGTTCGGTGAGAAAATCACGTTCCCGAAGGTTTTATTCCGTTTGGACTCCGTTTGATATTCCGTTTCTTTGAAACACTGAAATAGGCAAAAAAACAGCAATTCTGGGCTGGGCCTCCGGTTAATAGGTTAGTCCCAAAAATAATATAAAAGTGGAAAATAAAGCCCAATATAGTCCAAAACAGTAGATAATATAGCATGGAGCAATCAAAAAATTATAGATTCGTTGGAGACGTATCACTGCCCAAGTAAGTAATCCCATGGCCGAACACACTGTTCTTTTATTTATCATGACATCATTCTGAAGAATCGCTCTTTGACTAGGACTGGATAACAAAGGCAAAGATGATCCGGTGTTCGGCCCCCCTTCCTGAAGGCTTGGACAATCCGGTGCTGGAAAAGATGCTCGAGCTAGCACCTTGTCTAGTTCCCTCAAAGGAAGATGAAGGGGGCAATAAAGAGGGCGAAAGCGGGCCTCCATCGCTACCTACTCCAATCGAGGGGAAGGGCGCCTCCGCGGGGGAGGATAACCAAGGGGAGGAATCTGACATTCCCTCTCCTCGGGGAAGGAAGAGGACTACCTCTGAAGATCCGGAAACTAAGGTTTCCAAACGGGAGAAGAAATCTCTGCCAGAGGGTCCTGCCCCGGAGGGCATTCTTGCCGCACAATGTTCGCGCGGGGATCAGCCCTCTACCGAGCTATAAGTAATCAAAAAGTACTTAATAGTGAAGATACCCTCCCTTACTTCTGAAGACAATAACCGATGCTTGTAAATTGTAGTCCGGATCGCAGCCTTTCTCGACAGAGTTCATCTTCGGGGGATCTTCTTCCGGAGATGATGGAGAGCGAAACACCTCCCCCGAACTCCCCAGCTCAAGAAGCGGGCGACCTTGAAGTGCCGTCGTGAAGGGTACCTCCGGATCCAATATCGCTAGAGGATAACCCTTTGGCTGCCCGGCATCCCCAGTATCCGGCTCCCGAGGAGAGCGACAGCAAGGGTCCGTACAGTGTGCGGTCGGACGCGCTGAAGGATCTTCTGGGGCAAGCTGTCGTCTCGGAAGCGCATCGTACGCTAATGGGTACGGTGATTGAAAGGATTTCATCCGCCGAAAGCGGCTTGCACGAAGCTTTTATGAGTTTGCTAAAAGGCTTCGAGGTACGTGAAATAATGTATGCCTTTTAACAGTATCGCATACGTTAGGTATGCCCATGCAGATAGTAGCCCCTGAGACTATGGTTGTCGTCGAGAGCGGCGGAGAACAGAGGATCATAGTCCCAGGTAATAACCAGATCGCCTTTATGTGCAGGTGGTTGGAGCTCCGGTGGCTAACCGGACTGATGGGTTTGCCGAACTAAAGCGGCAACTGGATACGGCAGATGCCGACATCGTGCTTGTCAACAAGCGGCTTGACGAGGCATAGGGTGAGTGATTTTTCTGGTGATCGTCACATAGTAAGAGCAGCATGATGCCACTATCTTTAATATGTTGTGACTGCAGATGGAGCTGCCACCATGGAGACCCTTCGGGCGGAGCTTGCCCGAGCCAAGGAGTAAGCGAGGAGTAGCAATGCGTCCGCTTTGAAGGCGGTCGAAGAGTTAAGGGCCGAACAGGCTGCACATTGCGAGAGCAAGGAAAAAATAGCCAAGATGGCTGTAGAGTTAAAGGATGCTGCTGACCGTTACCGGCTTCTTGAAGAAGAAGACCGGGCGAAGGCGACGGACCTGGAGAAGGCCCGGGTGGCTGCCAAGGAAGCCCGCTCCAAAACTAGAGCGACGAAGGAGGAGCTGAATCAAGCTGCAGATATCGTGTCTGGGAAGCCCTTCTTGTTGCGGACTAAGTTCGGAGATCCGAAGTATGCTCCTCTAGGCCGACTATGGAGTTCTGCGGATGAGTACATGGATTTGGCTGCAAGTGCTGCTGATGCAGCCGAGTACTTCAAGGATCAGAAAGGTCCCGAAGTGGAGAAGCTGTTCTATTCACAGTTTCATGCTCCAGTCCGTCCGCTGCTGCTGAATGAGCGATTGACCGGTTGGGCCGAGCTCCATAGGTTGTTCATACTTGCCATGAGGTCCGTTGTGGATCACCTGTGGCCGGGAGCGCCAAGGCCGAGTAGCTACTTTAGCTTAGTGCAACAATTCCTTAAAGCTGTGCCACACATCGATGCTGTGAAGAGATCAGCGTGCATAGAAGGTGCGCAGATGGCCCTTTCCCGTGTCAAAACATACTGGGCGGAGATGGAGGCCACCACTATTGCGACATAGGGTTCGGCCATAGGCCGAATGGCTGCCGAGCACTACTTTGAAGAAGTCCTTGAAGGCGCTCGTTCGATCGAGGCTCAGTGCTCGAAGAATATTATTTTCCAGCGACATGTAGTCCCATTGTACAAACAATGTTTTTCTGAATTAATCAAGGCTGTATTTATACTTTTGCCCAAAAGTACTATGATGCCTCCTGTGCGGCCGTTTATGTATATATGTATATAACCTGAAAGTTTGCAGTCGTCGGCTTCCACCCCCACACATATAATGCGGGGGTGTTCGCAAAAGATGCATATCCACACTTGATCCAACGTCTTGGTCCGTTAAGGAGGTGATAGCATAGCGAACGAGGCAATCAGACTATATTGCTTTAACACTTTCACTTAGCCATAGGAGTTTGATAGTGGGGCTACTATATAGCCCCTGGTACTTCTGCGCTCGTCCGAATATGGTGCGCGTACGTACATGATCGGGAAACGGTCCTTCGTTAATACGGAGGAATCCTGAAGATTCCGATTAGCCATCGAGTGGTTGACCAGTCTCTCGCTATATCATGGCAGTCAGTTTTCGACTTTCTCTACTGAGGTGCTCGTCCGGATGAACCAGGGCACAATCGCAATAGTTCTCCCAGTGCTACCTTAGCTGATATAACAGAACGTAAAGTACCAAAACATGGGAGCCGAGCAAACCCAACATTTGACCAAAGACATGATTCGGAGCTGATGCATATAGGGCCAAACTCGCGACGCCGAACACTCCCTAAGGTGTTTGGTCTTTATAACATATACCGGGCTAAACAATGCCCTTTATAAGAAACCCCTTGTGTCCAGGTACGTGCGAAATCCTGGCGTGGCCACATGCCAATAACGCCGGCATCCTTCTCATTCGTGTGGAGTATCCGGAGGATGTGAGCAACAAGAGACGGTAAAAAAGGTTTACGCATGGCCTTAATCTAAAAAGAAACCTTTTGGCGGGTCCCTGCTGCACGTCTGCGCCTATGTCTCCGTTGTGCCGTGTCCTGGACGGGTGTATCACGATTGTAACCTGCAAAAGGAAAGAATTTAGGTGAAAGTTGTTGTGCCGAAAAGAAGAATGAGTTATCAGAATTCCAGAGAATCCTAGTTGAGCCGGGCTGGCCCTCATTACACGCGGGAAGCCCCTGGTATCATTTTATGAGGGTTCGAAAACCAATCTCATGCATGTATGATGGAACGCCGGACTCGTCTAACCGTGTCCGTGGTCTTGACGACCTGCCATTTTTCTGGTTGGTGAGGCCGCCTAGTGTGCGGCTGTTAGAGCCGCCGCGTCCTCTTCCGTATGTGAAGAACGGTTGGTGTTTCCGCTAACTGTAATGACGCCTCGTGGACCGGGCATCTTGAGCTTGAGAAAAGCATAATGCGGTATTGCATTAAAACAAGCGAAAGCCGCCCTTTCGAGTAGTGCTTGAAAATCACTTTGGAATGGAGCGATGTGAAAAGTTAACGTTTCATTTCGAAAGTTATCGGGAGAACCGAATACCACCTCTAGTGGTAGAGAGCCCGTGCAGTGGGCCTCTTGACCTGGTATTACTCCCTTGAAGGTAGTATTACTGTGGCTTATTTGTGTCGGGTCTATCCCCATTTTGCGGACTGTGTCCTGATATATCAGATTGAGATCACTACTGCCGTCCATGAGGACCCTTGTGAAATGGTACCCGTTTATTATTGGGTCTAACACCAAGGCCGTCAGTCCTTCGTGCCGGATATGTGTATCGTGATCCCTACGATCAAAAGTGATCGGGCAGGCCAACCAGGGGTTGGACCTAGGGGTGACGGGCTCCATGGCGCGTGTGTACCGGAGTGCGTGATTGCTTCTCCTCCTTGTCACATGGATCACGTTTACTGTTTTAACCTTCGGTGGGAACTTTTTCTGTCCTCCGGCGCTTAGCTGGCAAGGTTCATCCTCGTCTTCGCTTGGTGTCTCTTCCCCTTTGTGTTCAGCGTTTAGCTTACCGGCCTGCTTGAAGACCCAACATTCTCTGTGGGTATGATTTGCAGGTTTGTCTGGGGTGCCGTGAATCTGACAGAGTTTGTCAAGAATTTTGTTTAGGCCAGATTGTCCTTCTCTGCTGCCTTTGAAAGGCTTTTTCCGCTGACCTGGTCGGGAGCCCCTGAATCCGGCGTTTATCGCCGTATTATCTGGGCTACCTTCTTTATTTCTACGCTTGTTTTTGTTGCGTCGTGATTTACCATCCCTTACTTCGGATGTGCTTGGGTCGCTGGTGCTGCTACGGGCCAACCAGCTGTCCTCGCCTGCACAAAAGCGGGTCATGAGGCTTGTTAGGGCTGCCATTGTTCTCGGTTTTTCTTGACCGAGGTGTCTGGCAAGCCATTCGTCTCGGATGCTGTGTTTAAAAGCTGCTAAGGCTTCGGCGTCCGGACAGTCGAGTATTTGGTTCTTCTTGGTGAGGAACCTGTTCCAAAGCTTTCGGGCGGACTCTCCGAATTGTTGGATTATATGACTTAAATCGTCTGCATCCGGAGGTCGGACATAAGTCCCTTGAAAATTGGCCCGGAAAGCATCCTCGAGCTCCTCCCAACTTCCAATTGAGTTTTTGGGGAGGCTTTTCAGCCAGTGCCTAGCTGGCCCTTTAAGCTTGAGGGGCAAGTATTTAATGGCATGGAGATCGTCTCCACGAGCCATATGAATATGGAGGATGAAATCCTCTATCCGGACTCCAGGGTTTGTGGTTCTGTCGTACGCCTCTATGTTCACCGGTTTGAATCCTTCTGGGAATTCGTGATCCAGCACCTCATCAGTGAAACATAGTGGGTGTGCGGCACCCCTGTATTGGGATGCGCCATAGTGTTCGGACGGTTGTAGTATTCGGTGTTGGTTGTGTACCGTAGCGCGCTTCCTAGATCCATAGATAGATCTGGACGCGCCAGATTTTTGACGCAAGTTCTCACGTAAAACGTGTGTTGACTTATGCGTGATTTTGTTAGCCGCTCTATCGCGTTCACATGGTGGTGGATCCGGCAGGTTGGCCGTATCACTTATCGGCTGTATGAGCTCTAGGGCCTCATCGTTGATTCCGGTAATAGCTTGCGCTTTGGATAGCTATTTGGGTGGTAGCTTCTACCATACTTTGTTACTTTGTTCCACTTGCTGTTGAGCGTATCTTGTGCAACCTTGAGCCTTTGCTTCTATTTTTTCAGGCTTCTTGCTGTGGCAGTAAGCCTTCTGCGGAGGTTTTCTTGCTCCAAGTGTGTTTCCAGGATGATGGGTACATCTTCCTCTGGACTGTTGTCTTCCCTAGACGGGGATTGATGAGGCTTATCTTCGGCGTCATCGTGTTTGGATGTCGCATCCGTATTATGTTTGCAATTTGCTTCTTGATCATTTTCTGCCACCAGGGTGGTGCAGTTGTCGTCTTTTCCGGAGTCGCGTTGACTATTGTTATCGCTGTTTTTGCTATGGCGGGACTTAGGGCGGCGCCGCTCACGTCGGCGCTTGGGTTGCTTCTTGGAGGGGTTATCGGTGTCAAAACCGGCGGATCTCGGGTAGGGGGTCCCGAACTGTGCGTCTAGGCCGGATGGTAACAGGAGACAAGGGACACAATGTTTTACCCAGGTTCGGGCCCTCTTGATGGAGGTAAAACCCTATGTCCTGCTTGATTAATATTGATGATATGGGTAGTACAAGAGTAGATCTACCACGAGATCAAGGAGGCTAAACCCTAGAAGCTAGCCTATGGTATGATTGTTGTATGATGAAGTTGTCCTACGGACTAAAACCCTCTGGTTTATATAGACACCGGAGAGGGTTAGGGTTACACAAAGTCGGTTACAATGGTAGGAGATCTTGAATATCCGCATCGCCAAGCTTGCCTTCCACGCCAAGGAAAGTCCCATTCGGACACGGGATGGAGTCTTCAATCTTGTATCTTCATAGTCCTGGAGTTTGGCTGGAGGTATAGTCCGGCTACCCGAACACCCCCTAATCCAGGACTCCCTCAGTAGCCCCTGAACCAGGCTTCAATGACGATGAGTCCGGCGCGCAGATTGTCTTCGGCATTGCAAGGCGGGTTCCTCCTCCAAATTCTTCATAAAAGTTTGTAAACACCAAGAGTAGTGTCCGGCTCTGCAAAATAAGCTTCCACGTATTGCCATAGAGAGAATAATATTAACACAAATCTAATCTGCTGACGTATTCCGCAGCGTAATATCACACTACGGCCAAGCCTTTATTCGAATCGTTTTCACTTCTCCACCTCAGCGTGTTTTGCGAGGCGGTTTCCTTGGCACGTCTTGTCAAAGCAGAGATCATGTCCCCTTTAATTACGGGATTCTCATCAATACGGACGTGGGTAACCCAATCGTGCCCGTTAGCATGTTTTCTCGATTAAAGGCGAGTCCCAAACGGTTACGGGGAGGGCTCCTGGTATTCAACCTCTTATAAAGAGACCAAGGCCTTTTTCTCCAATCTCAAAACAAGTTCGTCTGTCGCCTCGAGTTCCAACACCCTAGGCTCCAGATTCCAGGCGCTTCGGACCTTCGACAATGTCCGGTTCCGACCTTCAAGGCCGATGGATGCCCTCCTCCGTCATGGAGGAGGACGTGCTAAGGTTGAGAGAGGCTAAGTTTTTGACTGCCGAAATTTCGCATAGGTTGCCTGCTCAAAGGCAGGCTATTCCCAGTCCCCAGCCTGGTGAGAGCGTAGTGTTCATGTCTCACTTCCTTTGGGGTTTAGGCTTCCCGATGGATCCCTTCGTGAGGGGGCTGATGTTCTATTATGGGCTGGAATTTCATGACCTAGCTCCGGAGTCCATCCTCCACATTTCCTCATTCATCGTTGTGTGCGAAGCATTCCTCCGTGTTACTCCTCACTTTGGATTATGGCTCAAGACTTTTGGAGTGGAGCCGAAGATGATCGAGGGACGGCACGCAGAGTGCGGAGGTGCTGTCATAAGTAAGAATGCCGATGCTCCATGGCCCGAGGGCTCCTTTCAAGAGGAGCTCGGCTTGTGGCAACGAGAGTGGTTCTATATCACCGCTCCCAGGAGCGCCAAGTGGGTGGCGCCTCCTGCCTTTCGCTCGGGTCCCCCACCACGGCTAGCGTCATGGGTCAACAAAGGATTAGATTGGGGGTTATCCAAAGACGTGCCCCTGTTGTAGGGCCGCATTAGAGATCTCTTAGAAGGAGACCTCAACCTGGTCAAGGTGACGCAGGTCATGCTGATCCGCCAAACATTACCCGGCAAACATCGCTCCCTTCGTCTGTGGGAGTTTAATCCGGAGGGACCACGAGCTCTCCAACATTTTATGGGCGCAACGCCCGTGGAGATGTATAAAATGTTCTTCGGATCACAAGCAATGTGTCCGGATTTGACCAAGGACGCAGGTTTAAGCTGCAATCGCCCGGATACTCAAGTAAGTAACCTTGTGCCCAGACTCGCTATCCGTAAAATTGTCACAAACTTGCCCCTAAAAGAGCTGTCCTTTTAAACAGGAGTGGGTAGCGAAGGCGAAGCTGATCAGGTGTCTGGCTCCCCTTCCTGAGACCAGGCCGGATCCCGTGCTAGTCAGGATGTTGAAGATTGTGCCTTTGGAGGGAAGTGAGGGGGAGGACAAGGAAACTATGGCCTCCTCGAAGGAGGCTGCTCCGAAGGGAGGAACCGACAATTCCTCTCCTAGGGGGAAGAAGAGGGCCGCCTCTGACAACCCGGAGACCATGGCCTCAAAGCGGGGGAAGAAGTCCTCGTCAGAGGGTCCGGCGCCGGGGAGATCCTTGGCCGAACTACGCCCCCAAAGGGATCAGCCCTCCAGCGAGCTGTAAGTAGAGAAAGATTTTCCTTTAGAGGGATGAGAGAAATCCTTACTTTTTATCTGAGAAGATTAACCGAAATTTTACCTTGTAGCTCGGACCTCAGCCCTTCTCAGCAGAGCTCGTCTTCGGGGGATCTTCTTCCGGAGATGATGGAGAGTGGAACGCCTCCCCCTACCGTACCGCCTAGCGAGGCGGGCAACCCCGAGGTGTCGTCGCGGAGGGTTTCTCCGAATCCGGCAGGGGTGGAAGGTAGCCATACGGCCACCCAAGGTTCTCCGTGTCCTGCCTTCGATGAAGGTCATAGGACGAGTCCGGCACCGTCTGGTGCACGGTCGGAGGAGCTGATGATTCTTGTGGGGCGAGCTTCTATCTCAGAGGAGCACCGTGCATTGATGGGTACGGCGATTGGAAGGATTTCGTCCGCGGAAAGCGGATTGCACGAGGCCGTCAGAAGTTTGCTGACGGGTTTTGAGGTACGTTTGATAATGTACTTCTTTGCCAGTTGCGCATAAACAAGATGCGCCCTGTGTAGATAGTAGCCCCTGAGACTCTGTGCGTTGTCAAAATTGACGGCGCGCAGAGGATCATAATCCCAGGTCTAATTTTCGCCTTTGTATATAGGTGGCGAAGTGTCCGGAATCGAGCCGAACTGATGTTTTTGCTGAGATAAAGCGGCAACTTGACGTGGCAGATGCCGACATCGCGCTCGTCAATGAGCAACTTGATGATGCTCAAGGTATGCAATTCCTCGGGCGGCATCTGGTAAGAGGAGCTTTTATGCCAGTATCTTACAATTTGTGTGCTTGACGCAGATGGTGCGGCCGCCGTGGAGAGTCTCCGGGCGGAACTTGCCCGAGCTAAGGAACAAGCCAGGACAAGTGATGCGGCTGCCGAGAAGGCACTTGAAGAGCTGAGAGCCGAACAGGCTGCTCACTGCCGAAGCAAGAAGGAGATGGCCGAGATGGCCGTGAAGTTAAAAAGCGCTGCTGACCGTTGCAAGTCTCTTGAGAAAGAAGACCGGGCGAGACAAACGGACTTAGAGAAGGCCGTTGTTGATGCCAAGGACGCTCGCTCTGCGATGAGAGCTGCGAAGGAGGAGCTGCGTCAGGCCGGACAGATTGCGGCTGGAAAGCCCTTTATGCTGCGGAGCAAGTTTGGCAATCCGAAGTTTGCTCCGTTGGACCGGATGTGGAGTGCGAAGGACACCTATCTGGATTTGGCAGCGAGTGCTGCTGATGCGACCGAACACTTTCGAGATCAAGAAGATCGCGAAGTGGAAAGGCTTTTCTGGTCGCAGTTCCACAATCCAGAGTGTCCAATGGCAGTGGACGATCGTCTGGCTCAATGGGCCAAACTGAATAGATTGTTCGGACTCGCCATGAAGTACGTCATGGGTCATCTGTGGCCGGGGAGATCGGAGCCGAAGAGTTATTTCGGCTTGGTGCAGCAATTCCTTGGCGCGGTGCCACGTATCAATGCGATGAAGAGGTCAGCATGCATAGAGGGCGCACGGATGGCTCTTGCCCGTGTCAAGACATACTGGGCAGAGATGGAGACCACCGTTGTTGCATCCTGAGATTCGGACCAAAGCCGAGTACCCTCCGAGCACTATTTTCAGGAAGTCCTTGAAGGCGCTCGTGTAATAGAGACGCAGTGCTCGAAGGATGCTATGTTCTGATAGCATATGTAAGAAGCAATATTTTGATGAATTGTAGTAGCCTTTTATACTTGTGCCTGCAAGTATGTGGAACACCTCCTATGCGGCCGTTTTAAGATATACATACAAAATCTGAAAGATGGCAGTCGTTGGCTTCAGCCCCCACGCACAAAGTGCGGGGGTGCTCGCAGAAGGCGCATTTTCACACTTAATCCAACGTCTTGGTCCTACAAAGGAGGTGATAGCGCAGCGAGCTAGGCAACCGGACTATAATGCTTTAACACTTTCACTTAGCCATAGGAGCTTGACAATGGGACTATTTAGGTAGCCCCTGGTGGTGACTGCGCTCGCCTGAATTCGGGGCGCGTATGTGCCTGGCCGGGAAACGACCCTTCGTTAATGCAGGGGAATCCTATAGATTCTGGAGAGTCATCAGTGGTTGACCAGTCTCACGCCATATCATGACAGTCGGTTTTCGGCTTTCTCTACCGAGGTGCTCGCCTGGCCGAACCAGGGCACAATCGCAGTAGTTCTCCTGGTGCCGCCTTAGCCGATAGAGCGGAACGTAAGGCGGCCGAACACAGGAGCCGGGCAACCCAACATTTGACCAAAATCATGACTCGGAGCTGATGCATATAAGGCCAAACTCGCGACGCCGAACACTCCCTAAGGTATTCGGTCTTTATGAGAGCGGGCTAAGTAACGCTCTAAGGTATAAGCCCCTAGTGTCTAGGTACGCGCAAGAATTCTGACGTGGCCACATGCCAAGACGCCAGCCTCCTCCTTGGTCATAGAACCAGGGGATGTGTATCAACAAGAGACAGTAAAAAAGGTTTACGCAGGGTCTTAATCTGAAAAGAATCCTTGGAACAGGTCCCTACTGCACGTCTGCGCCTGTGTCTCCGTTGTGCCGTATCCTGGACAGGCACATCACGACGTTCATCTGTAAAAAAGAGAGCAACTAAGTTGAAAAAGGGGCGTGCCGAACAAAAGTTATATGAAATAAACAAAGTGTAAAGTAAAATATGGAAAATTGAGCTTTATTGTCTCTTATTTTATACATGTGAAGCCCCTAGTGCAGGGGTATATGGCCACTAAGCCTTTATCAACGATACTTTTGTGCCGGACTCGTCTATCCGTGTCCGTGGTCTTAATGACCTGTTCCGATGTTCTGGCTAGTGAAGCCATTGTATTGTGGGGCTGTTAAAGCGGCCGCACAATCCTCCGCTTGGGGGAGGCGCCCTTACTGCTTCCCCATTAAGGAGATGATGCCGCATGGACCGGGCATCTTAAACGTAAGAGATGCATAATGCGGTATTGCGTTAAAGCGGGCGAAAGCTTCGCGTCCCAGCAGTGCTTGATAGCGACTTGAGAATGGGACGATGTGGAAAGTCAGCTTTTCGCGACGGAAGTTATCGGCAGAGCCGAAAATAACCTCGAGCCGGAGAAAACCCATGCAATGGGTGTCCGGACCTGGCGTTACTCCTTGAAAGGAGGTTTTGCTATGGCGAATTCTTTTTGGGTCGATCCCCATGTGGCGGATTGAGTCCTGATATATCAGGTTGAGTCCGCTGCCACCGTCCATAAGGACATTTGAAAACTGGAGTCCGCCAATTATTGGATCGAGTACCAGGGCAGTCTAGCCTAGGTTCCTGATACTTCTAGAATAATCCAGATGATCGAAGATGATTGGTTTTGACAACCAGTGGCGGGATTCCTTTGGGATAGACCGTGGGGCGTGTACCTTTATGGGCGCCGCATGTTTTATTATGTGGAGTAAGTTTACTGTTTTTACTTCTTGT
This sequence comes from Triticum urartu, assembly GCF_003073215.2. Classification (NCBI taxonomy): domain Eukaryota; kingdom Viridiplantae; phylum Streptophyta; class Magnoliopsida; order Poales; family Poaceae; genus Triticum; species Triticum urartu. The sequence continues at coordinate 156,008,430 of NC_053028.1, forward strand.
GGGAAATTCTTTTGTTTCCCGGTACTCTGCTTTTGGGGTTTGTCCTCGTCTTCGCTTGGTGTATCGAGCCCCTTGTGTTCGGCGTTGAGTCTGCCGGATTGTTTGAAAACCCAACAATCTCTATGGGTATGGTTAGCAGGCTTTCCGGGAGTACTGTGTATTTGACATATCCTATCCAGGATTTTGTTTAGGTTGGATAGGTCGTCCCTGTTATCTTGGAGGGGCGGCTTTTTCTGATTCTTGTGAGCTTTTGAATCCGGCGTTAACTGTCGTGCTCTTCGGACTTTTTTCCTTAGTCCGGCGACGGTCCTTATTGCGTCGCGGTTTTCCGTTTCCATCCCTAGTTTCGGATGTACTTGGGTCGCTAGTGCTGCATCTTGCCAACCAGCTATCCTCTCCTGCGCAAAAGCGGGTCATGATGCTTGTTAGTGCGGCCATTGTTCTTGGCTTTTCTTGGTCGAGGTGTCTGGCGAGCCATTCGTCTCGGACATTATGCCTGAAAGCTGCTAAGGCTTCAGCGTCCGGACAGTCGACTATCTGATTCTTTTTAGTAAGAAATCTATTCCAGAATTGCCGAGCTGACTCTCCGGGCTATTGAGTTATGTGACTAAGATCGTCTGCATCCGGAGGGCGGACATAGGTCCCTTGAAAATTTGCTCGGAAAGCATCCTCGAGCTCTTCCCAACTTCCCCGATTGTGTTTTTAGGAAGGCTTTTAAGCCAATGTTGGGCTGGCCCTTTAAGCTTGAGGGGTAAGTATTTTATGGCGTGGAGGTCATCTCCTCGAGCCATATGTATGTGGAGGATATAATCCTCGATCCAGACTCCAGGGTCTGTTGTTCCATCATATGCCTCTATGTTTACGGGTTTGAATCCCGCTGGAAATTCATAATCCAGGACCTCATCGGTGAAACATAGGGGGTGTGCGGCACCCCTGTATTTGGGTGTGCCGTATTCTGATAATGGCTTTATTGCATTGCTTATGAGAGCTTGCTTTCTTGGCCCGTAAATGGACCTGGCTGGGCCATGATGCGAATCCTTAAGTGGGTCGCATACCGGCTTAAGTGCGGCACTGCTTGCTGCTTTAAGATGGCCCTGGGGTCGTCTATCCGACCATGTGGCTTTCTTACTTTTTGAATGCGAGGGCTCTAAGGCCTCTTCGTCGAATTCAGGCAGTAGTTTTCTCCTCGGATAGCTTTTAATGCGGCGACTGCCGCCGTATTTGTCTGCGGTATTGATTACTTTACTCCATCTGATCCTGAGTGCCTCTTCTGCAGTCTTTAGCTTCCGCTTCTACTTTTTCAGGCTGCGTGCGGTTGCAATGAGCCATTTGTGGAGGTTCTTCTGCTTCGTGGGCTTGTCCGGCGTAGGGTCGTCCGGAATGCCATTTTCGCCGGGGGAGGAATGTTCGGTTTCTCTATCCGGGTTGTCTTGTTGGGACGGTTGCTCTGAGGCATGCTCGTCGTCTACCGGCTCATCCTGCTCTATGGCTGGGTCTTTATCGAGGCGGGGCTTAGGTCGGCGTTTACGCCGACGCTTTGATTGTTTTTCGAGAGATCGATCCCCCTCCCCGTTTTCCTCGTTGTTGCTTCCTTTAGGGGTATCCACCATGTACACATCGTGAGATGAGGTGGCTGTCCAATGCCCTATAGGCGTTGGTTCTTGGTTGTCTCCTGCATCGTCGTCCATACCGTCGATGTCTTCGGAGTCAAAGTCGAGCATGTCGGTTAAGTCATCGACAGTGGCTACGAGGTGGGTGGTGGGTGGGTTTTGAATTTCTTCATCGTCCGTATCCCAACCTTGCTGACCGTAGTCCGGCCAGGGCTCTCCTGATAAAGAGAGAGACTTTAGAGAATTCAGGATGTCGCCGAAGGGCGTGTGCTGAAAGATGTCCGCGGCGGTGAACTCCATTATCGGCGCCCAATCGGATTCGATCGGCGGGGGCGCGGAGGGCATGGAGTTCGGAGAGGAATCCGGCTCTTCGGAGTCACGGGCCATGCGGAGTGCAGGGCTGGAGTTCGGCTCGATCGCCTCTGAGATCGCAGCCCCTGAGGCAGCGTCTAACCGCTGATCCTTGATCGGCGCAGTAGGCTCCGAATCAATGGTCGGAACCGGTGCGTGTGCGGCCTCCAAAACGCTGCTCGGCGGCAGAGCTATATCATGCCCATCGAGACAGTGCGGCACGCTTGGCTGTGGCTCGAATCCGTCGAAGAGCAAGTCCCCGCAGATGTCAGCCGTGTAGTTTAGGCTTCTAAACCTGACCTGATGGCCAGGGGCGTAGCTTTCGATCTGCTCAAGGTGGCCAAGCGAGTTGGCCTGCAGTGCGAAGCCACCGAAGACGAAGATCTGTCTGGGGAGAAAAGTCTCACCCTGGACTGCATCGTTGTTGATGATCGAAGGAGCCATCGGTCCTGAAAGCGACGACACAGAGGAACTCTCAATGAAAGCACCAATGTCGGTGTCAAAACCGGCGGATCTCAGGTAGGGGGTCCCGAACTGTGCGTCTAGGCCGGATGGTAACAGGAGACAAGGGACACAATGTTTTACCCAGGTTCAGGCCCTCTTGATGGAGGTAAAACCCTACGTCCTGCTTGATTAATATTGATGATATGGGTAGTACAAGAGTAGATCTACCACGAGATCAAGGAGGCTAAACCCTAGAAGCTAGCCTATGGTATGATTGTTGTATGATGAAGTTGTCCTACGGACTAAAACCCTTTGGTTTATATAGACACCGGAGAGGGTTAGGGTTACACAAAGTCGGTTATAATGGTAGGAGATCTTGAATATCGGCATCGCCAAGCTTCCTTTCCACGCCAAGGAAAGTCCCATCCGGACACAGGACGGAGTCTTCAATCTTGTATCTTCATAGTCCTGGAGTTCGGCTGGAGGTATAGTCCGGCTACCCAAACACCCCCTAATCCAGGACTCCCTCAGGGGCCATCCTCCGCTTTCTCATCGCCATTGGCTTCGCTGGGGGTGTCCACCATGTACACGTCATGTGATGAAGTAGCGGTCCAACACCCTGTAGGCGGTGGTTCCGGTTCGTCTCCGGCTTTGTCGTCCATACTGTCGAAGTCTTCGGAGCCGAAGTCGAGCATGTCGGTTAAGTCGTCGACAGTGGCTACTAAGTGGGTGGTGGGTGGGCAGCGAATTTCTTCATCGTCCGCATCCCATTCTAGCCGGACATAGTTCGGCCAAGGTTCTCCTGACAGGGAGAGAGACTGTCGGTGTCAAAACCGGGGATCTCGGGTAGGGGGTCCCGAACTGTGCGTCTAGGCCGGATGGTAACAGGAGGCAGGGGACACAATGTTTTACCCAGGTTCGGGCCCTCTTGATGGAGGTAAAACCCTACATCCTACTTGATTAATATTGATGATATGGGTAGTACAAGAGTAGATCTACCACGAGATCGGAGAGGCTAAACCCTAGAAGATAGCCTATGGTCTGATTGTATGTTGTCCTATGGACTAAAACCCTCTGGTTTATATAGACACCGGGAGGGGCTAGGGTTACACAAGGTCGGTTACAAAGGAGGAGATATGCACATCCGTATTGCCTAGCTTGCCTTCCACGCCAAGTAGAGTCCCACCCGGACACAAGATGAAGTCTTCAATCTTGTATCTTCATAGTCCAACAGTCCGGCCAAAGAATATAATCCGGCTGTCCGGAGACCCCCTAATCCAGGACTCCCTCAGTAGCCCCCGAACCAGGCTTCAATGACGACGAGTCCAGTGCGCAGATTGTCTTCGGCATTGCAAGGCGGGTTCCTCTCCAAATTCCGTGTACCTATTGAAATAGTGTACGGCCTTTTGCGAATGTTGCACTCCTTGGCTTCCACGCCCCATAATGGCTACTTTACACGTGTCGAGCGAATGTGAAGAGCCAGGGTGTTTTTACATTTACCCCCCTAGCTGTGTGAATGAGCCGCCTATTAAAAAGACGAGGATTCGGATCCAAATCACACCATCCTCCCTTGGCGAGCCTTCATCGGAGCGCATCCGACAGAGATCCATTCCATCATGGCCGGTCGACGCAGCTCCTCCTCTCGCTCCCCTAGCCCCATGCCTGGAGATTGGGGGAGATGTTCTGTCCCGCACAGCAAATTAGTGATGCTTCAGACCAAGGGATTTCTTCCCCCAGCGTACATGGTCCCGGTTCGAGCCAGGCTCGCCACCTATAATGGCGGAGAGCAAGCGGAGAGCCTTCCCAATCCCTCCAAGGGAGAGCGGGTATGCCTTGTCCCTCACTTAGTAAGAGGGCTCGGATTTCCAATTCATCCGTTTCTCCGGGGGCTCCTGGAGTTCTACGGCCTCCAGTTGCACAACCTTACGCCTGCCTCCATATTGCATATCGCGGGATTCGTAGCCCTTTGCGAGCTGTTTTTGGGCTGTGAGGCTCATTTCACATTGTGGAAGAAGCGGTTCTGCCTTGTGCCCCGTTCTCAGAAGGGGTCAATATATCAAGTGGGCGGAGCCGAAGTGTGGCGTATTGCCGGGACCGGATATCTGTCCGGAACCCCAAAGAAGACGTCCGAAGACTGGCCTTCAGAATGGTTTTATATAGAAGACGCCCCCCTCCCGGATACTATTCGAATCGGCCTTCCTGAGTTCGACAACGCTCCTTTGAAGAAGCACCGGAGCTAGCGTCCATGGAGCTCCCTGGAGGAAGATGACATGGACGTTCTTTACCTGATGAGCCGGATAAGTTTGTTAGCTCGATCTGGATTGACCATGATCGAGGTCATGGCCACATGTATTATGCGGGGGGTGCAGCCGCTTCAGTATAGAGGCCACCCCATGTGGGATTTCAATGGGGAGGATGACACCACCCGCTACGGCCGTAAAGGGCCGGGATCGGTTGATGATCTAATAAAGATCTTATCCACTTTGTACAAGGGAGAAGAGGAGGAATTCCTCCATGTCAACCCGCAGGGTGGATTTTCTATGTACAATCCTCCGAGCTGGGTAAGCGGAGACTTTTTCTCACCCATCCGTTTCATATTCCCATAGTTAAGTATTCAGCCTAGCGATTTCAACACAGGAGCTGCGCCAGGCTGTAAGGGAGATAAACAACCCCCCTCCACAGCCCGAGGACCCGAAAAGGTCCCTTGACCCGGCCTCCCTGGAGGATCCGGACATATCTGTGGAGCTGATCGATGGGGTATTTTACCAATTGAGCAATGACAGCGCCTTGGTAGCCATTACGGCCGATTACCCTGGGCTACTTCCAGCCTCACAGGTAACTGAGACCGAAGTCCCAGCACTTTGAAAAGGGATCCGTCCTTGCATGTTTTTGATTACCGTATAACAACCGTGTTTTGCAGGGGAGGTCCTCGAGGTGGAAGGCCGAGCCTGCGGCGACTAGCCAACAAGGGGCCGCGAGGCCAGGCAGGCTGAAAAAGACCCACAGTCCGGATTGAGACACCGGCGCAGCAGTACAGCGCGCCGTCTTTATTCCAAGACATTATTCTCAGAGGCATATTAACACCCATGCCTTCTTTTTAGGAAAAAGAGCGCTCGCCGGACTATACCCGGAGAGGCTACTAATCGCGCCTCCACCAACCAGGCTCCAAGGGCGGATTCGGAGGCGGGAACGAATACAAGGCGTGCGCCGGGCGCTCCTCCGACAGAGGATGCGGATAAACTGTCCGCCACCAATTCCGATGTGGAAAGTGCCATGAACCACAGGCGTCGCCGGACTGTTCTTTGTGATGCTTGTTTCTCCCAAGAGGCATTGGATGCCTTCAACTCGGGAGATGCGTACCTCTGTGCCGCTCAAAATGGTCTAGCCAGAGCCACGGAGCAGTATGTAAAAGACATACGGGTGAGAAAATTTGGTGGTTATATATATCAGTAGCCCCTGAGACTTGAAACAGTTAGAATAACTGATTTAAGGATCATTTGTTATGCAGGTTCTTACAGAAAAGAATACCCAACTGTCCCAGGAGCTGGAAGAGTGCAAAGCCCAACTTCAGGCCGCAGCAGGGGAGCCCAAAGAGACCCCCTCTGGTAATATATCCTTCAAATGATAAGTATCATATAGAATGCGGCGTATATGCAGATCTGACGATAAAATTGCAGATGACGCTGGAGTAAATCCGGATAAGCAACAGCTCCTACGCCAGCTGAAGGCCAGTGAGAGCGTGCTTATGAGGGTGAGGCAGGAGAAGAATGATCTCCTAGATGCCAACACCAAGCTAGGCGTGGAACTAAAAGATGTTCGTGCCCAACTGTCGAACTCTGTTAAAGAGAATCGGCGGCTTCGACACGGCATATTTAGTAAGTGCTTGAACGAAATTTGAAAAAGAGTTTGGCGAGGAAGCTGGCTGACAGAGTTATGTCTGTAGGTATGCTAACAGGTCGTCCTGCCGAGGAAATGCCCCGGTTCTACGGGTGATCTTCTTCTCGAGCTCTCACAACTGCACGAACGAGTTCGGCAGGTGATGCAAGGCATCGCCCAGGCCTTGTGGCCATCCATCTCCATGCCCGAAGGCCTTGGAGAGCTTGCGGAGAAGCTGAAGGAAGCGCGGCGGCACTTCCAATTATGGAAGATATCGGCCTGCCGTCAGGGCGCCAGGGAAGCCTGGGCAATGGTGAAGACACGGTACACGAAGGCTGACCTGAACCACATGGCCGAAGTCGGACCTGTGGGGCCCGATGGGAAGGAGATCCCTGTGAGCTTAGTGTACGGCCAAGTAGAATTGGCGGCAAAGTATTCCCAACAGGACTGTAGACTAGACAGCCTATTGGATGGTATTGAAGAGGAATTCAACCAGTCAAATTGACTATGTAATTTAAAGTGACATGTATAATGCCTTCTAGCCGGATTGTAGATCGTTTGTCGTGGCGGACCTTTTCGCTTCAACCTCGGGACCTGACGGTCCGGAGTGTATCCGAATACCCTCTCGGTTATGTAAGAACCGGGGCATGCATGGAGACCAGTCATAGGGGTCATTAGTGCTTTAACGGACAAGTGCCCAACTAGTTATGTTATATTACATGGTTAGTAAGAAACATCTTCCAGGGAGAATAGTTCCGTTAGGGGATCCTTTCCCTGGGAGGCATGCCCTAAAGTGCATGTCCGGACTGCGAGAAGAGACGAATAAAAAACATCTGGGGGCGCATAAGTAAATAAGTGAAAAATAATCTTTAGTTCACCGACCGAATATTCCCTTAAGAACACTAGCTTTAGGCTTCACCCAGTCTGAGGTACACATCCGGCTGACCCGGCAGTAACAATCGCAGAGGTGCTCCCCTTATGCCCTAGCTGAATTAACGGGAACGTAGGGCATAAGTACAAGAGCCAGGCAACCCAGCTTGGCCAAAACTTAAGTCATATCGATGCATATAATGGTGAATAAAGGGTACATGCGGAAGGATAACACATGTGTTGGGCATAAAGCCCGTATGAATAAGCTTCTGTTAAAGAAGCCCCCAGGTGTAATGAGCGCGGATAGCGCGTCAGTTGCGTGCAAACAAGGCACGAATGGGCCCCTAAAGGCTGTGAGAGAAAAGAAAAGGAGAAGGAGAAAAATATAAGACATATAGTGTATAAAAATGGACAGAGGAAGGAGACGAACACAGAGTCCGGCGTTAGGCGTATAATCTTCAAAGTCAGGCTGCATTCCATGGGTTCGGCTCGAGTCGATTATCCGATGCATCCCGCAGACGGTACGCTCCACCAGTCCGGACTTGGTCAATGATGAAGGGACCTTCCCATTTGGGCTTGAGTTTGTTCTTTTTCTTATTCGGCAGGCGTAGAACTAACTCGCCAATATTGTAAGTTTTGGCCCGTACTTCTCTGCTTTGGTATCTTTAAGCCTGTTGTTGATAGAATGCGGAACGGGCTTTTGCCACGTCACGCTCCTCCTCCAAGGCGTCCAAACTGTCCTGCCGATCGAGCTCGGCTTCTCTTTCTTCGTACATGCGCACTCGAGGTAAGTCATGAATAATGTCGTAGGGCAGAACCGCCTCTGCGCCGTATACCATAAAGAATGGTGTGTATCCGGTAGTGCGATTCGGCGTGGTCCGCAACCCCCAGAGTATGGAGTCGAGATCCTCTACCCAATGCGTGTTAGATTCCTTGAGGGACCGCACTAATCTGGGTTTGACGCCGCTCATGATAAGACCATTTGCTCGCTCGACCTGACCGTTAGTTTGTGGGTGATAGACTGAAGCATAATCAAGCTTGATGCCCATGTTTTTGCACCAGAGTTTTACCTCATCGGCCGTAAAGTTCGTGCTGTTATCAGTGATGATGCTGTGGGGGACGCCGTAACGGTGTACGACCCCGGATATGAAGTCTATCACCGGTCCGGATTCGACTGTCTTAACAGGCTTGGCTTCTATCCATTTGGTGAACTTATCCACCATGACTAGTAAGTATTTTTGCTTGTGGGTTCCTCCTTTAAGGGGTCCAACCATGTCAAGCCCCCAGACTGCGAAGGGCCAGGTGATGGGGATAGTTTGGAGGGCGGTGGGTGGCATATGGCTTTGGTTATCAAAAAGCTGGCAACCAACGCATCATTGGACTAAGTCTTGAGCGTCTGCCCGGGCCGTCGGCCAATAGAAGCCTGTACGGAAGGCCTTGCTTACAAGGGCCCGGGCCTCCACGTGGTGACCGCCGAGTCTGGCATGAATTTCAGCCAGAAGATTCCGCCCTTCCTCTTCGGAGATGCACCTTTGAAGGACTCCGGTGGTGCTTTTCTTATAAAGCTCTCCCTCATGCACTTTATAGGCTTTAGATCGCCGCACTATGCAGCGTGCCTCATTTTGGTCCGCGGGAAGTTCCTGCTTAGTTAGGTAGGCTAGGAATGGTTCTGTCCATGGGGCGATGACTGCCATTATTACATGGGCTGAAGATGTTATTTCGTTGGCAGAACCTCCAATTATGTCAGAACATTCGGTGTCGGGCAGTGCGGTTTGGTCCGGGCTGTTATTTCCGGGTTCCCCTTCCCATACTATGGATGGCTTGAACAGCCTCTCCAAGAAGATGCTGGGAGGGACGGCATCGTGTTTTGCGTCGATGCGTGCCAGGACGTCTGCTGCCTGATTGTTTTCCTGGGCTATACGGTGAAATTCGAGCCCCTCGAACCGAGCTGACATTTTTAGGACGGCATTGCGATAAGCTGCCATTTTCGGATCCTTGGCATCAAAGTCTCCATTTATTTGGGATATCGCGAGGTTCGAATCCCCGCGCACCTCTAGGCGTTGAATGCCCATGGATACTGCCATCCGGAGACCATGTAGAAGGGCCTCATATTCGGCTGCGTTGTTGGAGTCTGTATACATTATCTGTAGTACATATTGAACTGTATCTCCTGTTGGGGATGTCAAAATGACGCCAGCCCCCAAACCAGCCAACATTTTGGAGCCGTCGAAGTGCATGATCCAGTTTGAATATGTGCCGTACTCTTTAGGGAGTTCGGCTTCCGTCCACTCGGCGACGAAGTCGGCCAAAACTTGCGACTTAATAGCTCGCCGTGGCTTGTAAGTTATGTAGAACGAGAGGAGCTCAATGGACCATTTGGCAATCCGGCCCATCGCGTCGCGGTTGTTTATAATATCGTTAAGTGGTACTTCTGAGGCTACCGTTATCGAACACTCTTGAAAGTAGTGTCGCAGCTTCCGGGATGCCATAAATACCGCGCACGCTATCTTTTGATAATGCGGGTACCGTGACTTGCATGGAGTAAGGACAATGGACACATAGTAAACTGGTTTTTGAAGGGGGAATTTGTGTCCGTCCGTTTCTCATTCGACGACGAGCACTGCGCTTACTACTTGATGAGTTGCCGCAATGTATAATAGCATTGGTTCGCCAATGTTTGGCGCGGCCAGGACTGGGTTTGTTGCCAATATGGCTTTTATTTCGTTGAGTCCGGCCGTGGCGGCATCCGTCCACTCGAAGTGTTCAGTGCGCCGGAGGAGGCGATAAAGGGGTAATGCCTTTTCTCCCAAGCGGGAGATAAAGCGGCTTAGAGCCGCCACGCATCCGGTCAATTTTTGTATTTGTTTGAGGTCCTTTGGGATGTCCAATTGTGATAGAGCTCGGATCTTGGCTGGATTTGCTTCAATTCCTCTACCGGATACAGTGAAGCCCAAGAGCTTTCCGACTGGTATGCCGAAAACGCATTTTTCTGGGTTGAGCTTGATGTCATATGTTCGGAGGTTATCGAATGTGAGCCTCAAGTCGTCTACTAGAGATTCGACATGCTTGGTTTTGACGACCACGTCATCTACGCATGCCTCCACTGTTTTGCCGGTCTGGTTTGCCAGACATGTCTGAATCATGCGCTGATATGTTGCGCTGGCGTTTCTGAGCCCGAAGGGCATTGTGTTGAAGCAGAATGGGCCGTACGGTGTGATGAATGCCGTTGCGGCTTAGTCTGGCTCTACCACTTTAATTTGATGGTAGCCGGAGTATGCGTCGAGGAAACACAATGAATCGTGTCCTGCGGTAGCGTCGATGATTTGATCGATGCGGGGGAGGGGGAAGGGATCCTTTGTGCAGGCCTTGTTAAGGTCCTTAAAATCGACGCACAAGCGCCAGGATTTGTCCTTCTTTGGTACCATCACTAGGTTTGCTAGCCATTCCGGATGTTTTATGTCTCTAATGAATCCGGCCTCCAATAGCTTGGCTAGTTCCTCTCCCATGGCTTGTCTCTTAGGTTCGGAGAAACGCCGAAGAGCCTGCTTGACTAGCTTGAATCCTTTGAGGATATTTAGGCTGTGCTCGGCCAGCCTACGCGGGATTCCTGGCATGTCTGAAGGGTGCCAGGCAAAAATGTCCCAGTTCTCACATAGGAACTCTCGTAGTGCGGCGTCGACATCAGGGTTTAATTGTGCCCCGATGGAAACTGTTTTTGTAGGGTCCGTTGGATGGACTTGGAATTTGACTATTTCGTCCGCCGGTTTAAAGGAGGTGGACTTGGATCTTTTATCGAGTATCACGTCGTCCCTGTTCACCGTGGAGCACAGCGCAGCCAGTTCCTCGGCCGCTAGGGCTTCGGATAGTGCCTCGAGGGCCAGTGCGGCTGTCTTATTTTCAGCGCGGAGTGCTATGTCCGGATCACTAGCAAGAGTGATGATTCCGTTGGGCCCGGGCATTTTGAGCTTCATGTACCCGTAATGGGGTATGGCTTGGAAGATTGTAAACGCCTCCCGCCCTAGTAGAGCATGGTATCCGCTGCTGAACGGGGCCACTTGGAATGTTATTTCTTTGGACCTGTAATTATCCGGCGTGCCGAATACCACATCTAGTGTGATTTTCCCAGCACAGCGTGCTTCCCGACTGGGGATGATTCCTCTAAAGGTTGTGCTACTTTGCTCAATGCGGCTCCAGTCTATTTCCATCTTTTGAAGAGTTTCCTCATAGATGAGGTTTAATCCGCCGCCGCCGTCCATGAGTACCTTGGTGAGTCGAAAGCCGTCCACGATTGGACTGAGGACCAATGCGGCTGGTGCTGGGGCTGTTCGGAATTTAGGTTCGTCACTGGCATTGAAGGTAATAGCCGTGTCACTCCAAGGATTTATTGCTGCTACGTGGCAGATTTCGGCCATGCTGCGGAGTGTTCGCTTGCGTCTATTATTTGATGCGAAGGTCTCAAAGACCATTAACACCGTATTGTTGTCCACGAGATGGTGCTCTGTGGTATTTGGGAGGAGTAGATCCTCACCACTTTTGGCCACCTGCCGGAGTATCCAACATGCTCTAAGGCTGTGCGTTGGTATTGCATCCGCTGTACTATGAATTTTGCAGGGTCCGTTGAGCCATCCCTCCAGTACGGTTCCTTGCCCCGTAGAGGGCTTTTGCTTTTTGGTAGTTAACCCATGTGTATTGTGATAGTGCACCCTTTTATTTCGGACTGGGTTTGTGTTCAGGGCCGGATTATCCCAAAAGTTTGTTTCGGTTTTCCAGGCACTTTCCATCGCACAGTACTTTCGCACTATGGACGCCAAGTCAGCGAAGCGTGTTATCTCACGGCGATTTATCGCGTTAAGGATTCCCTTGTCCGTGCAATTATTGCGGAAAAATAAGATTGCGTCTTCCTCGCGACAGTCCTTAACCTTGCTCATCGCAAGGAGGAATCTGGCCCAGTAGTGATGTACTGTTTCCTGGGGCTCTTGCCTGATTTGGGATAGATCGCTTATGTTTGGGTGGGTGGGTGGAATTGAATCCGAATCCTCACCCAATCTGAGACTCAGGGGCAAAGGAGTTTCCGAACTCAGAAGTTTGGATTCTTGGATGTTTTCCAATAAATCTAGCCCGCTGCCTGACTCTAGGTTCAGGTCTTGAGTGACGTCCTCCCCTCCGCGGGTATCCGGCTTGGAGGGATCGGGAATCCGGACATAGCTAGTCCTTAAGATAGATGAAGGGTTGCCGCATTGTTCCTCCACCACTGCAACGTGATGGGTGACCTGGGGAGAGTTGATCTCTCTCAGATCGGGTTCAGGCCCAATTTGATCATAGTCTGTAGCGACTCCCAGGGCGGCGATGCGATCCAAGAGTTCGTTTAGGGAAGAGAGCTCCATTGGATCTAACTGCTCGGCGAGTTCCGAGTCGACGTGAAGATTGCTTTCGATGACCTGAGAAGTCATCATCGGCGCAGAGGCCGAACAGGCGGTCATAAGAAAACCACCTAGCCGGAGAGTTTGGCCGACGGCCAAAGCTCCCTTAGCAATAGTGCCGTCTTTAAAGACGGGATGAGGCATCCTTCCTGATGGCGACGGCATAGCGGAACTCTCAATGAAAGCAGCAATGTCGGTGTCAAAACCGGCGGATCTCAGGTAGGGGGTCCCGAACTGTGCGTCTAGGCCGGATGGTAACAGGAGGCAGGGGACACAATGTTTTACCCAGGTTCGGGCCCTCTTGATGGAGGTAAAAGCCTACGTCCTGCTTGATTAATATTGATGATATGGGTAGTACAAGAGTAGATCTACCACGAGATCGGAGAGGCTAAACCCTAGAAGCTAGCCTATGGTCTGATTGTATGTTGTTCTACAGACTAAAACCCTCCGGTTTATATAGACACCGGGAGGGGCTAGGGTTACACAAGGTCGGTTACAAAGGAGGAGATATGCACATCCGTATTGCCTAGCTTGCCTTCCACGCCAAGTAGAGTCCCACCCGGACATGAGACGAAGTCTTCAATCTTGTATCTTCATAGTCCAACAGTCCGGCCAAAAAATATAATCCAGCTGTCTGGAGACCCCCTAAACCGGCAGATCTCGGGTAGGGGGTCCCGAAGTCTTCGGAGCCGAAGTCGAGCATGTCGGTTAAGTTGTCGACAGTGGCTACTAAGTGGGTGGTGGGTGGGCAACGAATTTCTTCGTCGTCCGCATCCCATTCTAGCCGGACATAGTTCGGCCAAGGTTCTCCTGACAGGGAGAGAGACCTTAATGAATTTAGCACATCTCCAAAAGGTGAGTGCTGAAACATATCCGCGGAGGTGAACTCCATGATCGGCGCCCAGTCGGACTCGACAGGCACGGATACGAGCGGCTCGGAGTCCGTGGCCGAAGATGAATCCAGTGGTTCAGCAACACGGGTCTCATAAGGGGTGAAGTCAGTATCCGGCTCTATCGCCGCTGAGAGTGCGGCCTCCATGGCGGGGTCCATCCCTCCGCTCTCGGATTGCGCGACTTGTTCCAGGTTAAAAACCTGAGTAGCTACGGATGCGATCTCTCGAACACCGTCCGACGGTAGAGTTACGTCTTGCTCGTCGTGACTGCACGGCGCGTCCGGCATGGGCTCAAATCCGTCAAAGATCAAGTCTTCATGGACATCGGCCGTATAGTTCAAGTTTCCAGATCTGACCTGATGGCCAGGGGCGTAGCTCTCAATCTGCTCCAGATGGCCAAGCGAATTGGCCCGAAGTGCAAAGCCGCCGAATATGAAGATCTGTCCGGGGAGGAAAGCCTCACCCTGGACCCCATCGCTAGCGATGATCGAAGGAGCCATTGAGCCTTGTGGTGACGACACAGTGGAACTCTCAATGAAAGCACCAATGTCGGTGTCAAAACCAGCGGATCTCGGGTAGGGGGTCCCGAACTGTGCGTCTAAGGCGAATGGTAACAGGAGGCAGGGGACACGATGTTTACCCAGGTTCGGGCCCTCTTGATAGAGGTAATACCCTACGTCCTACTTGATTGTTCTTGATGATATGAGTATTACAAGAGTTGATCTACCACGAGATCAGAGAGGCTAAACCCTAGAAGCTAGCCTATGGTATGATTGTATGTTGTCCTACGGACTAAAACCCTCCGGTTTATATAGACACCGGAGGGGGCTAGGGTTACACAAGGTCGGTTACAAAGGAGGAGATATGCATATCCGTAGTGCCTAGCTTGCCTTCCACGCCAAGTAGAGTCCCATCCAAACACGGGACGAAGTCTTCAATCTTATATATTCGTAGTCCAACAGTCCGGCCAAGGGATATAGTCCGGCTGTCCGGAGACCCCCTAATCCAAGACTCCCTCACATGCCTACATTACATCGATGAATTGGAGCTAGTTCTGTGTCACCCTAGGTTATGACTGTTACATGATAAACCACATCCGGCATAATTCTCCATCACTGATCCATTGCCTACGAGCTTTCCATATATTGTTCTTCGCTTATTTACTTTTCCGTTGCTATTGCTATCATCATTACAAAATACCAAAAACACTACTTTTGCTATCGTTACCTTTTGCTATCGTTACCACTACTATCATATTACTTTGCTACTAAATACTTTGCCGCAGATATTAAGTTTCCAGGTGTGGTTGAATTGACAACTCAGCTGCTCATACTTGAGAATATTCTTTGGCTCCCCTTGTGTCGAATCAATAAATTTTTGGGTTGAATACTCTACCCTCAAAAACTGTTGCGATCCCCTATACTTGTGGGTTATCAAGACTATTTTCTGGCGCCATTGCCGGGGAGCATAACTCTATTCTTTGAGTCACTTGGGATTTATATCCGCTTATCATTATGAAGAACTTGAGAGATCCAAAAACCAAGATTTATCCCTCAACTACGAGGGGACGTAAGGAACTGCCATCTAGCTCTGCACTTGATTCACCTTCTGTTTTGAGTAAGCTCGCGACACCTAAACCTGCTTCTGCTATTCATTCTGATATGTCGCATGTTATTGATGATGCCACTTCTATTATGCATGATACTTATGATGAAACTACTTCTATGCTTGATAATATTGTGCCACTTGGTGAATTTCTTGAGGAACAACTTGCTAGGGTTAGAGAGAGTGAGAATATTGAATCTGATAATACTGATGAAAGTGATGATGAAGACTCACCTGTTATTCCTGAGGGTTATATTTTTGATAAAGAAGCTTCTTTAGCTATTTAGCTTGCAAAGATAGATACGAACTCAAGAGGTTATTAGCTAAATGGAAGCAGTAATCTCTAAATGCTAGAATGAAACCTGACCCCACTTTTGCTACTTCACCTATCTGTGTTACTAATAAGGATTATGAATTCTCTGTTGATCCTGATATAATTACTTTGGTTGAATCCGATCCTTTTCATGGCTATGAATCTGAAACTGTTGTGGCACATCTTACTAAATTAAATGATATAGCTACCCTGTTCACTAATGATGAGAGAACTCGTTACTTTTATATCCTTAAATTATTTCCATTCTCATTAAAGGGTGATGCTAAGATATGGTTTAATTCTCTTGATCCTGGTTGTGTGCGTAGTCCCCAGGATATGATTTATTACTTCTCTGCTAAATGTTTCCCTGCTCATAAGAAACAAGCTGCTTTAAAGGAAATATACAACTTTGTGCAAATTAAAGAAGAGAGTCTCCCACAAGCTTGGGGGAGGCTTCTCCAATTACTTAATGCTTTGCCTGATCATCCTCTAAAGAAAAATGAAATACTTGATATCTTTTATAATGGACTAACCGATGCCTCCAAAGATTACCTGGATAGTTGTGCTGGTTCTGCTTTCAGGGAAAGAACACCGGATGAAGCTGAAATTCTATTGAATAATATGTTGACAAATGAAAATAATTGGACACCTCCCGAGCCAGTTCCTGAGCCTATTCCTAAACCAACTCCGAAGAAGAGAGGTATTCTATTTCTCAGTTCTGAAGATATGCAAGAGGCAAAGAAATCTATGAAAGAAAAGGTATTAAAGCTGAAGATGTTAAGAATTTACCTCCTATTGAAGAAATACATGGTCTTAATTTACCGCCTGTTGAAGAAACATATGATCTTAATCCATTACCTATTGAAGAAACTCATGGTCTTGATAACCCGACATAGGTAGTAAAGGTAAATTCTCTCTATAGATATGATAAAGCTGAAATCCCATTTACTAAATTTGCTAGCCCATGCTTAGATGAGTTTTATAAATTTATGGCTAAGAAAGAAGACTTTAATGCTTATTTTGGTAGACAATTGAAATACAATTCAAATATGCTTGAACACTTGGGTGATTATATGGCTAATGTCAAAGGTGAACTTAAACTTATTAGTAAACATGCTTCTATGGTTACCACTCAAGTAGAACAAGTACTTAAAGCTCAAAATGATTTGCTCAGTGAATTGAATAGTAAGAATAATGATAATGCTGTTAGAGTGGCTACTAGAACTGGTAGAATGACTCAGGAACCTTTGTATCCTAAAGGCCACCCTAAGAGAATTGAGCAAGATTCTCAGAGAAATAATGTAGATGCACCTAGTCCTTCTAATAGGAAGAAAAAGAAAAATGATAGGACTTTGCATGCTTCTAGTAAACCTATTACTGAAACACCCGAGAATCCAAATGATACTTCTATCTCTAATGCTGAAACACAATCTGGTAATGAACCTGAATCTAGTGATAATGTTAACGATAATGTTCATGATGATGCTCAACCTAGTAATGATAATGATATAGAAATTGAACCTGCTGTTGATCTTGATAACCCACAATCAAAGAATCAACGTTATGATAAGAAAGACTTTGTTGCTAGGAAACACGGTAAGAAAAGAGAGCCTTGGGTTCAGAAACCCATGCCTTTTCCTCCCAAACCATCCAAGAAAAAGGATGATGAGGATTTTGAGCGCTTTGCTTAAATGATTAGACCTATCTTTTTGCGTATGCGATTAACTGATATGCTTAAAATGAATCTTTATGCTAAGTACATGAAAGAAATTGTTACTAATAAAAGAAAGATACTGAAAGCTGAAATTTCCACCATGCTTGCTAATTATACTTTTAAGGGTGGAATACCAAAGAAACTTGGAGATCCAGGAGTACCCACTATACCATGTTCCATTAAAAGAAACTATGTTAAAACTGCTTTATGTGATCTTGGAGCCGGTGTTAGTGTTATGCCTCTCTCTTTATATCATAGACTTGATTTGAATAAGTTGACACCTACTGAAATATCTTTGCAAATGGCTGATAAATCAACTGCTATACCTATCGGTATTTGTGAGGATGTGCCTGTTGTAGTTGCAAACGTTACTATTTTAATGGACTTTTTTATTCTCGATATTCCCGAGGACGATAGTATGTCTATTATTCTTGGAAGACCCTTTTTGAATACTGCAGGGGCTGTTATTGATTGCACTAAGGGCAATGTCACTTTTCATGTTAATGGTAATGAGCATATGGTACACTTTCCGAGGAAACAACCTCAAGTCCATAGTATCAATTCTATTGGAAAATTCCATCGATTATATTTGGAGGTTTTGAATTTCCTCTTCCTGCTGTCAAGAAGAAATATGATATTCTTATTATTGGGGATGTTCATATCCCCGTTGAGGTAACATAGTGTTATTCGAAATTTCTCTGGTTCCATGTTATTCGGAATGAGTTCGTTAACAAGACTTGATCAACCTTGTTAGTGGATTCCTTTTGATGAGCATGAGATGGATGAAACTAGAAGGCACAACCTTCTATACCCCACTTTTACTTTCTGTTATTTATATTAAATAAAATAAAATAGTATTTTTCTGTCTGTTATCTGATTTATCCGTGCAATATAAAAATACCCCAAAAATAAAAGTTCTCCAAATGCCCTGAAATTTAAATATGATTTTTTCTGGAATATTTGAGAATATTTGGCACTGAGAACACAATAGGAGGAGCTGGCACCTGGCCACAAGGGTCAGGGGCACGCCCTACCCCCTGGGCACGCCCCCTACCTCGTGGGCCCATGGTGGCCCTCCTCCACTTATCCTTTCACCCACACATTCCTTCTTCCTCCCGCAAACACGAATATCCAGCTCAAACCCGAGTCCAAGCTCATTTTGCTGCCATTTTCGATCTCCTTGCTCAAAGCACTTCTCACAAAACTGCTTGTGGAGATTGTTCCTTGGTATGTGACTCCTCCATTGGTCCAATTAGTTTTTGTTCTAGTGCTTTATTCATTGCAAATTTGTGCTGCCTAGGTGACCATGTTCTTGAGCTTGCATGTCAAATTTATATGGTTCCAAGTAGTTTTGATGCATGATATAGGCTCTAGGCACTTGTATGAGTAGCTGCTATCAATATTATTGAGTTTGGCTTACTTTTATTTTTGAAGTTGCTAAAAATTTCAGAATTTTTCAGAAAATGATAAAGAGATTTTTGAGGGGCTCATCGAGCCGTAGCTCAAGGGAAAAGCAAAATGAAGAGGCACAAAAGCCCAAGTATAATCTGCCTCGCACCGCGGAGGTTAGGCCGTGTGAATGGCCCTCCGATGAATTCTTGAGAGCAACCGGGATTTATGAGGATTTTTATGAATTGGCTAAGAAGGCAGGCCTCACCGACTTCCTCCACGACCAACGCGAGCAGTATCTCTTACTCACCAATACTTTTGTGAAAAACTTCTACTATTATCCTAGGGAATCACCTCCTTTAGTAGAGTTTCATTTATATGATGTGGTTAAGAAGATGTCACTTTATGATTTTTGTCGGGTTTGTTTGATCCCTTTCGAGGGAAAAATAGAGGAACCACATCGTGACGATGTGGATGGGTTTATTGATACCATCACCGTTGGGGAAACGAGGAAGGTTTCCGATGCACGAATCACTAGCATACATTTTCCTGTTTTACGCTACTTTGCAATATTTGCTAGTCGTTTCTTAATTGGTCGCAGAAACTATGGAAACCTTAGTGTTCATGACATTATTATTTTGTTCCACGGGTTATTCTGTGATAACTCTGTGAGTATGGGCGGCGTAAACTGGCCGGAAGTATGACCCGGCCGGATTAGACGTTTCATTGGTAAACCGCCAGAGGATTGGTGACTTACGTGTCTGGCGGTTCACTGGTATGACGATTCACGAGCCTGAAGACTCATTGGTGACCCGACGCGTGTTCCAGATGGATGACAAGGCCCAAGGCCCAGCATGCTGGTTTATGTTAATGGTGGGCCGGTTTAAGAGGAAAGGCATGAGGAACATTTATCTTACAAGGAGTTAAGACCTGGACTTGTATCCGGTTTGTATTAGAGATAGATTAGTCCTAATCCTAATAGGACTCTACATGTAACCCGCCCCTCCAACATATATAAGGAGGGGCAGGGCTCCCCAAAAGGGACAAGATTGACAAGTTCCACAAGTTGGACAAGTTAGGTTTAGACGATAGCCCTCGAGATAGAGCACTCTTGTAACCGTGATCATCATCATCAATATCAATGAAGCAGGATGTAGGCTTTTACCTCCACCGTGAGGGGCCGAACCTGGGTAAAACATCGCGTCTCTCGTCCCGCTCAACCCCTCTCAAGCTACCACATAGATGCGTTGGCCTCGCGACTAAGTCCTGACACTAAGGACATCTGCCGTGACAATTCCACGACAGTTGGCGCCCACCGTGGGGCCTGCGCACGATGGTGTTGAATTCCTGGAGGGATCTCTCCTAGGATCGAGGAGCTCGCGATTAAACCCGATGAAGAAAAAGAATGGCTCAAGAAGATGCGGAAAAGATCACACGAGGAGAGCCGGCAACAGGAGCCTGCAAATTCATCATTTTGTGATCAAAGATTGTGATTAACCTGGAGCTGGCATGTACAAGATTAGATCAAGATTTGAGATCAAGAAGTTAGGGTTCCATCGTCCGCGCCGCCGGATGTAACAAAGCAATTCATCGAAACCGTTTATATGCCAAGACCGAGGTCGACAAGGAGTTGATCCGCTGTGCATATGCGTTGAAATTGTTCCAAGGTTACAGCCAGATCTGTCAAGTCCCTAGAAGGCCAGACGTGACGAGGCAATCATCCAAGTTTACCCGTGTACAACCGGGCCAACCATCGGATCTCCGTGGTCAACCTCGATCGGTTGTTGAAAAAAAAGGCCACGACCTGGAAACGGAGCCGGCCACAATCCAGATTCCTCCCGCGCCCACGACCTCGTTTCGAGGCGCCCATCTCCACTGCCCTGAGCCGCCAGGCCTTCCCCGCCCATTCGTTGATGGCGCGCGACTCATCCGCATCCGTGTCTGATCCGCCCGGTCGTCTCCCCTGCACCGCGTGCCTGCTACGCGTCAGACCACAATCGCCATGAGCCGCCCGTGGCCTCCGCCACCTCTTCTAATGCGGTCCAAAACCGAGCCGCCTATGTGCTGTTCCAACTAGCCAGTCTCCATGGAAGCAACCCGCTTCCTTCAAGGTTCTATCTGCAGTCCGCACGCGCGCACAAGCCAGCTTGCCGACTGCATCCGCTTCGCCTCGAGCACGGCTCTACCACCTCGCTGTTGCCGCAAGCCGCCGCCGCCCTTATGCTTTACCTTTTCAGCCAGCGCCTCGCCCTGTTCGGCCTTGCTCTTCCATGACAGTTGGCGCCCATTGTCAAGCCGCCGTCACCTCCGTTCTTTGCCACGCGCCGTGAGCTGCCTTGAGGTTGTGCCAAGCCGCCGCAGCTGCACCAGCCTCCGTCTCCGCCGGTGGTCGCGGACACACCAAGAGCTACTGTACTGCCTTCACTGTCGCGCCACGAGCCAGTCCGCAGTCGCGTGGTGAGCGGCCCTGCTGCCCCGGCACCAGTATCCATGATCATCCGGCAAAAAATACCAGGTGATATCCCTATTTTTATCAGCACATATTATTTTCTTCAAAGAACAATTACTCTGTCCTATAATATTTTTACATAGGACAATTTTTATACCATTCACAGACACGCGTATCACGGTCCGGTTTATATCAACGCGTCGGCCGACTCGCCCGTCTGCACCACCTTACAACACCACGGACGACTCACCCGTCCGCCCTGGCCACCGGTTCATGCGTCCGCACCGGTTTACAACGCGGAGGACAACTTACTCGTCCGCACAGGTTTACAATGCCGCGCCGGTTCATTCGTCTGCTCGTATGGCCGACTTGTCCATGATTGATTTCAGCTTCACCACGGTGATCATCAACTCCATGGTGGATATTTTTTGGCTAACATATCAGGTGAAATCCATCCACTATATTTTCATATTATATATTGCTTTCTTTAAAAAGAGCAAATACTTTGGCTTGCAAATTTTCCAATGCAGGACAAATTGTCTATCACAAAAAAGGATTATTATATCGCTGAGCTATTGGATAACCCATGCCGGTTTATATCACGATCCAGTCCGCATCAACTCGTCAGGATCATGCGAATTACCCAATAACGCATGCACAGGCCGCCGTCCCTGCAGTCCGGTCTACATCAGCATACGGCTGATTTTCCCCGTCTGCACCGGCTTACAATGCCGCGGCTGACTCATCTGTCCGAGCTACCTCTGATGCCGCGGTTGTCCTTGTCATCCGTCTCTCGCGGCCTGGTCTACATCAACATACCAGGCCGCACCTGTGTGCATGAGCTATTTATTGAGTATGAACAAGTCATAGCTTGGGTAGCCTAGTTTTTCTTTCAACAAAATGGAGGCAAATTATCATATACTATCAACCGCCGTCTGCACTGGGTGGTTCAACGGGCAGGCGCATAAAGTCGCCGCCACTGCAGTTTTGGTTAAACTTCAAATCGCCAGTTAGAAGGAACCATTGGCCGAGTTGCTGACACGGCTCATATGGGATCATTTATAACCCGCCGCAGTCACCTCAACCTTCTGTGGATTCACATCATGCTATTAGCACCAATGATATACAAGTTATGCCGGTTTATATCATGGTCAAATATGGAGAGCCTCAAGCCAACTCCTCGAGTCACCTTTGAGACTCGGGGGCTACGATGACATGACTCAGAAAATCTTGCCAGTTTCAGCCGGTTTAAGAAACCCAGGACGATGGAGGGAAAGATAACCCGGTCCCGGAGGCTACTGTTGTATTGATGAAAATTTAAAGGCCGTCAGAAAATTTCCGGCTTAGAAAGTATATGACAGTTACAAAATCCCGGCTCAATGAAGAAGATCCGGGTCATCAGAAAGGATTCCGATTTAAAATCCGGTTCAAAGGAAATCTGTTCTCCCACAAAGCTCTGGAGCGCTCAAATCCGGTTTAACAATGTCCGGTTCAAAAAGGAATTAACTTCTCGCAAACTCGAGTTTAAAGGTCGTCAGAAAATTTTCCAGCTGAAAATGAAGATTCCGGTTTAAAATCCGGTTTAAGGGAAAGATGTCTCCCACAAAGCTTTGAAGCTCTCAATATCCGGTTCAAGATCCCGGTTCAAGAAGAATTTATCTCTTGCAAAAAGTTAAAAATTGCCGAAGAGGACCTACTGCCACGATGCGTGGTTCAAACATGGGTATCCCGCCTTACTGGCCTGATATATTATTGATCACATGGGGGCTTCTGCTTCATAAAGCGGGATCTCTGTTCTTTTACATCATGTGTGGTTACACGGAGTTGTTCTAAAGCGGCCTCCGGTTTACCCCTTGAGTTCGCTTTTTAAAAGCATCATGTTATATCACTTGGAGGTTTGGTCGTGTCTGAACCAATACCATACCTCTTGATAGGCGAGAGCCACCAGATCACTTGGGGACTTGGTCACGTTTGAACCAGTCATGCCTCTTGATCGGTCTAAGGCCACAGAATCACTTGGGGGCTTGGTCGAACCCGAACCATTGCCATGCCACTTGGTCGGCATAAATGCCACGGTTTCATTTGGGGACCTAGCTGACTAGAACCATAGTTACACCTAACGGGAGCTTGGTCGTGTTCGGCCATGGCAACACCATTTGATCAGCTCAAATAAACCTTTTTTGCAAACGTTTTTGTCTTTGCTTTTGCTTCGCACTTTTCTTTGCAAGATACTTTTTTCTTTTTTATTACGTTTTTTTAAATCGACAAAGTTTTCAACCAATCAATTGACGGAACACAGTTCATGTCAATCTGGAGACTATTTGCCCGGTTTGATCCTTGTTGTTAATATCCTCTTATGGAGTAACACGGTGTTTATCACAACCCGACACGGTTTTATCATAAACCGGCACAATATGGAAGGAGTTATCAGTACTCAAGATTTGGGTTATCACCCTTACTACAAAAAGTTGGTAAAACCAACAATGTGATTCAATGTCACAGGTATGATATATTTCATATTTGATTATTCTTTAGTGCAGCCTTGGTTATAAACCCGGGTTATATGTTGGGCATTATGACTCGTTCGGCGGTAAACTGCCAGGACACTTTAAACTTGTTGTATGCAGAAACAGGTTTGTTAAACCGGCCTGGCTTTGGACTATAAGTCGCCAGTAT
Source organism: Triticum urartu (assembly GCF_003073215.2). Taxonomy (NCBI): domain Eukaryota; kingdom Viridiplantae; phylum Streptophyta; class Magnoliopsida; order Poales; family Poaceae; genus Triticum; species Triticum urartu. The sequence goes on from NC_053028.1 coordinate 156,032,040, forward strand.
ATATATATATTTGGATTGCGCCATTGGAATCATGCGCTCATAAATCATTGGGTTATATTATTCAAATAGCCAAGTTTGGCTGAATTTTCATTATGGTATTGAATGAATAAGGTTTTCACCGGATTATGTTATCTTAAATAGCCAACATGGCTGGATTTTATTATGGTTATCAGTAACCAGTATTATGATTAGGGTTTTCAAAGTCGCATTAGCGCAATGGCTATTATATTATCAATGGATACGATTTATTGAAGGAATAGTCCCGAGTCGCTGCAGGCTTACGACTCGACACTTGGGGGCTAATGCAAAATCATTTTTTGCTCACGTTATTGAAGACCCGACTCATCACATTGTAATGAGCCGGCCCTTGGGGGCTACCAATTACTCCTGTCAACAATTCAAGGTACACAAGTTTTTATCCATTATATTGAAGGGTCCACTCCTCAGTTGGTAAAGCACAAAGCTCTTAACCTTGTGGACGTGGGTTCAAGCCCCATGATGGGAGTTACATCATATGATGTTATTTTCAATGAAGTATATATAAAGTCCCAGCTCAATATTATCTTACTGAACCGGCCCTTGGGGGCTACACTGATTGAAGTTTTTATAAGCAATTACAAGTCCCAGGTTGCTGCAAGCATGACAACCCGGCACTTGGGGGCTACATATATGGAGTATTCAGTTTATATAATTGAGATGAACAAACCGGATTTCTTCAAGGTTGAAACACTTATTGGAGCAAGTCTTAAGTTATCACTATGTTCTCCTCTTAAGACTTGGGGGCTACATGTATTATGCATATAAAGGAGGAACATCTTCATTTTATCAGTTTTGAGCAAATCAGGAAGATCAATTACATGACCCGGTGTCGACAACAATTATGACCCGGTGCCATCAATATTTATAAACCGGCCATTTTGGTAATATTAAACCGGCAAGTTTTACATCTTCAAACCGGCTGAATATCAGATAAGTACTTCAAGACCCATATTTCTTAAACCGGCGCTTTGGAAGCTGAATCAAGTGGATTATTCTTCACAATATTTCTCTGTGAGAAACCAATGTCAACAAATTGAGTATGAAGCTGGCTTGTTAACCCGGATTTTCTAGAAGGAGGAAATGACAAGGACTTAAGGATCATCAGATGCCGGTTTACAAGAATTCTTAACCCGGAGCACAACTTTCTTCTTGTGTTTATTTTGCAGTATAAGTTTACCATGGATAAATCCAAGCTAAACTTAGGGGCTAATGTCGGGGATATACCCCGCGGCGTAAACCGGCCGGAAGTATAACCCGGACGGACTAGGCGTTTCATTGGTAAACCGCCAGAGGATTGGTGACTTACGTGTCTGGCGGTTCACTGGTATGACGATTCACGAGCCTGAAGACTCATTGGTGACCCGGCGCGTGTTCCAGATGGATGACAAGGCCCAAGGCCCAGCATGCCGGTTTATGTTAATGGTGGGCCGATTTAAGAGGAAAGGCATGAGGAACATTTATCTTACAAGGAGTTAAGACCTGGACTTGTATCCAGTTTGTATTAGAGATAGATTAGTCCTAATCCTAATAGGACTCTACATGTAAACCGCCCCTCCAACATATATAAGGAGGGGCAGGGCTCCCCAAAAGGGACAAGATTGACAAGTTCCACAAGTTGGACAAGTTAGGTTTAGACGATAGCTCTCGAGATAGAGCACTCTTGTAACCGTGATCATCATCATCAATATCAATGAAGCAGGATGTAGGCTTTTACCTCCACCGTGAGGGGCCGAACCTGGGTAAAACATCGCGTCTCTCGTCCCGCTCAATCCCTCTCAAGCTACCACATAGATGCGTTGGCCTCGCGACTAAGTCTTGACACTAAGGACATCTGCCGTGACAATTCCACGACAGGCGGTATTATTGCTAAACGGTTGAGTCTGAACCGTACAAGGGGCCCCATCTTTGGTGGTATCTATGCTTCAGGCCTAGCTGCACATTTTAACATACCTATTAGGCATTATGAGAAGGAAGAAAAATTGCTGCCTCGTGTTTATTTAGATTATAAGAGTATGGTAGCACATGATTTCGTTATAAAGAACAGGGAAGGGGAGCTTAAATACAAATTGTTCTTTGATAAACATCATCCGGAGACTATTACCTTGCCTGCTCCTTCCTTGTTTGATTTATATGCAGGCCAGTACCTCGTCTCGCCAGAGGACATTCACGCCTACCGGAACCCTGCACCAGCCACAGAACCAGAGTCGGAACCACCAGTTGATCCTCCATGACAGTCAAATTACCAGTGGGATCCGGAGATGATTGCCAACCAGTGGCAATCAGAGTCTTCTTCATCACAGTACGACCCCAACTACTATTATGGATATCCGCCAGGCCAGCCGTGGCCATAGACCAACTTAGGCCAAAAGCCTAAGCTTGGGGGAGTATGTATTTCTCACCGACATTACATTTATGTTCACACACTCATTGCTAGATGTCGGTGCTCATACTTTTTCATTGTATCATCCATGCTAGTTTATTTCCTTTTTATGCTTTCTTCTTGTGTGTTTAATAAACCTTAAGAAAAACCAAAAAAATTAGTTGTAGCTTTTAATTAGTTTACTTTCCATGCTTGTAGTAGTAATTAAAAGGAAAACCCAAAAAGATTTCTTGCTCTTCTTTTGCTTGTTGGGAGCTTTCCCGTGTAAATAGTTTTATTTCTTTTATTTTCTTTGGGGGTCGATAGGAGAAGACCATAATTAAATTGTCGAAGTGGCTCTTATATGCATAATTGTTGATCTGACAAAAGAGCCCATATTGCCTTGTCTTCTCCTGTTTATTGAATGCTTACAGATTCCAGCTTAGTCCAATGCACACGCACTATTATTATTATTCACATCATTCGGTCGTGCAAGTGAAAGGCAATTATGATGGTATATGATGGACTGACTGAGATGAACTCGACCTCTTTTGTTTTTGTAAATATGATTAGTTCATCGTTCCTGATTCAGCCTATTATGAATAAACAGGTTTGCAGTGACAACTAGAGATCATAGTTTCTTGTGCCATGCTTGATTAGCTGGGAGCTTATAATGGTTTACCTTGCGCGCCAACATGCTATTAAAATGGTTGTGATGTGGTATGATAGGGTGGTATCCTCCTCTGAATGATTTAAGTGACTTGACTTGGCGCATGTTCACGCATGTAGTTGAAACAAAATCAACATAACCTTCACGATATTTATGTTCATGGTGGATTATATCCTACTCATGCTTGCATTCGGTGTTGATTAATTTTAATGCATGTTCATGACTGTTGTCGCTCTCTAGCTGGTCGCTTCCCAGTCTTTTGCTAGCCTTCACCTGTACTAAGCGGGAATACTCCTTGTGCATCCAACTCCATAAACCCCAAAGTTATTCCATATGAGTCCACCATACCTACCTATATACGGTATCTACCTGCCGTTCCAAGTAAATTTGTATGTGCCAAACTCTAAACCTTCAAATAAATATCCTATTTTGTATGCTCGAATAGCTCATGTATCAACTAGGGTTGTCCATATCTTCCATGTTAGGCGGGTTATTCTCAAGAGGAGTGGACTCCGCTCCTCACTCACGAGAAAGTGGCTGATCACCGGGATGCCCAGTCTCATGCTTTATGCAAACTAAATCAAAATAATTGCAAACAAAACTCCCCCTGGGACTGTTGTTAGTTGGAGGCACTCATTGTTTCGAGCAAGCCATGGATTGATGCTTGTTGGTGGAGGGGGAGTATAAACTTTACCATCCTGTTTGGAAACCGCCTATAATGTGTGTAGCATGGAAGATATCGCCATCTCTTGGTTGTTATGTTGACAATAAAAGTATACCACTCAAAATATTATTCACCTCTATTTCAAAACCGAGCTCTGGCACCTCTACAAATCTCTGCTTCCCTCTGTGAAGGGCCTATCTATTTACTTTTTATGTTGAATCATCATCCTCTTTTTAAAAAGCACCAGTTGGAGAGCACCGCTGTCATTTGCATTCATTATTGTTAGTTTACATTGATTATGACTTGACTGGATCTCTTTTACCATGAATTACAATGTCTAGTCAGTCCTTGATCTTTAAAGGTGCTCTGCATTTATGTTTTGCGGTCTCAGAAAGGGCTAGCGAGATACCATCTTGTTATATCATATTATGATTGTTTTGAGAAAGTGTTGTCATCCGAGATTTATTATTATTGCTCGCTAGTTGATTATGCCATTGATATGAGTAAACTTGAGACCTAAGCGTGATTGTGAATATGGTTAGTTCATAATCCTTGCTGGAAACTTGAATGCTGGCTTTACATATTTACAACAACAAGAGCAAACAAATTTTGTAAAAGTTTTTCTTTATCACTTTCAGTTTGTCAACTGAATTGCTTGAGGACAAGCAAAGGTTTAAGCTTTGGGGAGTTGATACGTCTCCGTCGTATCTACTTTTCCAAACACTTTTGCCCTTGTTTTGGACTCTAACTTGCATGATTTGAATGGAACTAACCCGGACTGACGCTGTTTTCAGCAGAATTGCTATGGTTTATTTATGTGCAGAAACAAAAGTTATCGGATTGACCTGAAACTTCATGGAACATCTATTCGAAAAATATAAAAAATCGTTTCAAAAGATGAAGACCAGGGGGCCCACCACCTGTCCACAAGGGTGGGGGGCGCGCCCCCTACCTCATGGGCCCCCTGGAGCTCCTCCGACCTCAACTCCAACTCTATATATTTGCTTTCGGGGAGAAAAAAAATCAGAGAGAAGAATTCATCGCATTTTACGACACGGAGCCGCCGCCAAGCCCTAAAACCTCTCGGGAGGGCTGATCTGGAGTCCGTTCGGGGCTCCGGAGAGGGGAATCCGTCGCCATCGTCATCATCAACCATCCTCCGTCACCAATTTCATGATGCTCACCGCCGTGCGTGAGTAATCCCATCGTAGGCTTGCTGGACGGTGATGGGTTGGATGAGATTTATCATGTAATCGAGTTAGTTTTGTTAGGATTTGATCCCTAGTATCCACTATGTTATGAGATTGATGTTGCTATGACTTTGCTATGCTTAATGCTTGTCACTAGGGCCCGAGTGCCATGATTTCAGATCTGAACCTATTATGTTTTCATCAATATATGAGAGTTCTTGATCCTATCTTGCAAGTCTATAGTCACCTATTATGTGTTATGATTCGTTAACCCCGAAGTGACAATAATCGGGATACTTACCGGTGATGACCATAGTTTGAGGAGTTCATGTATTCACTATGTGCTAATGCTTTGTTCCGGTACTCTATTATAAGGAGGCCTTAATATCCCTTAGTTTCCATTAGGACCCCGCTACCACGGGTGGGTAGTACAAAAGATGTCATGCAAGTTCTTTCCCATAAGCACATATGACTATATTCGGAATACATGCCTACATTACATCGATGAATTGGAGCTAGTTCTGTGTCACCCTAGGTTATGACTGTTACATGATGAACCGCATCCGGCATAGTTCTCCATCACTGATCCATTGTGAGGGAGTCCTGGATTAGGGGTTGTCCGGATGGCCGGACTATACCTTCAGCCGGACTCCTGGACTATGAAGATACAAGATTGAAGACTTCGTCCCGTGTCCAGAAGGGACTTTCCTTGGCGTGGAAGGCAAGCTTGGCGATACGGATATGCAGATCTCCTACCATTGTAACCGACTTTGTGTAACCCTAACCCTCTCCGGTGTCTATATAAACCGGATGGTTTTAGTCCATAGGACGACATACACAACAACAATCATACCATAGGCTAGCTTCTAGGGTTTAGCCTCTCCGATCTCGTGGTAGATCTACTCTTGTACTACCCATATCATCAATATTAATCAAGCAGGACGTAGGGTTTTACCTCCATCGAGAGGGCCTGAACCTGGGTAAAACTTTGTGTCCTTTGCCTCCTATTACCATCCGGCCTAGACGCACAGTTCGGGACCCCCTACCCGAGATCCGCCGGTTTTGACACCGACATTGGTGCTTTCATTGAGAGTTCCTCTGTGTCGTCGCCGTCAGGCTCGATGGCTCCTACGATCATCAATGGCAATGCAGTCCAGGGTGAGACCTTCCTCCCCAGACAGATCTTCGTCTTCGGCGGCTTCGCACTGCTGGCCAATTCACTTGGCCATCTGGAGCAGATCGAAAGCTATGCCCCTGGCCGTCAGGTCAGATTTGGAAGTTTAAACTACACGGCTGACATCCGCGGGGACTTGATCTTCGACGGATTCGAGCCACTGCCGAGCGCGCCGCATTGTCACGACGAGCATGATCTCGCTCTGCCGCCGAACAGCACCCTGGAGGCCGCACCCGCATCGGCTTCGACCCTTAATTCGGAGCCAACTTCGTGATCGAGGATGGGTGGTTGGACCCCGCCTCGGGGGCTGCGATCCCAACGGCGATCGAGCCGAACACCAACTCCGCACTCTACGAGACTCATGACTCCAAGGAGCCGGACTCCTCTCCAGACTCCGAACCCTCCGCGCCCCTACCGATCGAATCCGACTGGGCGCCGATTATGGAGTTTACTGCCGCGGACATCTTTCAGCACTCGCCTTTCGGCGATATTCTGAAGACACTGAAGTCTCTCTCTTTATCAGGAGAGCCCTGGCCGGACTACGGTCAGCAAGGTTGGGATTCGGACGGTGAAGAAATTCAAAGCCCACCCACCACCCACTTTGTAGCCACTGTCGACGACTTAACCGACATGCTCAACTTCGACTCCGAAGACATCGACGGTATGGACGCCGATGAAGGAGACGATGAAGAACCAGCGCCTATCAGGCCCTGGAAAGCCACCTCGTCATATGACATATACATGGTGGACACCCCAAAAGAAGGAGATGGCGATGGAATAGCGGAGGATGACCCCTCCAAGAAACAGCCTAAGCGCCGGCGTTAGCGGCGCCGCTCAAAATCCCGCCAAAACAAATATGGTGATTCCAGCACGGGAGATAATAATACTCCGGAAAGTGCCGAAGAAAATCCCCTCCAGCAAGATTTAGCACAAGATGATGGAGAAACCAACCCTCATGAGAGAGCGACAGACAAAGAGGTCGAGGATGATAATTATATGCCTCCCTCCAAAGACGAGGCAAGCCTCGATGACGACGAATTCGTCGTGCCAGAGGATCCCGTCGAGCAAGAGCGTTTTCAACGCAGGCTTATGGCCACAGCAAGAAGCCTCAAGAAAAAACAGCAACAGCTCAAAGCTGATCAAGATTTGCTAGTTGATAGATGGACTGAAGTCCTCGCAGCCGAAGAGCATAAACTCGAATTCCCCTCCAAGAGCTACCCAAAGCGCACGTTGCTACCCCGATTAGAGGAGGAAGCACTTGATGCGGCCGACCGGTCACCTCGTGGCCGCGACAGAGAGGCCTCTCGGCCCTCCACTCAAGCCGCACACCGTACCAAGGCACGGGAATACGCGCCAGACTTACGAGATATGTTGGAGGACAAGGCAAGGCAAACAAGATCGATCTACGGATCGCGTGGGCGCCCCACGGCTCGAGACGGTAATCGTCACGCCGGCCACAAATTCGGCAGGGCCGAACACAGTAGACAAAGCTCATTGGAGCTACGTCGTGATATAGCCCAGTACAGAGGCGCCGCACACCCACTATGCTTCACAGACGAAATAATAGATCATCAAATCCCCGAGGGTTTCAAACCCGTAAATATCGAATCATATGATGGCACAACAGATCCCGCGGTATGGATCGAGGATTATCTCCTTCATATCCACATGGCCCGCGGTGATGATTTCCACGCCATCAAATACCTCCCACTCAAGCTTAAAGGACCAGCTCGGCATTGGCTTAACAGCTTGCCAACAGGATCAATCAGTTGTTGGGAGGACCTGGAAGCCGCATTCCTCGACAATTTCCAAGGCACTTATGTGCGACCCCCAGATGCCGATGACCTAAGTCACGTAATTCAGCAGCCAGAGGAATCGGCCAGGCAATTCTGGACACGGTTCCTAACAAAGAAAAATCAAATAGTCGACTGTCCGGACACTGAGGCCCTAGCAGCCTTCAAGCACAATATCCGTGACGAGTGGCTTGCCCGACACCTTGGACAGGAAAAGCCGAAGTCTATGGCAGCACTCACGACACTCATGACCCGCTTTTGCGCGGGAGAAGACAGCTGGCTTGCTCGTAGCAACAATATGACCAAGAACCTTGGTAATTCGGATACCAGGGACAGTAGTGGCAGGTCGCGTCGCAACAAGTAGAAGCGCCGCATTAACGGTGATAATGCTGAGGATACGACAGTTAATGTCGGATTTAGAGGCTCTAAATCCGGTTAGCGGAAAAAGCCATTCAAAAGGAATACTAGGGGCCCGTCCAGTTTGGACCGAATACTCGACCGCTTGTGCCAGATACATGGCACCCCTGAAAAGCCGGCCAATCACACCAACAGGGATTGTTGGGTGTTCAAGCAGGCAGGCAAGTTAAACGCCGAAAATGAAGACAAGGGGCTGCATAGCGATGACGACGAGGAGCCCCGGCCACCGAAAAACAGTGGACAGAAGGGTTTTCCCCCACAAGTGCGGACGGTGAACATGATATACGCAACCCACATCCCCAAAAGGGAGCGGAAGCGCGCATTAAGGGACGTATACGCGGTAGAACCAGTCGCCCCAAAGTTCAACCCATGGTCCTCCTGCCCGATCACCTTTGATCGAAGGGACCATCCCACTAGCATCCGTCATGGCGGATTCGCCGCATTGGTTCTAGACCCAATTATTGACGGATTTCATCTCACTAGAGTCCTTATGGACGGCGGCAGTAGCCTGAACCTGCTTTACCAGGATACAGTGCGGAAAATGGGCATAGATCCCTCGCGGATTAAGCCCACCAAAACGACCTTTAAAGGCGTAATACCAGGTGTAGAGGCCAACTGTACAGGCTCAGTCACACTTGAAGTGGTATTCGGATCTCCGGATAATTTCTGAAGCGAGGAGTTAATCTTCGACATAGTCCCATTCCGCAGTGGCTATCACGCACTGCTTGGGCGAACCACATTCGCCAAGTTCAATGCGGTACCGCACTACGCATGCCTTAAGCTCAAGATGCCAGGCCCTCGAGGAGTAATTACGGTCAATGGAAACACCGAACGCTCCCTCCGAACGGAGGAACATACGGCGGCCCTTGTAGCGGAAGTACAAAGCAGCCTCTCCAGGCAGTTCTCTAGTCCGGCCATTAAACGACCGGACACCGTCAAGCGCGCCCGGAGTAACCTACAACAAGACCGCCTAGCACGATCCGAGCAGGCATAGCAATGCGGCCCCAACCCCAGCCCTCGCAAAAATGCGACACCAGTACTTCGCGTACATAACTACGCTCTAGAAATACCATGGGTACAGGGGGAGGGGCACCATCACGGCATGCCCGAAACACGGCTTAAACCGCACCAGGGGCTGCCGATTTTTTAATTTTCTCTTACTTTCAGGACTCCACTCTTTAGAAGGCCTGTTCGGCAGTTCAATTGCCGCACAAACGATGCAAGAACCAGGGAAGCAGACAAGCCACGCCGCATTACGAAACTCCCAGGTGGTCTCTATCACGAGCAGTATACCTGTTTCGCATACTATTCCGCAGCTTGCCCCTGGAACAGACATGTTACATAGTCCAACCTTTTGCTTATCGCATTATTTGTATCGTTCTGCTTTGATCGCAGCCCTCTTTAATAAATAGTGCGTAGCTTTTGTCTATTTTCGCATTACTCTTTTTTTATTTATATATGTTCCTTAACGACATATTACACCCGTACACTTTGGTACGGCCTAAATACGCCAGGGGCTTTAGTACCCCTCAATATGGTGTGAGAAGTCCGAACACTTTAACAAGTGCGGCACCCCGAACTTATAGCATTATATGCATCGGCTCCGAATCATGTCTTGGGTCAATAGTTGGGTTTGCCCGGCTCCTATGTTTTGGTGCCTTACGTTCCGCTATATCGGCTAAGGTAGCACTAGGAGAACCACTGCGATTGTGCCCCAGTTGAGCTAGGTCAAGCACCTCAGTGGAGAAAGCTAAAACTGACTGTCATGATGAAGCGAGAGCTGGTCGCTGTTCGAGAGGTTTTTCGAGTCCCTAACGACTTATGCCGCTTAGAGCGAGGAGCCGGCTCTGTCCAGCCAAGGCGTGGATAGCGCCCCGAACTCGGTCTTCCGAATACCAGGGGCTTTGCTGAAATTTAAAATTATAGAATTCTATGGCTAAGTGAGAGTGTTCACGTATTACAGTCTGATTGCCTCGTTCGTTGGGCTGAGCGCCTCCCTCGAAGGACCCAAACATGGGAAAAAGAGCGCTCAGGTTTATCCCCAAACACCCCAGCACTAGCGGCACGGGGGTAGAAGCCGACGACTTGCCATCTCTCAGAATTGATAAACAGCCGCACAGAAGGTAATATTTTAAATTCCAAACAGCATTGCTTAGTGCATATGAACAAGTTTTCAGCGCACAGGACAAAACGAGCAAGTTTCACTCAAAAATTACATCCCTAGAACATTCATCCGCCACAAGGCAGGCACCCTTCAGAACATCCTTATAATAATCCTCGGGCTTGCGATGCTCTTTCCCCGGCGGTGGCCCGTCCTTCACAAGCTTCTCAGCATCCAGCTTGCCCCAGTGCACCTTAGCACGGGCAAGGGCCCTACGGGCACCTTCAATGCAGACGGAGCGCTTGATGACTTCGAGCCTTGGACAGGCCTCCACCAGCCGCCGCACCAGCCCGAAATAGCTCCCAGACAGAGCCCCTCCAAGCCACAACTGAACTATGAGGCCCTTCATGGCCTGTTCGGCCGCCTTGTGGAGCTCGACCAGTTGCTTCAGCTGGTCGCTCAGGGGCACGGGGTGTCCGGCCTCAGCATACTGAGACCAGAACACCTTCTCTGTCAAGCTGCCCTCCTTGGCTCGGTAGAATGCGGCGGCATCGGACACACTCTGGGGAAGATCTGCGAACGCTCCTGGAGAGCTCCGGATTCGGGTAAGTAACAAGTAACTCACGTTTATGTGTTTGCTTTGCATAAAGAATGCCTTACCCGCAGCTATCTTCTTCACCTCATCCAACTCCTGGAGGGTCTTCTGGGATTCGGCCTTGGTAGACTTGGCATTTTCAATAGCCACCGCGAGCTCGGACGCTCGCGTCTTTGAGTCAAGCTCCAAACTCTCATGTTTTTCCATGAGAGCCTGGAGCTCTTACCGTACCTTGCCAACCTCGGCCTCATACTTCTCCCGCTCGGTGCGCTCTGTGGCCGCCCTCTTCTCGACCTCGACCAGAACTTGCTTAAGGGGCACCACCTCAGACGTGGCCCCTACAATAGCCACGATAATCCTGTTATTTTTTGCAATTGCACCTTTTTATATATATTTAAAAACAAGGTATTTCTTACCTTCATTGTCCTCGAGCTGCTTCTTGGCACGCCCGAGCTCTTGCTCGGACCGCTCGAGGTTCTGCTTTAGCGTGTCCACTTCCGCAGTCAGTGCGGCAGACGCAAGCAGAGAAGCCTGCATACGCATATTGACTCATTTTTGTTAGACTCGTGCGAATTTTATTTGATCCTCTATTCGGCTTTTCTTCCCGAATGCCAAACATAGCATCAGGGGCTACTGTCTATGCGGTAATATTATTTACACATTCTTTACTTACCTCAAAGCCTATTAAAAGGCTAGTACAAGCTTCAGTCAGTCCGCTCTTGGCGGACTGAACCCTCTGGACCACCGCACTCATAATGGTGCGGTGCTCCTCGTCGATGGAGGCGCCTTGGAGCGCCTCCAACAGATTGTCAGGCGCCTCCGGTTGGACGGGGGTCACTGGCACGGTGGGCTTGCTCCTCTTGGAAGGAGGTCCCCCGCCGGACTCTGGAACCTTTGAAGGTTCCGGAGCGGTGTCCGGCCTAGAGCCGGACTTGGAGCCCTGGGGGGTCTCATCCCCTTTACTCCTGGAGTCCGGGAGGTCGCCTTGCGGCGCCTCCAGGACCACCTCCTCCCGACTTGGAACCTGTTGGGACAACACTTCGGTGTCATCCGTAGGGCGGGGGGAGGAAGCTGTCGGAAGCGAGTTCACATCCAACGAGTCCAATGAGCCGCTCGACGACGCGTCGAGTCGGTCTTTGGGTGGGCTGCATAAACATATTCGACATAAGGGAAAGCTGTGCAATAAACGAATACTATGAATTACTCTGGTATCCGGATACTTACGATTTTGCCAGGGGCTTGGCCCTGCGCGGCCACTCCTCTCCGCCGTCGTTGGCATCAATGGAGTAGTCCGGAGGAAGGGTTTTCCCCTTCTTGGACCCTCCGGCCTCCCCAGAGAGGGCAGCCTTCCTTTTCTTCTCTCCTCCCGCTGGAGGGGGAGAGGTCTCTTCTTCTTCCTCCTCGTCTTCACGGGAGGAATGCGCCTCGGAACCGTCGGATGATGGATCCGACACCTCCTGGCGCCGGGCACTCTTTCGAGTCCCCGTGGCCTTTTTCACGGCCTTCTTCTCCGGCACCATGTAGGGTGCCGGAACCAGCAGCTTCGCCAAGCGACCGTCCGCTGGGCCTTCGGGCAAAGGAGCCGGGCAGTTGATCTGTCCGGACGTCACCTGCCAATCCTGTCAAAGGTAAGGGAGCTTAGATCCTGCATGGAGTCAAACTATGAAAAACTGATACCCTGTAAAAGGAAAAAACAGCTTACCGCATGAGCGTGACGCTGCGTACTGAATCCGCGATCCTCGGTAGCGGATGTGGGGGCCTCGGAGCCCTTGAAAAGCACCTTCCCGGCATCTTCGTACGTCGTGTCGAAGAGCCTGCTCAGAGTTTGGTGCCACGTCGGGTCGAACTCCCACAGGTTGAAAGCCCGTTGTTGACACGGGAGGATCAGGCGGATGAGCATAACCTGGACAATGTTGACAAGTTTGAGCTTCTTGTCCACCAGGGTTTGGATGCATGTTTGGAGTCCGGTCAACTCTCCTTTTTTACCCCACGACAGGCCCGTCTCCTTCCAGGAGGTGAGCTGCGTAGGGGGTCCGGATCAAAACACGGGGGCTGCGACCCATTCGGGGTCGCGCGGCTCGGTGATGTAAAACCACCCCGATTGCCACCCCTTCAGAGTCTCCACAAAGGAGCCCTCGAGCCATAGGACGTTGGCCATCTTGCCCACGATGGCGCCTCCGCACTCCGCCTGGTTGCCGCGCACCACCTTTGGCTTGACGTTGAAAGTCTTGAGCCATAGGCTGAAATGGGGGCGGATGCGGAGGAAAGCCTCGCACACGACGATAAACGCCGAGATGTTGAGGACAAAGTTCGGGGCCACATCGTGGAAATCCAGGCCATAGTAGAACATGAGCCCCCAGACAAATGGGTGAAGAGGGAAGCCCAGTCTGCAGAGGAAATGGGGGAGGAACACCACCCTCTCATGGGGCCTAGGGGTGGGGATGAGCTGCCCCTTTTCGGGAAGCCGGTACGCAATGTCGTTAGACAAGTATCTGGCCTTCCTTAGTTTTTTGATGTGTCCCTCCGTGACGGAGGAGACCATCCACTTGCCTCCCGCTCCGGACATGGCTGGAGAAGGTTGAGGTGGGGAGTGCGGACTTGGGCGCTGGAGCTCGAGTGCGCGAGAATGGATAAGCAAGGGAGGAAGAAGGTGTAGGTGAAAAGGTGGATCCCTGTCCCCTTATATGGGTGGACGCGACTACGTGTCCCCACCAGCCTGGTAAAACTCGCTTATCTCCAAGCGCCGTAATCAATGGCGCGGTTGGGTTATCCACACCCGTATTGATGAGAATCCCGGAATAAGGGGACACGATCTCTGCTTTAGCAAGACGTGCCAAGGAAACCACCTCGCATGATGCGCTGAGGTGGGATAATGAAACGACTCGGATAAAGGCTTGGCCGTGGTGTGTCACACTACGGAATACGTTAGCAGATTAGATTTGTGTAAATATTATTCTCTCTATGGCAATATGTGGAAACTTATTTTGCAGAGCCGGACACTATCTTTGTGTTCAAAATCTTCTATGAAGTACTTGGAGGAGGAACCCGCCTTGCAATGCCGAAGACAATCTGCCCGCCGGACTCGTCGTCATTGAAGCCCGGTTCAGGGGCTATTGAGGGAGTCCTGGATTAGGGGGTGTCCGGATGGCCGGACTATACCTTCAGCCGGACTCCTGGACTATGAAGATACAAGATTGAAGACTTCGTCCCGTGTCCGGAAGGGACTTTCCTTGGCGTGGAAGGCAAGCTTGGCGATACAGATATGCAGATCTCCTACCATTGTAACCGACTTTGTGTAACCCTAACCCTCTCCGGTGTCTATATAAATCGGAGGGTTTTAGTCCGTAGGACGACATACACAACAACAATCATACCATAGGCTAGCTTCTAGGGTTTAGCCTCTCCGATCTCGTGGTAGATCTACTCTTGTACTACCCATATCATCAATATTAATCAAGCAGGACGTAGGGTTTTACCTCCATCGAGAGGGCCCGAACCTGGGTAAAACTTCATGTCCTTTGCCTCCTGTTACCATCCGGCCTAGACGCATAGTTCGGGACCCCCTACCCGAGATCCGCCGGTTTTGACACTGACACATTGCCTACGAGCTTTCCATATATTGTTCTTCGCTTATTTACTTTTCCGTTGCTATTGCTATCATCATTACAAAATACCAAAAACACTACTTTTGCTACCGTTACCTTTTGCTATCGTTACCACTACTATCATATTACTTTGCTACTAAATACTTTGCTGCAGATATTAAGTTTCCAGGTATGGTTGAATTGACAACTCAGCTGCTAATACTTGAGAATATTCTTTGGCTCCCCTTGTGTCGAATCAATAAATTTGGGTTGAATACTCTACCCTCGAAAACTGTTGCGATCCCCTATACTTGTGGGTTATCAAGTATGATATCCATGACATGAGACCAAAGGCATGACCATTCAGATAAAAGGGGTAAGAAGAATCATGATATGTACCCATACAAGGTGTTTGGATAACTGACCATGAAACATTTAGCATTGTGCTTTCAATGTTCTTATTGAAAATCGGAGTACCACAGACATGCTTTGAGATAACATAGATATGGTCTTCAAGCAAAGATCAGACTTTGGATACACAAAGGACCCATCTGGAATAACTTATATAATAAGTCTTACAACTTCCTCATGGAAGAATGGCTAACCTTGCTAAAATGGAAACTATAACAATAGGTCCTCCGACCAGGTGTGCTAGGCATGACATCACCTTATCGGGTTGAAGACCAATGTTATAACTCTTGGCAATATGTTCCAACCATCATATCTAACCGAGATTCAGATCTGATTGGTGTCAGGATACCTCAGACTCATGATGCCTGAGAAGGTAGGGGTGCAACACAATTTGACAAGATGGCGTTGTAAGATTCTCGGGAAATGAAAAATGGAAGTAAGTACTGAATCATGAGTTCATCATTAAACCAAGGAGAGGATGAGGAGGTGGCTGATGGACTTAGCGACAATTCATTGAGAGTTCCAAAAGATGGACCTCCACAATTATGTGAACAAGGAGACAACATTTGTCATATCAAATGATATAATGATGTATGCTTGAGGAAAAACATACACAATTAAACATTGGTTGAAAGGTGCACCCGAAATATGGGCTTAGGTAGCATGATCAATGTTAGAATGGTGATTCAATAACTGATGGTCTAAGAATGAAATGTCGACCATTAACTTCAAAGCAATAGTGTTGCTAGAAGTTTTGGATTCGGACATCATAATTCAATTGTCGGTTTTCCAGTTAGAAACAACACATGGACCAAGGAATGAACGAAGATGGCAAGAAGTATCACTTGTATCAAGAATTCTTAAGAGGTGGTGAAATTCTCACGACATTCTTGGCATAAAAGATGGTAATACTCCATGGTAAAGAAGAACAAATGCTGGACAACAAGGAACTCAAGGTATACACAAAACACAAACAAGTTTGTGTTGAACGGAAGGCAATAAAGTGGTCGATGATAATACAAATCATCAAGGGCAAGGATGGTATTTCTCATCATGAATTCAATTGTTATCCTGGAAGAGCTCATAATACTGATGATGATCACGTCACATTTGTCGAGAAATTTCATGAAGATGCAATCAATCGGCGATGACATCAAGTCAAAGGAATGATGAAGCGAAAGGTTCTTGGAACCGTGGGTATGACACAAACTCGAAATCAAATTTGTTGTTCAAGGAGAAATGATATGACGAGGAAGATCAACGTAATATTAGCTCACCGTCGAAATTTGTGCCCCGGGAAGAAGAACTAGGCAGCATAGTTAAATTTAGCACGATAATGATGTAGCCGATAAGGCTAGGAATGATGTGATCGAGTCCAAACCTGTAAGCAATGATGATTAATAAGAGTTGGTGAATCATATTGTGGACTCGGTTCAATTATCAGTGTTCTCGAGTGACTAATAACTCAGAACCAAGGGGGATTGGAATCGATGAGAATAATAGTTGATGAAGAACTCATAAGAAGTTATGTAGTTCCGTGATATTCTCGAGATAACAGAGGTAAAACTCGACGGTAGGTTAGGATAGTAACTAAACTAGATTGTTGACTTGCGATATTAGATACTTTAAACTTGTCAAAATAGACGAGGCACCGGAATGGTTTCCTTTCAGAAATATATTAAATAAAGTTAGCATGGTCGGAACAATAGCTATCAAGGATCCAATATAACGACACCGGAAGAATTATTCAAATGATTAAATATTTTTGCAAGAAGCTTCCATGATAAGTTCCACATCGGTTCCATGGGCATGAACACAAGGGTTCAAGGTCGACTCCCACTTCTTCAGTGCCTAACCTTGCTTCTCGTCCTCGAAGAAGTTGTATGGTAGAAAATTATTTGGTGAAACACCAGAAGGGTATGAATTGTGAAAACCTTCGGATTCATACAATTTTAGGGAAGGTATGGGTTCAACCCATCGGGGCATCTTAGAAATATATACCTCAAGCTTCAAGAGTAGATATCACCAGCTCGAAAGTAGAGCATGTTTGGTGTCGGTGTCAAAACCGGCGGATCTCGGGTAGTGGGTCCCGAACTGTGCGTCTAGGCCGGATGGTAACAGGAGGCAGGGAACACGATGTTTTACCCAGGTTCGGGCCCTCTTGATGGAGGTAAAACCCTACGTCCTGCTTGATTAATATTGATGATATGGGTAATACAAGAGTAGATCTACCACGAGATCAAGGAGGCTAAACCCTAGAAGCTAGCCTATGGTATGATTGTTGTATATGGAGTTGATTGCCTACGGACTACAACCCTCCGGTTTATATAGACACCGGATAGGGTTAGGGTTACACAGAGTCGGTTACAATGGTAGGAGATCTTGAATATCCGCATCGCCAAGCTTGCCTTCCACGCGAAGGAAAGTCCCATCCGGACACGGGACGAAGTCTTCAATCTTGTATCTTCATAGTCAAGGAGTCCGGCTGAAGGTATAGTCCGGCTACCCAAACACCCCCTAATCCAGGACTCCCTCAGTAGCCCCTGAACCAGGCTTCAATGACGATGAGTCCGGCGTGCAAGGCGGGTTCCTCCTCCAAGTCCTTCATAGAAGATTGTAAACACCAAGAGTAGTGTCCGGTTCTGCAAAATAAGCTTCCACATATTGCCATAGAGAGAATAATATTAACACAAATCAAATCTGCTGACGTATTCCGCAGTGCGTTATCACACTACGGCCAAGTCCTTTACTCGAATCGTTTTTACTTTTCCACCTCAGCATGTTTTGCGAGGCGGTTTCCTTGGCACGTCTTGTCAAAGCAGAGATCGTGTACCCCCTTTACGGGATTCTCATCAATACGGACATGGGTAACCCAACCGCGCCATTTATCACGGCGCTTGGGAGGCAAGCGAGTTTTACTAGGCTGGTGGGGATGCACAACTGCATCCGCCCATATAAGGGGATAAGGATCCACCTTTTTACCTACGCCTTCTTCCTCCTTTGCCTATCCATCTACTGCGCACTCGAGCTCCAGCGCCCAAGCCCGCACTTCCCACCTCAACCTTCTCCAGCAATGTCCGGAGCGGGAGGCAAGTGGATGGTCTCCTACGCTACGGAGGGCCAAGTCAAGAAGCTAAGGAAGGCCGGATACCTGTCCAAGGACATCGCGCACCGGCTTCCCGAAAAGGGGCAGTGTCGGTGTCAAAACCGGCGGATCTCGGGTAGTGGGTCCCGAACTGTGCGTCTAGGCCGGATGGTAACAGGAGGCAGGGAACACGATGTTTTACCCAGGTTCGGGCCCTCTTGATGGAGGTAAAACCCTACGTCCTGCTTGATTAATATTGATGATATGGGTAGTACAAGAGTAGATCTACCATGAGATCAAGGAGGCTAAACCCTAGAAGCTAGCCTATGATATGATTGTTGTATATGGAGTTGATTACCTACGGACTACAACCCTCCGGTTTATATAGACACCAGATAGGGTTAGGGTTACACAGAGTTGGCTACAATGGTAGGAGATCTTGAATATCCGCGTCGCCAAGCTTGCCTTCCACGCGAAGGAAAGTACCATCCGGACACGGGACGAAGTCTTCAATCTTGTATCTTCATAGTCCAGGAGTCCGGCTGAAGGTATAGGCCGGCTACCCGAACACCCCCTAATCCAGGACTCCCTCAGTTGGCCAAATCAGAGAATAGCATTTACCAATGGCGTTATGTATCAGGGTAAAAACTCATAAGGTAATTTGAATATGAATGACACTATCGAATAATAAACCAACAAAGGATTTGATAGTCCACAAAGGATCTGGAATGAGTATTGGTACTCTGTCAGAAGAAGAAGAAAAATGCAAAGGCATTGGATTACAGAAACAACTGACTAATTTAGATCTCCAATGCAAAGGAATTATGATTTCCAAATCAAGGGATCATAAGCAAACGCTCCGATTAAGGATGGATAATTTGAGTAGGCTTAGTGGTACAATCGATGGCAATTTGATTGGTCGAGATCCATCTCGTGTTTAAAATGACGTCTGAGACGGAAGGATGAATTCTAGGATTTGATTGAGGATGGCAAGCATTCGCAAAATATTGAATCAAGGGACTCGAAATGACAGTGACAAAGGATGTCAACGGAGATTGCTAGAAATATAGAATTAACCATAGTGCCGAAAGGCAAGGAATTCAGGAGCAATAGGCTACTGAGAATTTTCAGAAAACCGAATAGTATTTCGAAGACTTCTATGAAATACATGATTCAACTAGGGATGAGAGGATACTCGATAAGTGTAATAAATTATCCATAGGGGTATCCAGGTGGCAAAGAACTGCAAGGCAGTAGGCTCAAAGTATTCTCGGAACAATAGATAGAATTTCGGGGTATATTGTAATAACAAGATCAACTGGGAATAAAAGTAAGAACGACAGGTGTATGTATTTATCCATAGAGATATTTCGGTGGTAGGTGAGGGAGTCCTGGATTAGGGGGTCCTCGGACTACCGGACTATATACTTTGGCCGGACTGTTGGACTATGAAGATACAAGATTGAAGACTTCGTCCCGTGTCTGGGTGGGACTCTCCTTGGCGTGGAAGGCAAGCTTGGCAATTCGGATATGTAGATATCCTCCCTTGTAACCGACTCTGTGTAACCCTAGCCCCCTCCCGTGTCCATATAAACCGGAGGGTTTAGTCCGTAGGACGACAACAATCATAATCATAGGCTAGCTTCTAGGGTTTAGCCTCTATGATCTCGTGGTAGATCAACTCTTGTAATACTCATCTCATCAAGATCAATCAACCAGGAAGTAGGGTATTACCTTCATCGAGAGGGCCCGAACCTGGGTAAACATTGTGTCCCCCGCCTCCTGTTACCATCCGCCTTAGACGCACAGCTCGGGACCCCCTACCCGAGATCCGCCGGTTTTGACACCAACATTGGTGCTTTCATTGAGAGTTCCACTGTGTTGTCACCATAAGGCTTGATGGCTCCTTCGATCATCGGCAACGATGCGATCCAGGGTGAGGTTTTTCTCCTCGGACAGATCTTCGTATTCGGCGGCTTCACACTGCGAGCCGACTCGCTTGGCCATTTGGAGCAGATCGAGAGCTACGCCTCTGGCCATCAGGTCAGGTTTGGAAGCTTGAACTATACTACCAACATCCGTGGAGACTTGATCTTCGATGGATCCGAGCCCATGTCAGGTACGCCGCACAGTCACGACGATCATGACTTAGCTCTGCCGCCGGACGGTGTTCGGGAGATCACACCTGTGGCTACTCCGGCCCTCGATCTAGAGAAGATCGCGCCGTCCGAGGAAGGGTGGATGGATCCTGCCACGGAGGCCGCACACTCAGCGGTGATAGAGCCGAATACTGACTTCACCTCCTATGAGACCTGTGTTGCCGGACCCTTGGATTCATCCCCGGCCACAGACTCTGAACCGCCTGTGTCCGTGCCTATCGAATCTGATTGGGCACCGATCATGGAGTTTAGCTCCGCGGATATCTTTCAACACTCGCCCTTAGGCGATGTGCTAAATTAATTAAGGTCTCTCTCCTTGTCAGGAGACCCTTGGCCGAACTATGTCCGGCTTGAGTGGGAAGCGGACGCCGAAGAAATTCGTTCCCCACCCACCACCCACTTAATAGCCACTGTCGATGACTAAACCGACATGCTCGATTTCGACTCCAAAGACATCGACGGTATGGACGACGATGCAGGAGAGGAACAGGAACCACCACCCACAGGGCGTTGGACAGCCACTTCATCACACACTATATACATGGTGGATACTCCCAAAGAAAACAATGACGAGGAACAGAAGGATGCAACAGAGGATAATCCCCTCGAGAAGCAACCAAAGTGACGACATAGGCGTCGCTCCAAATCCCGCCTCGGCAAAAACAACAATAACAGCGCTGGAAAGAATAATACCTCGGTCGACTCCCAAGGAAACGACGACCACATGGACCCAGCAACAAAGCAGGATGAACCAGCAGACGATGAACATAGTACGGAGCCGCTGCCCGATCACGGCGACGCCTAGGGTAAAACTAATCAACCTGTCTCCGGAGAGGAGAACAGTCCGGACAACGATGCACACATCATCCCGGAAAGGCACTCGGAGCAAGAGAACCTCCATAGAAGGCTTATTGCCACCGCGAGGAGTCTAAAGAAGCAGAAGCAAAGGCTTAAAGCCGCGCAAAATACACTCAACAGTAGATGGAACAAAGTGCTCGACACTAAAGAAAAGTACGGTGGCAGTCGCCACACAAAGAGCTATCCAAAGCGCAGGCTGCTGCCCGAATTCGATGACGAGGCTTTAGAGTCTACACAGCCAAAAAATAAAATGGCCAATTAGCCGGATCGACCACCCCGTGGCCGTGATAGGGCGACTAACGATGTCGAACATAAGTCAGTACATGATTTACATGAGGACTTGCACCAAAAAGCCGGTCTGACCAGGTCCATCTACGGATCTAGGAAGCACGCTCCGGCACAGAATCAAAACCGAACACTACAGCCGTCAGAACGCCATGACACATCCAAATACAGGGGTGCCGCGCACCCCCTATGCTTCACCGATAAGGTGCTGGATCACGAATTTCCCGAGGGATTCAAGCCCATGAACATAGAGGCAGATGACAGAATGACAGACCCTGGGGTCTAGATCGAGGACTTTATCATCCATATCCACATGGCTCGCAGAGATGATCTCCACACCATCAAATACTTGCCCCTCAAGTTGAAAGGACCAGCTCGGCACTGGCTGAAGAGCCTCCCAAAAACTCAATTGGAAGTTGGGAAGAGCTTGAGGATGCTTTTAGGGCTAATTTTCATGGGACCTATGTCCGACCTCCGGATGCAGACGACTTAAGTCACATAATTCAACAGCCCGGAGAGTCAGCCCGAAAGCTTTGGAACAGATTCCTCACTAAGAAGAATCAAATTGTTGACTGCCCGGACGCCGAAGCCTTAGCGGCTTTCAAACACAGTGTCCGGGACGAATGGCTCGCCAGACACCTCAGCCAGGAAAAACCAAGGACAATGGCAGCCCTAACAAGCCTAATGACCCGCTTCTGCGCGGGCGAAGATAGTTGGCTGGCCCACAGCGGCACCAGCGACCCAGGCACATCCGAAGTCAGGGATGGCAATGGAAAACCACGATGCAATAAAAGCAAGCGTCGAAACAATGAAGACAGCCCAGACAACACAGCGGTAAACACCGGATTCAGGGGCTCTCAACCCGGTCAACGGAAAAAGCCATTCAAAGGCAGCAGAGATGGACCATCCAGCCTAAACAAGATTCTAGATAGATTATGTCAGATTCATGGCACCTCCGACAAACCTGCAAATCACACCAACAGAGAATGCTGGGTCTTCAAGCAGGCCGGCAAGCTAAACGCCGAACACAAAGGGAGGGAGACACCAAGTGAAGACGAGGATGAGCCTCGCCAGCCGTACACTGGGGGACCGAAAAAATTCCCATCGGAGGTCAAAACAGTGAACATGATTCACGTAACGAAAAGGAGGAGCAAACACGCACTCCAAGACGTATGCGCCATAGAGCCCGTCACCCCCAAGTTCAACCCCTGGTCGGCCTGCCCGATCACTTTCGATCGCAAGGATCACTCGACTAGTATCCGGCACGGAGGATCGGCTGCCTTGGTACTAGACCCAATAATTGACGGATACCATCTCACCCGAGTCCTTATGGACGGCGGCAGTAGTCTTAATCTGATATATCAGGACACAGTGCGCAAAGTGGGGATAGACCTGACAAGAATCAGCCAAAGAAATACTACCTGTAAAGGAGTAATACCAGGCCCAGAGGCCCGCTGCACGGGCTCTCTAGTACTAGAGGTTGTATTTGGTTCTCCCGACAACTTCTGAAGTGAAAGGTTAACCTTCGACATCGCTCCATACCGAAGCGGCTGTCAAGCACTACTCAGAAGAACGGCCTTCGCTCGTTTTAATGCAATACCGCATTACACTTATCTTATGCTTAAGATGCCCGGTCCACGTGGCATCATCATAGTTAGCGGAAACATAGAGCGTTCCTTACATGCAGAAGAATGTGTGGCGGCTTTAGCAGCCGAACACGGAATGACCTCTACAACCAGAATAAATGATCGGTCGTTAAGACCGCGGACACGGCTAGACGAGTCCGACGCACCCCTAGCTGTAACAGCTCAGATAAACCTGAGATTGGGTCGAGGGATATACCCCCATAGGTGGCGCTAGGGGCTTCCCACATGTAAAAAGGCCTACATTTCTTCTTGACCTTATTTAGATTAAATTTTAATGGTTTATTAAGAATAACCAATTTTTCGCACGCAGACTTTCACCTAGGTTTTTCTCTTTTACACATGATAATCGTGCTACACCCTTCCAGGATACGGCACAATGGAGACACAAGCGCAGACGTGCAACAGGGCCCCGCTCAAAGGTTTCTTTTTAGATTAAGACCCTGTGTAAACCTTTTTTACTGTCTCTTGTTGCTTCACACCCTCCAGATACTCAACATAACCAAGAGGATGCTGGCGTTCTTGACATTTCGTCACGTCAGACTAATGCACGTACCTGGAAATTCAGGGCTTATTATCGAGGGCGTTACTCAGCCCAATATACATTGTAAAGACCGAATACCTTAGGGAGTGTTCGGTGTCGCAAGTTTGGACTTATATGCATCAGCTCCGAATCATGTCTTTGGTCAATAGTTGGGTTTGGCTGGCTCCCGTGTTTTTGTACCTTATGTTCCGCTCTATCGGCTAAGGTGGCACCGGGAGAACTACTGCGATTGTGCCCTGGTTCATCTGGATGAGCACCTCAGTAGAGAAGGCCGAAAACTGACTGTCATGATAAAGCGCAAGACTGGTCAACCACTCAAGGACTTAGCGGAATCTTCGCGATTCCTCCGCATTAACGAAGGACCGGTTTCCTGGTCATGTATGTACGCGCACCGTATTCGGATAAGCGTGGAAGTACCAGGGGCTATATAGTAGCCCCACTGTCAAACTCCTATGGCTAAGTGAAAGTGTGAAAGCAATGTAGTCTGATTGCCTTGTTCGCCACGCTAACACCTCCTTCATGGACCAAGACGTTGGATCAAGTGTGAATATGCGCTTTTTCGAACACCCCCGCATTATATGCGTGGGGGCTGAAGCCGACGACTGCAAACTTTCAGGTTATATACATACATAAAACGGCCGCACAGGAGGCATCATAATACTTTCAGGCAAAAGTATAAACACAGCCTTTATAAATCCAAATAGCATTGTTTTTACAATTAGGATACATGTCACTCAAACATGACACTCTTCGAGCACTAAGCCTCTATTAAACGATCACCTTCTAGGACTTCTTCAAAATAGTGCTCGGCCGAGACTTGGCCAACGGCCGGACCCCGGGTTGCAATAGCGGTGGCATCCATCTTTGCCCAGTATGTCTTAACATGGGCAAGATCCATCCGCGCACCCTCTATGCACGCCGACCTCTTTACAGCGTCGATATGCGCCACAGCACCAAGGAATCGTTGCACTAAACCAAAATTACTATTCGGCCTTGGTCCTTCCGGCCAAAGATGATCCATGACAGACCTCATGGCAAGCCCGGACAACCTATGGAGCTCAGCCCACTCGGCCATTTGCTCATTTAACAGCAGCGGACGCGTTGGAGCACTGAACTGCGACCAGAACAACTTTCCCACTTCGTGATCTCTTTGATCTTTGAAAAACTCAGTCGCATCAGCAACACTTGTTGCCAAGTCCACGTACGCGTCTGTAGCACTCCATAATTGATCCAGAGGGGCATACTTCAGATCTCCAAACTTCGTCCGCAACAAAAAGGGCTTCCTAGCCGTGATATCTCTGGCTTGATGAAGCTCCTCCTTCGCCGCTCTGATTTCAGAGCGGGTTTCCTTGGCTGCTACCATGGCTTTCTTCAGGTCCGCCGTTTTTGCATGGCTTTCCTTTTCAAGAAGCTCATATCGGGCGGCGGCATCCTTTAGCTCAACAGCCATCTTGGCTATTTTATCTTCGCTCTTACGATGAGCAGCCTATTCGGCTCTTAAGTCTTCGGCCGCCTTTAGGGCGGCCGCATCACTCCTCCTGGCTTGTTCCTTGGCTCGGGCAAGTTCCGCCCGAAGGGTCTCCATGGCGGCAGCTCCATCTGCAGTCACAACATATTATAGATACTAGCATCATGCTCCTCTTAATATTTGTTGACCACCCAAAAATACATACCCTGTGCCTCGTCAAGCCGCTTGTTCACAAGTGATACGTCTCCAACGTATCTATAATTTTTGATTGCTCCATGCTATATTATTTACTGTTTTGGACATTATTGGGCTTTATTATCCACTTTTATATTATTTTTGGGACTAACCTATTAACCGGAGGCCCAGCCCAGAATTGCAGTTTTTTTTGCCTATTTTAGGGTTTCGAAGAAAAGGAATATCAAAAGGAGTCCAAACGGAATGAAACCATCGGGAACGTGATTTTCTCAACGAACATGATCCAGTAGACTTGGACCCTATGTCAAGAAACAAAGGAAGAAGCCACGAGGTAGGGGGGCGCGCCTACCCCCCAGGCGCGCCCTCCACCCTCGTGGGCCCCCTGTTGCTCCACCGACGTACTCCTTCCTCCTATATATACCTATGTACCCCCAAACGATCAGATACGGAGCCAAACCCTAATTCCACCGTCGTAACTTCCTGTATCCACAAGATCCCATCTTGGGGCCTGTTCCGGAGCTCCGCCGGAGGGGGCATCCATCATGGAGGGCTTCTACATCAACACCATAGCCTCTCTGATGAAGTGTGAGTAGTTTACCTCAGACATTCGGGTCCATAGTTATTAGCTAGATGGCTTCTTCTCTCTTTTTGGATCTCAATACAATGTTCTCCCCCTCTCTTATGGAGATCTATTCGATGTAATCTTATTTTTGTGGTGTGTTTGTTAAGACTGATGAATTGTGGGTTCATGATCAAGATTATCTATGAACAATATTTGAATCTTCTCTGAATTCTTTTATGTATGATTGGTTATCTTTGCAAGTCTCTTCGAATTATCAGTTTGGTTTGGCCTACTAGATTGATCTTTCTTGCAATGGGAGAAGTGCTTAGCTTTGGGTTCAATCTTGCGGTGTCCTTTCCCAGTGACAGTAGGGGCAGCAAGGCACGTATTGTATTGCTGCCATCGAGGATAACAAGATGGTTTTCTTATCATATTGCATGAATTTATCCCTTTACATCATGTCATCTTGCTTAAGGCGTTACTCTGTTTTCATGAACTTAATACTCTAGATGCATGCTGGATAGCGGTCGATGAGTGGAGTAATAGTAGTAGATGCAGGCAGGAGTCGGTGTACTTGTCTCGGACATGATGCCTATATACATGATCATACCTAGATATTCTCATAACTATGCTCAATTCTGTCAATTGCTCAACAGTAATTCGTTCACCCACCGTAAAATACTTATGCTCTTGAGAGAAGCCACTAGTGAAACCTATGGCCCCCGGGTCTATCTTCATCATATTAATCTTCCAATACTTAGTTATTTCCTTTGCTTTTATTTTATTTTGCATCTTTATCATAAAAATACCAAAAATATTATCTTATCATATCTATCAGATCTCACTCTCATAAGTGACCGTGAAGGGATTGACAATCCCTTATCGCGTTGATTGCGAGGAGTTATTTGTTTTGTGTAGGTACTAGGGACGCACGCAACCTCCTACTGGATTGATACCTTGGTTCTCAAAAACTGAGGGAAATACTTACGCTACTTTGCTGCATCATCCTTTCTTCTTCAAGGAAATCCAACGCAGTGCTCAAGAGGTAGCAAGAAGAATTTCTGGTGCCGTTGCCAGGGAGGTTCGCGCAAGTCAAGATTTGACTCCCGACAACGAGCCATTTCTGGCGCCATTGCTGGGGAGTCTATGCAAAAGTCAACATACCAAGTACCAATCACAACCCTTATCTCCCACATTATATTTTTTGCCATTTGCCTCTCGTTTTCCTCTCCCCCACTTCACCCTTTCCGTTTTATTCGCCCCCTCTCTCTCTATCCTCCCTTTCTTTCTCTATTTGCCTCTTCTTGCCCGCTTGCTTTTTGTTTGCTTGTGTGTTGGATTGCTTGCTTGTCACGATGGCTCAAGATAACACTAAATTGTGTGACTTTACCAATACCAACAACAATGATTTTATTAGCACCCCGATTGCTCCTCTTACCGATGCTGAATCTTGTGAAATTAATGCCGCTTTGCTGAATCTTGTCATGAAAGATCCGTTTTCCGGCCTTCCTAGTGAAGATGCCGCTACCCATCTAAATAGCTTCATTGATTTGTGTGATATGCAAAAGAAGAAAGATGTGGACAACGATATTGTTAAATTGAAGCTATTTCCTTTTTCGCTTAGAGATCGTGCTAAGGCTTGGTTTTCGTCTTTGCCTAAAAATAGTATTGATTCTTGGAACAAGTGCAAAGATGCTTTTATCTCTAAGTATTTTCCTCCTGCTAAGATCATCTCCCTTAGAAACGATATTATGAATTTTAAGCAACTTGATCATGAACATGTTGCACAAGCTTGGGATAGGATGAAATTAATGATACGTAATTGCCCTACTCATGGTTTGAATTTGTGGATGATTATACAAAATTTTATGCCTGATTGAATTTTGCTTCTAGAAATCTTTTAGGTTCGGTTGCGGGAGGCACTTTTATGGAAATCACTTTAGGAGAACTAAACTCCTAGATAATATTATGGTTAATTATTCTCAATGGCATTGTCGGTGTCAAAACCAGCGGATCTCGGTTTGGGGGTCCCGAACTATGTGTCTAAGGCGGATGGTAACAGGAGGCAGGGGACACAATGTTTTACCCAGGATTCGGGCCCTCTTGATGGAGGTAAAACCCTATGTCCTGCTTGATTATTCTTGATAATATGAATAGTACAAGAGTTGATCTACCACGAGATCGGAGAGGCTAAACCCTAGAAGCTAGCCTATGGTATGATTGTATGTCGTCCTACGGACAAAAACCCTCCGGTTTATATAGACACCGGAGGGGGCTAGGGTTACACAAGGTCGGTTACAAAGGAGGAGATATACATATCCGTATTGCCTAGCTTGCCTTCCACGCCAAGTAGAGTCCCATCCGGACACGGGACGAAGTCTTCAATCTCGTATCTTCATAGTCCAATAGTCCGGCCAAAGGATATAGTCCGGCTGTCCGGAGACCCCCTAATCCAGGAATCCCACAGTAGCCCCTGAACCAGGCTTCAATGACGATGAGTCCGGCGCGCAGTGTTGTCTTCGGCATTGCAAGGCGGGTTCCTCCTCCGAATATACCACAGAAGAGTTTGAATACAAGGATAGTGTCCGACCCTGAAAAATAAGTTCCACATACCACCGTAGAGAGAATAATATTTCCACAAATCTAATCTGCTGGCACGTTTTGGCGGCATGACATCATGCCATGGCCCGGTAATTATTCGAACCGTTTTTCTTTAACCAGCCCCGCACATAACGGAGGCGGTCTCTTGACACGTCTTGTCAAAGCAGAGATCGTGTTCCCCTTATTACAGGATTCTCATCAATGCGGGCGTGGGTAACCCATCCGCACTACCAATTACATCGCTTGGGGGATAAGCGAGTTTTACCAGGCTAGTGGGGGGCGCATAGTTTCGTCCGCCCTTATAAAGGGATAAGGTCTCACCTTTTCCTACCCACGCCTTCTTCCTCCTTGCTCATCCATTCTCGCGCACTCGAGCTCCAACGCCCAAGTTCACATCCTTCTCCTCAACTCTCTCCAAACATGTCCGGAGCGGGAGGCAAGTGGATGGCCTCCTCCGTCACGGAGGGACACATCAAAAAGCTACACGGAGCTGGATACTTAGCCGCGGATATCGCGCACCGGCTGCCAGCCGTGGGGCAGATCGTCCCTACCCCGGAACCTCATGAGCGGGCGGTTTTCCTCCCCCACTTCGTCCGCGGACTGGGGTTTCCCCTCCATCCATTCGTCCGCGGCCTCATGTTCTATTATGGGCTGGACTTTCATGATCTGGCCCCAAATTTTATCCTCAACATCTCGGCATTCATCGTCGTGTGCGAGGCTTTCCTCCGCATCCGCCCCACTTCGGCCTATGGCTGAAGACCTTCAATATCAAGCCGAAGGTGGTGGGCAGCCAACAAGCGGAATGCGGCGGAGCCATGGTGGGCAAAATGCCCAACGTTATATGGCTCGAGGGCTCCTTTGTGGAGACCGTAAAGGGGTGTCAATCGGGGTGGTTCTACATCACCGAGCCGCGCGACACCAACTGGGTGGTGGCCCCCAAGTTTCGATCCGGAATCCCCACGCGACTCACTTCCTGGAAGGAGAAGGGCCTGTCCTGGGGTTCATTGGTGGAGCTGGACGGACTCTAGAAATATATCCGGAACATGATAAACAAGAAACTTAAGCTTGTCAACATAGTCCAGGTCATGCTCTTCCGCCGGATCCTCCCGTGTCAACAACGGGATTTCAACTTATGGGAGTTCGACCCGGCCCAGCACCAGACTCTAAGCGAGCTATTCGACACGACGCATAAGGATGTCTGGAGGGTGCTGTTCAAGGGCGCCGAGGTCCCTCCTTCTCTTACCGAGGACCGCAGGCTAAGCACGAAGCGCCCTACGAATCCGGTAAGTTCTGTACATCTGGTAGGGTGTTTATTTCCCATAGCTTAACCATGTGCGGGGTCTGAGCTCCCATGCCTTTGACAGGACTGGGTGGAGACATCGGAGCAGATTAACTGTCCGGCCCCTCTGCCCGAAGACACTGTGGACGCTCTCCTGACGGAGATGCGGACTCCGGCTCCTTATGAGTTTCCGGAGAAGACCAAGAAGAAGGCCAAGGGAACCCGAAAGAGTTCCCGGCGCCAGGTGGTATCAGACTCATCGTCCGATAACACTGAGACACACTCCTCCCGTGAAAACGAGGAGAAGGAAGATAAAGATTCTCCCCCTCCAGCCGGGGGAGACAAGAAAAGGAAGGCTGCCCCAACCGGGGAGGCCGAAGGGTCCAAGAAGGGAAGGACTCTCCTTCCGGACTGCTCCACCACCGCTGCCGACAGCGAAGACGAGTGGCTGCTCAGGGCCAAGCCCCTGGCGAAGTCGTAAGTATTCGGATACGAGAGTAACTCATAGCATACCTTTGCCGCACTGCTTATCCTAATGTCGAATATGATTATGCAGTCCGCCCCAAGCCCGTATCGATGCATCATCGTCGGATGGTTCCTTGGACTCGTCAGACATGAATGGTGACACACTTCCAACCGCCTCCTCCCCTTGCCCTACGGACAATGCCGAGGTATTGTCTCAAGGTGCACCAATCCGGGGGGAGATAGTCCTGGAGGCGCCTCAAGGCGACCTTCCGAACTCCAGGAGCAAAGGGAGCGAGGCTCCCGGGGGCTCCAAGTTCGGCTCTCAGCCGAACACCGCGCCAGAACCTCCAGTGGTTCCGGACTCGGGCAGGCGGCCCCCTTCCAAAAGGGGCAAGACGCCCATGCCGGTGACCTCTGTCCATCCAGAGGCACCGGACAACCTGCCGGGAGTGCTTCGCGGCGCTTCCATCGATGAAGAGCACCGCACTATTATGAGTGCGGTGATCAAGAAGGTTTAGTCCGCCAAGAGCGGACTGACTAAAGCCTGTGCCAGCCTTCTAACAGGCTTTGAGGTAAGTATTTAAAATATAGGGAAAATATTACCGCATAGACAGCAGCCCCTGATGCTCTGTTTGGTGTTCATAAAGAAAAGCCGAATAGAGGATCAAATAATATCTGCAGGAGTCTAATATAAGTATGTCTGTATGCGTATGCAGGCTTCGCTGCTGACCTCTGCCGCACTGACTGCGGAGGTCGCCGCATTGAAGCAGGACCTCGAGAGGTCTGAGAAAGAGCTTGGCCTTGCCAAGAGGCAGCTCGAGGAGAACAAAGGTAAGTAATACCTTGTCTATATATAAAAGAAAATGTGGTTGCGAAATGACAGGATCATCATGAATTTGCCAGGGGCCACGACCGAAGTGGTGACCCTGAAGCAAGCGCTGTCCAAGGCTGAAAACAAAGCGTCCAAGGAGCGCACTGAGCGGGAAAAACAAGAGGCACGGGTGGGCGAGGTGCAGCAAGAGCTCCAGGCTTTCGTGCAGAAGCACGAGGCTTTGGAGCTTGACTTGAAGACGCGAGAGTCCGAGCTTGCCGCGGCCCTCGAGAGCACAAAGCATGCCAAGGCTGAAGCCCAAAACGCCCTCCAGGAAATTGAGGCGATGAGGAAGATAGCGGCGGGTAAGGCATTCAATATGAAAAGCAAGCATGTGAAAGTAAATTACTTGTTACTTACCCGAGTCCGGAGCTCTCCAGGAGCATTCGTAGATTTTCCCCGCAGCGTGTCGGATGCCGCAAAATATTACCAGGCCGAGGAGGGAAGCTCGACGGAGAAGTTGTTCTGGTCTCAGTATACCGGGACCGAACACCCGATGCCTATGAGCGACCAGCTGAAGCAACTGGTCGAGCTGCACAAGGTGGCCGAACAGGCCATGAAGGGCTTTATAGTCCGGCCGTGGCCTGGCGACTCCCTTCCCAACAGCTACTTCAGCCTAGTGAGGCGGCTTGTGGATGCCTGCCCACGGCTGGAAGTCATCAAGCGGTCCATCTGTATTGAAGGTGCCCGCCGGGCTTTTTCCCGTGCAAAGGTGCACTGGGCCAAGATGGACGCTGAGAAGCTGGTGAAGGAGGGGCCGCTGCAGGGCAAGGAGCATTGCCACCCCGAAATGTATTATGAGGGTGTCCTGAAGGGTGCCCGTCTTGTGGCGGACGAGTGTGCGAAGGATGTAATTTTTGAGTGAACTTGCTCGTGTGATCCTGTATTATGAAAACTTGTTCATATGCGCTATGCAACGCTTGTTTGAATTTAAAATATTACCTTCTGTTTGGCTGTTTATTAAATCTGAGAGATGGCTAGTCATCGGCTTCTGCCCCCATGCCACGAGTGCTGGGGTGTTCGGGATAAACCTGAGCACTCTTTTTCCCATTTTTGGGTCCTTCGAGGGAGGTGCTCAGCACAACGAACAAGGCAATTGAACTATAAAGCTTTATCACTCTCACTTAGCCATAGAATTCTACAATTTTAAATTTTGGCGAAGCCCCTAGTATTCGGAAGGCCGAATTCGGGGTGCTATACACGCCTTAAGCCGGACAGAGCCGACTCCTCGCTCTAAGCGGCATAAGTCTTTAGGGACTCGAAACCTCTCGAACAGCGACCAGCTCTCGCCTTATCATGACAGTCAGTTTTAGGTTTCTCTACTGAGGTGCTTAGCCTAGCTGAACCGGGGCACAATCGCAGTAGTTCTCCCAGTGCTACCTTAGCCGATATAGCGGAACATAAGGTACCAAAACATGGGAGCCGAGCAAACCCAACTATTGACCCAATACATGATTCGGAGCTGATGCATATAATGCTATAAGTTCGGGGTGCCGCACTGTCAAAAGTGTTCGGACTTCTCACGCCGTATTATGGGGTATGCTTAAGCCCCTGGCGTATTGGCCGTACCAGAGTGTACGGGTGCTGAATGTCATGAATGAACATATATATATATATATATATAAAGGAAGAATAGAGAATGCGATAATAGTCTAGTGCTATGCATTGTTTATTCAAAAAGGTGCGTTAAAGCAGAATAATACAAGTAGTGCGATAAGTAAAAAGTAGGACTATTTGATGTCCCCTCCAAGGGCAAGCCGAGGAATGGTATTTAAAGCAAATATTTCACTCATTATCGGGATCCACCTAGGAGTTCCGTGGTGCGACGTAGCTTTCTGCCTCCTTGGTTGCTGCATCATGTGTCCGGCAATCATACTGCTGGACAGGGTTTCCAGAGATTAAAGTCCTGAAAGAGAAAAAAAATAACAAAGCGGAAATCCCCTAGTGTGGTTGAGCCGCGTCTTGGGGCGTGCCGTAGTCGTGCCCCCTCCCCACCTATGCCCATGCTATTTTCAATGCATAATTATGTACGCGTGGCACGGATTTCGCTGTTTGGCTGGGACTGGGGTGGGGGCCGCATTGCTATGCGAGCTCGGAACGTGCCAGGCGGTCTTGTTGCCGATTACTCCGGGCGCGCTTGAAGGTGTCCGGGTCCTTAATCGCCGAACTGGTGGATTGCCTTACGAGGCTGCTTTGCGCTTCTACTGCGAGGGCCGCAGTGTGCTCCTCCGTGCGGAGAGAGCGCTCTGTGTTTCCATTAACTGTGATGACCCCCCAAGGTCCTGGCATCTTGAGCTTGAGGTATGCATAATGCGGTACCGCATTGAATCTCGCAAATGCGGTTCGCCCGAGCAGTGCATGATAGCCACTGCGGAATGGGACTATATTGAAGATTAACTACTCACTTCGGAAGTTATCCGGGGATCCGAAGACCACTTCTAGTGTGACTGAGCCTGTGCAATGGGCCTCTACACCTGGTATGACACCTTTGAAGGTCGTTTTTGTGGGTTTGATCCTTGAGGGGTCTATACCCATTTTGCGCACTGTGTCCTGATAAAGCAGTTTCAGGCTGCTGCCGCCATCCATAAGGACTCGAGTGAGGTGAAATCCATCAATGATTGGGTCTAGGACCAGTGCGGCGAATCCGCCATGACGAGTACTAGTGGGGTGGTCCCTGCAATCGAAGGTGATCGGACAAGAGGACCATGGGTTGAACTTTGGGGCGACTGGCTCCAACGCATATACATCCTTTAGCGCACGCTTCCGCTCCCTCTTGGGGATGTGGGTTCGTATATCATGTTCACCGTCCGCACTTGTGGGGGGAACCTCTTCTGTCCTCCGGTGTTCAGCTGTCGGGGCTCCTCCTCGTCATCGCTATGTGACCCCTTATCTTTGTTTTCGGCATTTAACTTGCCGGCCTGCTTGAACACCCAACAATCCCTGTTGGTGTGGTTGGCTGGCTTGTCGGGGG
Source organism: Triticum urartu (assembly GCF_003073215.2). Classification (NCBI taxonomy): domain Eukaryota; kingdom Viridiplantae; phylum Streptophyta; class Magnoliopsida; order Poales; family Poaceae; genus Triticum; species Triticum urartu. The sequence continues at coordinate 156,066,023 of NC_053028.1, forward strand.
TGCCGTGTATTTGACACGAGCGATCGAGGATACAATCCAAACTGGACGGGCCCGGGGGTATCCGGACAGCCGGATTATGACTTTTGGCCGGACTGTTGGACTATGAAGATACAAGATTGAAGACTTCGTCCCGTGTCCGGATGGGACTCTACTTGGCGTGGAAGGCAAGCTAGCCAATACGGATATGTATATCTCCTCCTTTGTAACCGACCTTGTGTAACCCTAGCCCCCTCCGGTGTCTATATAAACCGGAGGGTTTTAGTCCGTAGGACAACATTACAATCATACCATAGGCTAGCTTCTAGGGTTTAGCCTCTTCGATCTCATGGTAGATCAACTCTTGTACCACTCATATTATCAAGAATAATCAAGCAGGACGTAGGGTTTTACCTCCATCAAGAGGGCCCGAACCTGGGTAAAACATCGTGTCCCCTGCCTCCTATTACCGGATACCCCCTAATCTAGGACTCCCACAGGCATACTGAAAGATCTACTAATAAAAAGGTGCATGCGATAGAAGAAATTAATGTCTTGAGTGGAAAGATGGATGAACTTATGAAATTATTTGCTAGTAAGAGTGTTTCTTCTGATCCTAATGATATGCCCTTGTCTACTTTGATTGAGAATAATAATGAATCTATGGATGTGAATTTTGTTGGTAGGAATAATTTTGGTAACAACGCGTATAGAGGAAACTTTAATCCTAGGCCTTATCCTAGTAATCCCTCTAATAATTATGGTAATTCCTACAACAATTCTTATGGAAATTATAATAATATGCCCTCTGATTTTGAATCTAATATTAAAGAATTTATTACTTCGCAAAAGAATTTCAATGCTTTGATTGAAGAAAAATTGCTTAAGATTGATGATTTGGCTAGGAACGTTGATAGAATTTCTCTTGATGTTGATTATTTAATGCTTAGATCTATTCCTCCTAAGCATGATATCAATGAGTCTCCCAAAGCCATGAGAATTTCCATTGATGAGTGCAAAGAAAGAACCGCTAGGATGCGTGCTAAGAAAGATGCCTTTATAAGAGCGTGTTCTTCTATTTCCTATGAAAATAAAGATGAAGATCTAAAAGTTATTGATGTGTCCCCTATTAAATCTTTGTTTTTCAATATGAATCTTGATAATGATGGGACTGAATATGATCCACCTCTACCTAGAAGGCGTTCCAAAAATTCAGAGTTTTTAGATCTTGATGATAAATTTGATGAAAGTGGGATTGAAGAAATTAAAACCCTAGATGTTACTAAACCCACTATTTTGGATTTCAAGGAATTATTTATGAAAATTGCTCTTTGATTGATTGTATTTCCTTGTTGCAATCCATGCTAAATTCTCCTCATGCTTATAGTCAAAATAAAGCGTTTACTAAACATATCGTTGATGCCTTGATGCAATCTTATGAAGAAAAACTTGAGTTGGAAGTTTCTATCCCTAGAAAGCTTTATGATGAGTGGGACCAACTATTAAAATTAAGATTAAAGATCATGAGTTCTATGCTTTATGTGATTTGGGTGCTAGTGTTTCCACGATTCCAAAGACTTTGTGTGATTTGTTAGGTTTCCGTGATTTTGATGATTGCTCTTTAAACTTGCACCTTGCGGATTCCACTATTAAGAAACCTATGGGAAGAATCAATGATGTTCTTATTGTCTCAAATAGGAATTATGTGCCCATAGATTTTATTGTTCTTGACATAGATTGCAATCCTTCATATCCTATTATTCTTGGTAGACCTTTCCTTAGAACGATTGGTGCAATTATTGATATGAAGGAAGGAAATATTAGATTCCAATTTCCATTAAGGAAAGGCATGGAACAATTTCCTACAAAGCAAATTAAATTACCTTATGAATCTATTATGAGAGCCACTTATGGATTGCCTACCAAAGATGGCAATACGTAGATCTATCCTTGCTTTTTATGCCTAGCTAGGGGCGTTAAACGATAGCGCTTGTTGGGAGGCAACCCAATTTTATTTTTATACCTTACTTTTTGCTCCTGTTTAGTAATAAATAAATTATTTAGCCTCTTTTTTGTTGTGTTTTTTGTGTTTAATTAGTGTTTGTGCCAAGTAGAACCGTTGGGAAGACTTGGGGAAAGTCTTGTTGAACTTGCTGTAAAAAACAGAAACTTTAGCGCTCACGAGAACTGCTGTCATTTTTATTTGAAGAGTGATATTTAGTTAATTCTTTTTGCAGATGATTAATAGATAAATTCCTCACGTCCAGCAATTTATTTTAGAATTTTTGGGGTTCCAGATCTTGCGCTAGCTACAGATTACTACAGACTGTTCTGTTTTTGACAGATTCTGTTTTTCGTGTGTTGTTTGCTTATTTTGATGAATCTATGGTTAGTAAAATAGTTTATAATCCATAGAGAAGTTGTAATACAGTAGGTTTAACACCAATATAAATAAATAATGAGTTCATTACAGTACCTTGAAGTGGTCTTTTGTTTTCTTTCGCTAACGGACCTCACGAGTTTTCTACTTTAAGTTTTGTGTTGTGAAGTTTTCAAGTTTTGGGTGAATTCTTGTGATGGATTATGGATCAAGGAGTGGCAAGAGCCTAAGCTTGGGGATGCCCGTGGAACCCCCAAGATAATCTAAGGATACCTAAAAGCCAAAGCTTGGGGATGCCCTGGAAGGCATCCCCTCTTTCGTCTACTTCTATCGGTAACTTTACTTGGAGCTATATTTTTATTCACCACATGATATGTGTTTTGCTTGGAGCGTCTTGTATTATTTGAGTCTTTATTTGCTAGTTTACCACAATCATCCTTGCTGTACACACCTTTTGATAGATCCATACATGATTTGGAATTTGTTTGAATACTCTATGTGCTTCGCTTATATCATTTGAGTTATATAGTTTTGCTCCAGTACTTCAGTTATATCTTTTAGAGCACGGTGGTGGATTTGTTTTATAGAAACTATTGATCTATCATGGTTCACTTAGATTATTTTGAGAGTCTTAAATAGCATGGTAATTTGCTTAAATAATCCTAATATGGTTGGTATTCAAGAATAGTAAAAACTCTCTTATGAGTGTGTTGAATGCTATGAGAAGTTTGATGCTTGATAATTGTTTTGAGATATGAAGATGGTGATATTAAAGTTGTGCTAGTTGAGTAGTTGTGAATTTGAGAAATACTTGCGTTAAAGGTTGTGATTCCCATAGCATGCACGTATGGTGAACCGTTATGTGATGAAGTCAGAGCATGATTTATTTTTTGATTGTCTTCCTCATGAGTGGCGGTCGGGACGAGCGACGGTCTTTTCCTACCAATCTATCACCCTAGGAGCATGTGCGTAATACTTTGCTTTGATAACTTGTAGATTTTTGCAATAAGTATATGAGTTCTTTATGACTAATGTTGATTCCATGGATTATATGCACTTTTCTTCCTTCCACCATTGCTAGCCTCTCTAATACCGCACACCTTTCGCCGGTATCATACACCCACCATATACCTTCCTCAAAACAACCACCATACCTACCTATTATGGCATTTCCATAGCCATTCTGAGATATATTGCCATGCAACTTTCCACCGTTCCATTTATTATGACACACTCCATCATTGTCATATTGCTTAGCATGATCATGTAGTTGACGTCGTATTTGTGGCAAAGCCACCGTTCATAATTCTTTCATACATGTCACTCATGATTCATTGCATATCCCGGTACACCACCGGAAGCATTCATATAGAGTCATATTTTGTTCTAAGTATCGAGTTTTAATTGTTGAGTTGTAAGAAAATAAAAGTGTGATGATCGAGCATTGTCCCAGTGAGGAAAGGATGATGGAGATTATGATTCCCCCACAAGTCGAGATGAGACTCCGGACGAACAATAAAAAAGAAAGAAAGAAAAGAGGCCATAAAAAAGAGAAAAGGCCCAAATAAAAAAATGAGAGAAAAAGAGAGAAGGGGCAATGCTACTATCCTTTACCACACTTGTGCTTCAAAGTAGCACCATGATATTCATGATAGAGAGTCTCTCATTTCGTCACTTTCATATACTAGTGGGAATTTTTCATTATAGAACTTGGCTTGTATATTCCAATGACGGGCTTCCTCAAAATGCCCTAGGTCTACATGAGCAAGCAAGCTGGATGCACACCCACTTAGTTTCTTTTTGAGCTTTCATATACTTATAGCTCTAGTGCATCCGTTGCATGGCAATCCCTACTCACTCACATTGATATATATTAATGGGCATCTCCATAGCCCGTTGATACGCCTAGTTGATGTGAGACTATCTTCTCCTTTTTTGTCTCCTCCACAACCACCATTCTATTCCACATATAGTGCTATATCCATGGCTCACGCTCATGTTTTGCGTGAAGATTGAAAAAGTTTGAGAATGTCAAAAGTATGAAACAATTGCTTGGCTTATCATCGGGGTTGTGCATGATTCAAATACTTTGTGCAGTGAAGATAGAGCATAGCCATACTATATGATTTTGTAAGGATAACTTTCTTTGGCCATGTTATCTTGAAAATACATATTGCTTTGTTAGTATGCTTGAAGTATTATTATTTTTATGTCAATATTAAACTTTTATCTTGAATCTTTCAGATCTGAATATTCATACCACAATTAAGAAGAATTACATTAAAATTATGCCAAGTAGCATTCCACATCAAAAATTCTGTTTTTATCATTTACCTACTCGAGGACAAGCAGGAATTAAGCTTGGGGATGCTTGATATGTCTCCAACGTATCTATAATTTTTGATTGCTCCATGCTATATTATTTACTGTTTTGGACATTATTGGGCTTTATTACCCACTTTTATATTATTTTTGGGACTAACCTACCGGAGGCCCAGCCCAGAATTGCTGTTTTTTTTGCCTATTTTAGGGTTTCGAAGAAAAGGAATATCAAACGGAGTCCAAACGAAATGAAACCTTCGGTAACGTGATTTTCTCACCGAACATGATCCAGGAGACTTGGACCCTACGTCAAGAAACAAAGGAGGAAGCCACGAGGAAGGGGGCACGCCTACCCCCCAGGCGCGCCCTCCACCCTCGTGGCCCTCCTGTTCCTCCACCGACGTACTCCTTCCTCCTATATATACCTACGTACCCCCAAACGATCAGATACGGAGCCAAAACCCTAATTCCACCGCCATAACTTCCTGTATCCACAAGATCCCATCTTGGGCCTGTTCCGGAGCTCCGCCGGAGGGGGCATCCATCACGGAGGGCTTCTACATCAACACCATAGCCTCTCCGATGAAGTGTGAGTAGTTTACCTCAGACCTTTGGGTCCATTGTTATTAGCTAGATGGTTTCTTCTCTCTTTTTGGATCTCAATACAATGTTCTCCCCCTCTCTTGTGGAGATCTATTCGATGTAATCTTCTTTTTGCAGTGTGTTTGTTGAGACCAATGAATTGTGGGTTTATGATCAAGATTATCTATGAACAATATTTGAATCTTCTCTGAATTCTTTTATGTATGATTGGTTATCTTTGCAAGTCTCTTCGAATTATCAGTTTGGTTTGGCCTACTAGATTGATCTTTCTTGCAATGGGAGAAGTGCTTTGATACGTCTCCGTCGTATCTAATTTTCCAAACACTTTTGCCCTTGTTTTGGACTCTAACTTGTATGATTTGAATGGAACTAACCCAGACTGACGCTGTTTTCAGCAGAATTGCCGTGATGTTCTTTTATGTGCAGAAAACAAAATTTCTCGGAATGACCTAAAACTCCACGGAATATCTTACAATAAATAATAAAAAATCCTTGCCAAAGATGAAGACTAGGGGGCGCACACCCTTCTCACGAGGGTGGGGGGCGCGCCCCCTACCTCGTGGGCCCCCTGGAGACCCCCCTACTCCAACTCCAACTCTATATAACTGCTTTCGGGGAGAAAAAAATAAAAGAGAAGAAATCATCGCGTTTTACGATACGGAGCCGCCGCCAAGCCCTAAAACCTCTCGGGAGGGCTGATCTGGAGTCCGTTCGGGGCTCCAGGGAGGGGGATTCGTCGCCGTCGTCATCATCAACCATCCTCCATCACCAATTTCATGATGCTCACCGCCGTGCGTGAGTAATTCCATCATAGGCTTGCTGGACGGTGATGGGTTGGATGAGATTCACCATGTAATCGAGGTAGTTTTGTTAGGGTTTGATCCCTAGTATCCACTATGTTCTGAGATTGATGTTGTTATGACTTTCTATGCTTAATGCTTGTCACTAGGGCCCGAGTGCCATGATTTCAGATCTGAACCTATTATGTTTTCATCAATATATGAGAGTTCTAGATCCTATCTTGCAAGTCTATAGTCACCTATTATGTGTTATGATCCGTTAACCCCGAAGTGACAATAACCGGGATACTTACCGGTGATGACTGTAGTTTGAGGAGTTCATGTATTCACTATGTGCTAATGCTTTGTTCTGGTTCTCTATTAAAAGGAGGCCTTAATATCCCTTAGTTTCCATTAGGACCCTGCTGCCACGGGAGGGTAGGACAAAAGATGTCATGCAAGTTCTTTTCCATAAGCACGTATGACTATATTCGGAATACATGCCTACATTACATTGACGAATTGGAGCTAGTTCTGTGTCACCCTATGTTATGACTGTTACATGATGAACCACATCCGGCATAATTATCCATCATTGATCCAATACCTACGAGCTTTCCATATACTGTTTTACGCTTATTTACTTTCCCGTTGCTATTGTTACAATCACTACAAAATACCAAAAACATTACTTTGCTACTAAACACTTTGCTGCAGATACTAAGTTTCCAGGTGTGGTTGAATTGACAACTCAGCTGCTAATACTTGAGAATATTCTTTGGCTCCCCTTGTGTCGAATCAATAAATTTGGGTTGAATACTCTACCCTCGAAAGCTGTTGCGATCCCCTATACTTGTGGGTTATCAAGACTAATTTCTGGCGCCGTTGCCGGGGAGCATAGCTCTATTCTTTGAGTCACTTGGGATTTATATCTCCTGGACACTATGAAGAACTTGAGAGATCCAAAAACCAAGATCTATCCCTCAACTACGAGGGGAGGTAAGGAACTGCCATCTAGCTCTGCACTTGATTCACCTTCTATTATGAGTAAGCTTGCGACACCTACACCTACTTCTGCTATTCGTTTTGATATGTTGCATGTTATTGATGATGCTACTTCTTCTATGCATGATACTTATGATGAAACTACCTCTATGCCTGATACTACTATGCCACTTAGTGATTTTCTCGAGGAACAACTTGCTAGGGCTAGAGAGATTGAAAATATTGAATCTGATTATGAAGATGAAAGTGATGATGAAGAATCACTTGTTATTCCCGAGGGTTATTTATTTGATCAAGATGCTTCTTTAGCTATTTTAGCCTGCAAAGATATATATGAACTCAAAAGGTTATTAGCTAAATGGAATAAGCAATCTCCAAATGCTAGGATGAGACCTGACCCTGCTTTTGCTACTTCACCTATATGTGTTGCTGATAAGGATTATGAATTCTCTGTTGATCCTGATATAATTACTTTGGTTGAATCTGATCCTTTTCATGGCTATGAATCTGAAACTGTTGTAGCACATCTTACTAAATTAAATGATATAGCCACCCCGTTCACTAATGATGAGAGATCTTGCTACTTTTATATCCTTAAAATATTTCTATTCTCATTAAAGGGTGATGCTAAGATATGGTTTAATTCTCTTGATCCTGGTTGTGTGCGTAGTCCCCAGGATATGATTTATTACTTCTCTACTAAATGTTTCCCTGCTCATAAGAAACAAGCTACTTTGAAGGAAATATACAACTTTGTGCAAATTAAAGAAGAGAGTCTCCCACAAGCTTGGGGGAGGCTTCTCAAGTTACTTAATGCTTTGCCTGATCATCCTCTTAAGAAAAATGAAATACTTGATATCTTTTATAATGGACTAACCGATGGTTCCAGAGATTACCTGGATAGTTGTGTTGGTTCTCTTTTCAGGGAAAGAACACCGGATGAAGCTGAAATTTTATTGAATAATATGTTGACAAATGAAAATAATTGGGCACCTCCTGAGCCAGCTCCTGAGCCAGCTCCTGCTCCAATTAATGATCCTATTCCTAAACCAACTCCAAAGAAGAGAGGTGTTCTATTTCTCAGTCCTGAAGATATGCAAGAGGCAAAGAAATCTATGAAAGAAAAGGTATTAAAGCTGAAGATGTTAAGAATTTACCTCCTATTAAAGAAATACATGGTCTTAATTTGCCGCCTATTGAAGAAACATATGATCTTAATCCTTTATTTATTGAAGAACCTCCAGACCTCGATAACCCGACACAGGTAGTAAAGGTAAATTCTCTCTATAGATATGATAAAGCTGAAATCCCTCTTGCTAAAATTGCTAGCCAATGCTTGGATGCGTTTGATAATTTTATGTTTAAGCAAGAAGACTTCAATGCTTATTTTGGTAGACAATTAAAACAAGATCCTGATATGATTAAATACTTGGGTGATTATATGGCTAATATTAGAGGTGAACTTAAACTTGTTAGCAAACATGCTTCTATGGTTACCACTCAAGTAGAACAAGTACTTAAAGCTCAAAAAGAATTGCTCAATGAGATGAATAGTAAGAAAAATAATTATGCTGTTAAAGTGGCTACTAGAACTGGTAGAATGACCTCAGGAACCTTTGTATCCTGAAGGCCACCCTAAGAGAATTGAGCAAGATTCTCAGAGAAATAATATAGATGTACCTAGTTCTTCTAAAAAGAAGAAAAAGAAAAATGATAGGACTTTGCATGCTTCTAGTGATCCTATTGTTGAAGCACCTGAGAATCCAAATGATATTTCTATTTCTGATGCTGAAACTCAATCTGGTAATGAACCTGAAACTAGTGATAATGTTAATGATAATGTTCATAATGATGCTCAACCTAGTAATGATAATGATGTAGAAATTGAACCTGCTGTTGATCTTGATAACCCACAATCAAAGAATCAACGTTATGATAAGAAAGACTTTGTTGCTAGGAAACATGGTAAAGAAAGAGAGCCTTGGGTTCAGAAACCCATGCCTTTTCCCACAAACCATCCAAGAAAAAGGATGATGAGGATTTTGAGCGCTTTGCTGAAATGATTAGACCTATCTTTTTGCGTATGCGATTGACTGATATACTCAAGACAAATCCTTATGCTAAGTACATGAAAGATATTATTACAAATAAAAGAAAGATACCGGAAGCTGAAATTTCCACCATGCTTGCTAATTATACTTTTAAGGGTGGAATATCAAAGAAACTTGGAGATCCAGGAGTACCTACTATACCATGCTCCATTAAAAGAAACTATGTTAAAACTGCTTTATGTGATCTTGGAGCCAGTGTTAGTGTTATGCCTCTCTCTTTATATCGTAGACTTGATTTGAATAAGTTGACACCTACTAAAATATCTTTGCAAATGGCTAATAAATCAACTGCTATACCTGTCGGTATTTGTGAGGATGTGCCTGTTGTGGTTGCAAACGTTACTATTTTAACGGACTTTGTTATTCTTGATATTCCCGAGGACGATAGTATGTCTATTATTCTTGGAAGACCTTTTTTTAATACTGCAGGGGCTGTTATTGATTGCAACAAAGGCAATGTCACTTTTCATGTTAATGGTAATGAGCATACGATATACTTTCCGAGGAAACAACCTCAAGTTCATAGTATCAATTCTATCGGAAAAATTCCATCGATTATATTTGGAGGTTTTGAATTTCCTCTTCCTACTGTCAAGAAGAAATATGATATACTTATTATTGGGGATGTGCATATCCCCGTTGAGGTAACCTAGTGTTATTCAAAATTTCTCTGGTTTCATGTTAATCGGAATGAGTTTGTTAACAAGACTTGATCAACCTTGTTAGTGGATTCCTTTTGACGAGCATGAGATGGATGAAACTAGAAGCACAACCCTCTGTACCTTCTCTATACTTTCTGTTATTTAGTTGAAATAAAACAAAATAAATAATTCTCTTTCTGTTATCTGATTATCCGTGCAATATAAAAATACCTCGAAAATAAAAGTTCTCCAAATGCCCTGAAAATTAAATATGATTTTTATAGAATATTTGAGGATTTATGGATCAAAGAACACACCAGGGGGCCAACCACCTTGCCAGGAGGGTGGAGGGCGCGCCCACCCCCCTAGGGCGCGCCCCCTGCCTCGTGGGCCCATGGTGGCCCTCCTCCACTTATTCTTCCAGCCACACACTTCATCTTCATCCCCCAAACACGAAAAACCAACTCAAACCCTAGTTCAAGCTTGTTTTGCTGCCATTTTCGATCTCCTGGCTCAAAGCACCTCTCACAAAACTGCTTGGGGAGATTGTTCCTTGGTATGTGACTCCTCCATTGGTCCAATTAGTTTTTGTTCTAGTGCTTTATTCATTGCAAATTTTTGTTGCTTAGGTGACCCTGTTCTTGAGCTTGCATGTCAAATTTATATGGTCAAAAGTAGTTTTGATGCATGCTATAGGCCCTAGGCACTTGTAGGAGTAGTTGCTATCAATATTATTGAGTTTGGTTTACTTTTATTTTGAAGTTACTAAAAAATTTCAGAATTTTTTAGAGGAAGAAATATGCTTAGGAAAATGTTCCAAGGTGGTTCTTCAAAGAAGCAAGGACCTAGGCTTGCAATGCGTGATGCTGACGAAGAGCCACCAAGAGACGATCCAGTGCGTCCTTGTGAATGGCCTTCTGAAAATTTTATGGATCGAGTGGGAATTAAAGAAGAATTTAACGCATATTTGTGTAATGCTGATCTTGAGGACTTTGAGGAAGACAAATGCCCCCAGTATCATGAGCTCACAAGCTCTTTTGTGAGGAGGTTTGAGTATTCATCTTCGTGTAATTCTCCTTCAGTCATGTTTGATCTTTAGGACAAATCTTATACCATGGACTTAGAGGATTTCACTTTTGCTTGCAAACTTCCACAATGGGGTAGTGTTAGGGATCCCCCTAAATCTGAATTTAGAAACTTTCTTGCTAGTATAACTGCAGGGGAATCTAGAGATATAACGCAAGCTACCATAGGGAGCATTCACTTTCCTGCTATACATTATTTTGCTCTCTCCATAGGTAGGTGCATAAATGCTAAGGATGAAGCATGTCACATGTGTGTCCCTGACCTTAGCATTCTCAGGAGTGCTATGTCAGCAGACCAATCTTATCATATGGGAGCCATTGTAGCTCGTAGGTTGCATCATAATAGACATAATGGAGATTTCTTTGGAGGAATTTATGCGACCCGCTTAGCTAAATTTCTTGAGATAGACATTCGTGAAGGAGACATGGAGTTGCCTCCTGCTTATCTAGATATTGATTCTATGGTTTCCCACCATTTTGTCGAGAGGAACGAATCACCTCTCCAGTACTGACTAATCTTTGACAGACGCTGTGTTGTCCATATTACTCTCCCTGCTCCTACTTTCTTTGATTATCAGGCAAGAGGAGGATATATTATTACCAGAGAGGAGGCAGATGAGTACGAGAGGAGAGCGGAGGCCGCTCGTCGCCACACTGCAGCTCAGGAGGCGATAGCCGCTGCATCACAGTACGACCCCAACAACTATTATTATGGATATCAGCCAGGCCAGCCGTGGCCATAGACCAACTTAGGCCAAACACCTAAGCTTGGGGGAGTACGTATTTCTCACCGACATTACATTTATGTTCACACACACTCATTGCCAGATGTCGGTGCTCATACTTTTTCATTGTATCATCCATGCTAGTTTATTTTCCTTTTTATGCTTTCTTCTTGTGTGTTTAATAAACCTTAAGAAAAACCAAAAAATTAGTTGTAGCTTTTAATCAGTTTAATTTCCATGCTTGTAGTAGTAATTAAAAAGAAAACCCCAAAAGATTTCATGTTCTTCTTTTGCTTGTTGGGAGCTTTCCCATGTAAATAGTTTTATTTCTTTTCTTTTCTTCGGGGGTCGATAGGAGAAGACCATAATTAAATTGTTGAAATGGCTCTTATATGCATTATTGTTGATTTGACAAAAGAGCCCATATTGCCTTGTCTTCTCCTATTTATTGAATGCTTGCAGATTCCAGCTTAGTCCAATGCACGTGCACTATTATTATTATTCACATCGTTCAGTTGTGCAAGTGAAAGACAATTATGATGATATATGATGGACTGATTGAGATGAGAAAAGCTGGTATGAACTCGACCTCTTTTGTTTTTGTAAATATGATGAGTTCATCGTTCTTGATTCAGCTTGTTATGAATAAACATGTTTGCAATGACAATTGGAGATCATAGTTGCTTGTGCCATGCTTGATTAGCTATGAGTTATAATGATTTACCTTGCGTGCCAACATGCTATTAAAATGGTTATGATGTGGTATGATAGGGTGGTATCCTCCTCTGAATGATTTAAGTGACTTGACTTGGCACATGTTCACGCATGTAGTTGAAACAAATCAACATAGCCTTCACGATATTTATGTTCATGGTGGATTATATCCTACTCATGCTTGCATCCAATGTTCATTAACTTTAATGCATGTACATGGCTGTTGTCGCTCTCTAGTTGGTCGCTTCCCAGTCTTTTGCTAGCCTTCACTTGTACTAAGCGAGAATACTGCTTGTGCATCCAAACTCCTTAAACCCCAAAGTTATTCCACATGAGTCCACTATACCTTCCTATATGCGGTGTCTACCTGCCGTTCCAAGTAAATTTTTATGTGCCAAACTAAACCTTCAAATAATCATCCTGTTTTGTATGCTCGAATAGCTCATGTATCAACTAGGGCTGCCTGTATCTTCCATGTTAGGTGGGTTATTCTCAAGAGGAGTGGACTCCGCTCCTCACTCACAAGATAAAGGGCTGGTCACCGGGATGCCCAGTCCCATGCTTTATGCAAACTAAATCAAAATAATTGCAAACAAAACTCCCCCTGGGACCTGATGTATGTTGGAGGCACTCGTTGTTTCGAGCAAGACATGGATTGATGTTTGTTGGTGGAGGGGGAGTATAAACTTTACCATTCTGTTTGGGAACCGCCTATAATGTTTGTAGCATGGAAGATATCGCCATCTCTTGGTTGTTATGTTTACAATGAAAGTATACCGCTCAAAATGTTATTCGCCTCTATTTCTAAAACGAGCTCTGGCACCTCTACAAATCCCCGCTTCCCTCTGTGAAGGGCCTATCTATTTACTTTTATGTTGAGTCATCACCCTCTTATTAAAAAGACTAGCTGGAGAGCGCAGCTGTCATTTGCATTCATTACTGTTAGTTTACATTGGGTGCGACTATGATTGGATCTCTTTTACCATGAATTACAATGTCTAGTCAGTCCTTGATCTTTAAAGCTGCTCTGCATTTATGTTTTGCGGTCTCAGAAAGGGCTAGCGAGATACCATCTTGTTATATCATATTATGATTGTTTTGAGAAAGTGTTGTCATCCGAGATTTATTATTATGGCTTGCTAGTTGATTATGTTATTGATATGAGTAATCATGAGACCTGAGAATTATTGCAAATGTGGTTAGCTATAATCTTTGCTGAAAACTTGAATGATAGCTTGACATATTTACAACAACAAGAGCAAACAGAGTTTGTAAAAGTTTTTCTTTATTTCTTTCAGTTTGTCAACTGAATTGCTTGAGGACAAGCAAGGGTTTAAGCTTGGGGGAGTTGATACTTCTCCGTCATATCTACTTTTCAAAACACTTTTGCCCTTGTTTTGGACTCTAACTTGTATGATTTGAATGGAACTAACCCGGACTGACGCTATTTTCAGCAGAATTGCCATGATGTTGTTTTATGTGTAGAAAACAAAAGTTCTCGGAATGACCTGAAACTCCACAGAATATCTTACAATAAATAATAAAAAATCCTCGCCAAAGATGAAGACCAGGGGGCCCACACCCTTCTCACGAGGGTGGGGGCGCGCCCCCTACCTCATGGGCCCCCCGGAGACCCCCTGACTCCAACTCCAACTCTATATAACTGCTTTCGGGGAGAAAAAAATAAAAGAGAAGAAATCATCGCGTTTTACGATACGGAGCCGCCGCCAAGCCCTAAAACCTCTCGGGGGGGGGGGCTGATCTAGAGTCCGTTCGGGGCTCCGGAGAGGGGGATTCGTCGCCGTCGTCATCATCAACCATCCTCCATCACCAATTTCATGATGCTCACCGCCGTGCGTGAGTAATTCCATCGTAGGCTTGCTGGACGGTGATGGGTTGGATGAGATTCACCACGTAATCGAGTTAGTTTTGTTAGGGTTTGATCCCTAGTATCCACTATGTTTTGAGATTGATGTTGCTATGACTTTGCTATGCTTAATGCTTGTCACTAGGGCCCGAGTTCCATGATTTCAGATCTGAACCTATTATGTTTTCATCAATATATGAGAATTCTAGATCCTATCTTGCAAGTCTATAGTCACCTATTATGTGTTATGATCCGTTAACCCTGAAGTGACAATAATTGGGATACTTACCGGTGATGACCGTAGTTTGAGGAGTTCATGTATTCACTATGTGCTAATGCTTTGTTCCGGTTCTCTATTAAAAGGAGGGTAGGACAAAAGATGTCATGCAAGTTCTTTTCCATAAGCACGTATGACTATATTCGGAATACATGCCTACATTACATTGACGAATTGGAGCTAGTTCTGTGTTACCCTATGTTATGGCTGTTACATGATGAACCACATCCGGCATAATTATCCATCATTGATTCAATGCCTACGAGCTTTCCATATACTGGTTTACGCTTATTTACTTTCCCGTTGCTATTGTTACAATCACTACAAAATACCAAAAACATTACTTTGCTACTAAACACTTTGCTGTAGATACTAAGTTTCTAGGTGTGGTTGAATTGACAACTCAGCTGCTAATACTTGAGAATATTCTTTGGCTCCCCTTGTGTCGAATCAATAAATTTGGGTTGAATACTCTACCCTCGAAAGCTGTTGCGATCCCCTATACTTGTGGGTTATCATGCTTAGCTTTGGGTTCAATCTTGCGGTGTCCTTTCCCAGTGACAGTAGGGCAGCAAGGCACGTATTGTATTGTTGCCATCAAGGATAACAAGATGTTTTTTTTATCATATTGCATGAATTTATCCCTCTACATCATGCCATCTTGCTTAAGGCGTTACTCTGTTTTCATGAACTTAATACTCTAGATGCATGCTGGATAGCGGTCGATGAGTGGAGTAATAGTAGTAGATGCAGGCAGGAGTCGGTCTAATTGTCTCGGACGTGATGCCTATATACATGATCATACCTAGATATTCTCATAACCATGCTCAATTCTATCAATTGCTCAACAGTAATTCGTTCACCCACCGTAAAATACTTATGCTCTTGAGAGAAGCCACTAGTGAAACCTATGGCCCCCGGGTCTATCTTCATCATATTAATCTTCCAATACTTAGGTATTTCCTTTGCTTTTTACGTTGCTTTTATTTTACTTTGCATCTTTATCATAAAAATACCAAAAATATTATCTTATCATATCTATCAGATCTGACTCTCGTAAGTGACCATGAAGGGATTGACAACCCCTTATCGTGTTGGTTGCGAGGAGTTATTTGTTTTGTGCAGGTACTAGGGACGTGCGCGCAGACTCCTACTGGATTGATACCTTGGTTCTCAAAAACTGAGGGAAATACTTACACTACTTTGCTGCATCATCCTTTCCTCTTCAAGGAAATCCAACGCAGTGCTCAAGAGGTAGCAACAAGCGCAATGTCGGCATGTGCCGCGTCAAGTTGCCGGCTTAGTCCGGCAAACTCAGCAGTTCGGCCAGCCACTGGACCGTCAGCCACCTGCACATGAAAGCAGCGCGATTATTACCTATGACTATGATCCTCTATTTTCTGCCTCTGGACAGCAACCAGAGTCTCAGGGGCTATTGTCTATATAGAGAACACCTAGCGTGTGCGGTACCGTCAAAAAGTTTATATATTACTTTGGGTACCTCAAAGCCTCTTAGCAAGCTCGTAAAAGCTTCATGCAACCCGCTTGTGGCGGATGAGATCCTCTCAACCACCGTACCCATTATAGTACGATGCACCTCTGAGATAGCCGCTTGCTCCAGTAGACCCATCAGTGCATGATGTCTACTACACAACCTTCTTCTTTTAGACATTGTTGGGCCTCCAAGTGCAGAGGTTTGTAGGACAGTAGCAAATTTCCCTCAAGTGGATGACCTAAGGTTTATCAATCCGTAGGAGGCGTAGGATGAAGATGGTCTCTCTCAAGCAACCCTGCAACCAAAGAACAAAGAGTCTCTTGTGTCCCCAACACACGCAATACAATGATAAATTGTATAGGTGCACTAGTTCGGCGAAGAGATGGTGATACAAGTGGTATATGGATGGTAGATAAATGTTTTTGTAATATGAAAATATAAAAACAGCAAGGTAACTAATGATAAAAGTGAGCACAAATGGTATTGCAATGCGTTGAAACAAGTCCTAGGGTTCATACTTTCACTAGTGCAAGTTCTCTCAACAATAATAACATAATTGGATCACATAACTATCCCTCAACATGCAACAAAGAGTCACTCAAAAGTCACTAATAGCGGAGAACAAACGAAGACATTATGGTAGGGTATGAAACCACCTCAAAGTTATTCTTTCTGATCGATCTATTCAAGAGTCTGTAGTAAAATAACATGAAGCTATTCTTTTCGTTCAATCTATCATAGAGTTCGTACTAGAATAACACCTTAAGACACAAATCAACCAAAACCCTAATGTCACCTAGATACTCCAATGTCACCTCAAGTATCCGTGGGTATGATTATACGATATGCATCACACAATCTCAGATTCATCTATTCAAACCAACACAAAGAACTTGAAAGAGTGCCCCAAAGTTTCTACCTAAGAGTCAAGACGAAAACGTGTGCCAACCCCTATGCATAGGTTCATGGGCGGAACCCGCAAGTTGATCACCAAAACATACATCAAGTGGATCAATAGAATACCCCATTGTCACCACGGGTATCCCACGCAAGACATACAACAAGTGTTCCCAAATCCTTAAAGACTCAATCCGATAAGATAACTTCAAAGGGAAAACTCAATCCATTACAAGAGAGTGGTGGGGGAGAACATCATAAGATCCAACTATAATAGCAAAGCTCGCGATACATCAAGATCGTAACACCTCAAGAACACGAGAGAGAGAGAGATCAAACACATAACTACTGGTACATACCCTCATCCCCAAGGGAGAACTACTCCCTCCTCGTCATGGAGAGCACCAGGATGATGAAGATGGCCACCGGAGAGGGATTCCCCCCTCCGGCAGTGTGCCGGAACGGGTCTAGATTGGTTTTCGATGGCTACAGAGGCTTCTGGCGGCGGAACTCCCGATCTATTCTGCTCCCCGAAGTTTTTAGGGTATATGGGTATATATGGGAGGAAGAAGTATGTTGGTGGACCTCCGGGCTGTCCACGAGGCAGGGGGCGCGCCCAGGGGGTGGGTGCACCCCCATCCTTGTGGGCAGCCCGGGACTCTCCTGGTCCAACTCCGATACTTCGTGGGCTTCTTCTGGTCCAAAAATAAGTTCCGTGAAGTTTCAGGTCAATTGGACTCCGTTTGATTTTCCTTTTCTGCGATACTCTAGAACAAGGGAAAAAAAGAAACTGGCACTGGGCTCTAGGTTATTAGGTTAGTCCCAAAAATCATATAAAATAGCATATAAATGCATATAAAACATCCAAACTTGATAATATAATAGCATGGAACAATCAAAAAATATAGATATGTTGGAGACGTATCAGTGTGTCTGGGCGTGCACCGGACAGTCCCAAACTCTTTCTGCTGCTCCCCTTAGGAGCCGGATACTCCGGACTTTGGGTGATCGAAGGGTTACCTTCCGGCCTCGGCGGATCAGGAGAAATCCTCCGCGATGACACCTCAGGGTCGTCCGCTCCAGGAGGCGGGGAGACAGGGGGAGGCGTTTCGCTCTCCATCATCTCTGGAAGAAGATCCCCCGAAGACGAACTCTGTTGAGAAGGGCTACGAGCCGGGCTACAAGATATATGTCTCGGTTATTGTCCTCGGAGATAAAGCAGGATATGTTTACCAAAAGTACTCTCGATTCACTTACAGCTCGGTGGAGGGCTGGCCCCCTTGCGGGCACTGTGCGGTAAGGACGCCCTCCGGGGCAGGGCCCCTTGGCAAAGGTTTCTTCCCTCGTTTGGAAACCTTCGTTTCCAAGTCTTCAGAGGCGGTCTTTTTCCTTCCTTGGGGAGAGGGAATTTTAGATTCTTCTCCCCGGTTATCCTCCTTTGCGGAGACATTAATTCCCCCGATTTGGATGAGTAATGCGTGAGGCCCGCTTTTGGCTTCTTTATTCCTCCCTTTACCTTCCCCTGATGGCACTTGATAAGGTGCAAGCTCAAGCATCCTGGCTAGTACAGGATCCGGTGAGCCTTCGAGAAGGGGGGCCGAACACCTGATCATCTTCGCCTTTCTTGTCCAGTCCTGGCCAAGAGCAATTTTTTTAGAATAATGTTATGACAAGTGAAAAGACGATGCGTTCGGCCGTAGAATTACTTACATGGGTATCTGGACGATTGCAGTTTAGATCCGCGTCCTCGGTGGTGTCCGGACACTTTATTCGTGATCCGAAGAACAATCCATACATCCTTCGAGCGTCACGCCGAAGAATTGCTGAATAGTTTGCGGTCCTTCTGGGTTGAACTCCCACATACAGAGATCGACGTTGGCATGGCAGGACCCGACGGACTAGCATGACTTGCATTACCTTGACAAGGCTGACATCTCTCTTAAGAGATCTCGGATGCGACTCTGCAATGTCAGCACATCATTAATCGGCCCCCAGTCAAGCCCCTTGTTAACCCATGATGCCAATTGCGGGGGGGGGGGGGGGGGGGGGGGGGGGGGGGGAGGGGCGAACGGAAGGCGGGGCAGCTACCCACTTAGTACTTCGGGGAGCTGTGATGTAAAACCACTCCCGCTGCCATGGGTTGGACATCTCCGGGAAGGAACCCTTTGGCCATGGAGCATCGGTGCCTTTGCTTATTATGGCACCTCCGCATTCTGCATGTCGCCCATCAATCATCTTCGGCTTCACATTGAAGGTCTTGAGCCATAATCCGAAGTGTGGGGTGATGCGGAGGAAGTCCTCACATACTACGATAAACGACGAGATGTGAAGGATGGAATCTGGAGCTAGATCGTGGAAGTCGAGCCCGTAATAGAGCATGCGCCCTCTAACAAAGGGATCAAGACTAAAGCCTAGCCCTCGGAGGAAGTGGGAAACAAATACGACACTCCCGTTGGGTTCGGGAGTGGGGATGACCTGCCCTTGAGCAGGCAGCCTGTGCGAGGTTTCGGCGGTCAGATACCTAGCTTCCCTTAGCTTCTTGATGTCCTCCTCTGTGACAGAGGAAGCCATCCACCGGCCTTAAAGGTTGGAGCCGGACATGGTTGAAGGTCCGAAGCGCTTAGCCTGAGCCTTGGGTGTTGGAACTCGGGGTGGGGGAAGGGAAGGATTGAGCGCGAGAAGAAAAGGACAAGCCTTGGCCCCTTTATAAAGAGGGCGAATATTAAGCGTCCTCCGCGTGGCTGTTTGGAACTTGCCTAAAATCGAGGAGTCATACCAGCACGCGCGGTTGGGTTACCCACGCCCGTATTGATGAGAATCCTGTGATAAGGGGACACGATCTCTGCTTCGACAAGACGTGCCAAGAAAACTGCCTCGCAATATGTGCAGTAGCTAGTTGAGAAAAACGGTTCGAATAAGGACCGGGCCATGGCATGATGTCACGTTATGAAAAGTTGTCAACAGATTAGTGATACGTCTCCAACGTCTATAATTTTTGATTGTTCCATGCTATATTATATTCTGTTTTGGACATTATTGGGCTTTATTATACACTTCTATATTATTTTTGGGACTAACCTATTAACCGGAGGCCTAGCCCAGAATTGCTGTTTTTTGCCTATTTTAGGGTTTCGCAGAAAAAGAATATCAAACGGAGTCCAAACGGAATGAAACCTTCGGGAATGTGATTTTCGGAACGAACATGATCCAGAGGACTTGGACCCTACGTCAAGACTGAAGGAAATATGCCCTAGAGGCAATAATAAAGTTATTATTTATTTCCTTATATCATGATAAATGTTTATTATTCATGCTAGAATTGTATTAACCGGAAACATAATACATGTGTGAATACATAGACAAACAGAGTGTCACTAGTATGCCTCTACTTGACTAGCTCGTTAATCGAAGATGGTTATGTTTCCTAACCACAAACAAAAGAGTTGTTATTTGATTAACGGGAACACATCATTAGGAGAATGATGTGATTGACATGACCCATTCCATTAGCTTAACACCCGATCGTTTAGTATGTTGCTATTGCTTTCTTCATGACTTATACATGTTCCTATGACTATGAGATTATGCAACTCCCGTTTGCCGGAGGAACACTTTGTGTGCTACCAAACGTCACAACGTAACTGGGTGATTATAAAGGAGCTCTACAGGTGTCTCCAAAGGTACATGTTGGGTTGGCGTATTTCGAGATTAGGATTTGTCACTCCGATTGTCGGAGAGGTATCTCTGGGCCCTCTCGGTAATGCACATCACATAAGCCTTGCAAGCGTTGCAACTAATAAGTTAGTTGTGAGATGATGTATTACGGAACGAGTAAAGAGACTTGCCGGTAACGAGATTGAACTAGGTATTAAGATACCGACGATCGAATCTCGGGCAAGTAACATACCGATGACAAAGGGAACAACGTATGTTGTTATGCGGTCTGACCGATAAAGATCTTCGTAGAATATGTGGGAGCCAATATGAGCATCCAGGTTCCGCTATTGGTTATTGACTGGAAACGTGTCTCGGTCATGTCTTCATTGTTCTCGAACCCGTAGGGTCCGCACGCTTAAGGTTTCAATGACAGTTATATTATGAGTTTATGAGTTTTGATGTACCGAAGGAGTTCGGAGTCCCGGATGAGATCGGGGACATGACGAGGAGTCTCGAAATGGTCGAGACGTAAAAATCGATATATTCGACGACTATATTCGGACATCGGAAAGGTTCCGAGTGAATCGGGTATTTTTCGGAGTATCGGAGAGTTACGGGAATACGTATTGGGCCTTATTGGGCCATACGGGAAAGAAGAAAAAGGGCCTCAAGGGTGGCCGCACCCCTCCCCTTGGTCTGGTCCGAATTGGACTAGGGAAGGGGGGCGCCCCCTTCCTTCCTTCTCCTTTTCCCTTCCTCTTTTCCTATTCCATATGGGAGGTGGAATCCTACTAGGACTAGGGAGTCCTAGTAGGACTCCACACTTGGCGCGCCCCCTCCTAGGGCCCGCCTCCTCCTCCCTTGCTCCTTTATATACGGGGGCAGGGGGGCACCTCTACACAAGTTGATCCACGTGATCATATTCTTAGCCGTGTGCGGTGCCCCCTTCCACCATAGTCCTCGATAATATTGTAGCGGTGCTTAGGCGAAGCTCTGCGACAGTATTACATCAAGATCGTCACCACGCCGTCGTGCTGACGGAACTCTTCCCCGACACTTTGCTGGATCGGAGTCCGGGGATAGTCATCGAGCTGAACGTGTGCTAAAACTTGGAGGTGCCATAGTTTCGGTGCTTGATCGGTCGGGCCGTGAAGACGTATGACTACATCAACCACGTTGAGTTAACACTTCCGCTGTCGGTCTACAAGGGTACGTAGATCACACCCTCCCCTCTCGTTGCTATGCATCACCATGATCTTGCGTGTGCGTAGGAATTTTTTTGAAATTACTACATTCCCCAACAGTGGCATCCGAGCCTAGGTTTTATGTGTTGATGTTATATGCACGAGTAGAACACAAGTGAGTTGTGGGCGATATAAGTCATACTGCTTACCAGCATGTCATACTTTGGTTCGGCGGTATTGTTGGACGAAGCGGCCCGGACCGACATTACGCGTACGCTTACGCGAGACCGGTTCTCCCGGCGTGCTTTGCACAAAGGTGGCTAGCGGGTGACAGTTTCTCCAACTTTAGTTGAACCGAGTGTGGCTACGCCCGGTCCTTGCGAAGGTTAAAATAGCACCAACTTGACAAACTATCATTGTGGTTTTGATGCGTAGGTAAGATTGGTTCTTGCTTAAGCCCGTAGCAGCCACGTAAAACTTGCAACAACAAAGTAGAGGACGTCTAACTTGTTTTTGCAGGGCATGTTGTGATGTGATATGGTCAGGACATGATGCTAAATTTTATTGTATGAGATGATCATGTTTTGTAACCGAGTTATCGGCAACTGGCAGGAGCCATATGGTTGTCGCTTTATTGTATGCAATGCAATCACGCTGTAATGCTTTACTTTATCACTAAGCGGTAGCGGTAGTCGTGGAAGCATAAGATTGGCGAGACGACAATGATGCTACGATGGTGATCAAGGTGTCACGCCGGTGACGATGGTGATCACGACGGTGCTTCGAAGATGGAGATCACAAGCACAAGATGATGATGGCCATATCATATCACTTATATTGATTGCATGTGATGTTTATCTTTTATGCATCTTATCTTGTTTTGATTGACGGTAGCATTTTAAGATGATCTCTCACTAATTATCAAGAAGTGTTCTCCCTGAGTATGCACCATTGCGAAAGTTCTTCGTGCTGAGACACCACGTGATGATCGGGTGTGATAGGCTCTACGTTCAAATACAACATGTGCAAAACAGTTGCACACGCGGAATACTTAGGTTATACTTGACGAGCCAAGCATATACAGATATGGCCTCGGAACACGGAGACCGAAAGGTCGAGCGTGAATCATATAGTAGATATGATCAACATAGTGATGTTCACCATTGAAACTACTCCCATCTCACGTGATGATCGGACATGGTTTAGTTGATTTGGATCACGTGATCACTTAGAAGATTAGAGGGATGTCTTTCTAAGTGGGAGTTCTTAAGTAATATGATTAATTGAACTTTAAATTTATCATGAACTTAGTCCTGGTAGTATTTTGCAAATTATGTTGTAGATCAATAGCTCGCGTTGTTGCTTCCCTGTGTTTATTTTGATATGTTCCTAGAGAAAATTGTGTTGAAAGATGTTAGTAGCAATGATGCGGATTGGATCCGTGATATGAGGTTTATCCTCATTGCTGCACAGAAGAATTATGTCCTTGATGCACCGCTAGGTGACAGACCTATTGCAGGAGCAGATGGAGACGTTATGAACGTTTGGCTAGCTCAATATGATGACTACTTGATAGTTTAGTGCACCATGCTTAATGGCTTAGAATCGGGACTGCAAAGACGTTTTGAACGTCATGGACCATATGAGATGTTCCAGGAGTTGAAGTTAATATTTCAAGCAAATACCCGAGTTGAGAGATATGAAGTCTCCAACAAGTTCTATAGCTAAAAGATGGAGGAGAATTCCTCAACTAGTGAGCATGTGTTCAGATTGTCTGGGTACTACAATCGCTTGAATCAAGTGGGAGTTAATCTTCCAGATAAGATAGTGATTGACAGAATTCTCTAGTCACCATCACCAAGTTAGTTGAACTTCGTGATGAACTATAATATGCAAGGGATAATGGAAACAACTCCCAAGCTCTTCGTGATGCTGAAATCAACGAAGGTAGAAATCAAGAAAAACATCAAGTGTTGATGGTTGACAAGACCACTAGTTTCAAGAAAAGGGCAAAGGGAAGAAGGGGAACTTCAAGAAGAACGGCAAGCAAGTTGTTGCTCAAGTGAAGAAGCCCAAGTCTGGTCCTAAGCCTGAGACTAAGTGTTTCTACTGCAAAGGGACTGGTCACTGGAAGCGGAACTGCCCCAAGTATTTGGCGGATAAGAAGGATGGCAAAGTGAACAAAGGTATATTTGATATACATGTTATTGATGTGTACTTTACTAGTGTTCATAGCAACCCCTCGGTATTTGATACTAGTTCAGTTGCTAAGATTAGTAACTCGAAACGGGAGTTGCAGAATAAACAGAGACTAGTTAAGGGTGAAGTGACGATGTGTGTTGGAAGTGGTTCCAAGATTGATATGATCATCATCGCACACTCCCTATACTTTCGGGATTAGTGTTGAACCTAAATAAGTGTTATTTGGTGTTTGCGTTGAGCATGAATATGATTTGATCATGTTTATTGTAATACGGTTATTCATTTAAGTAAGAGAATAAATTGTTGTTCTGTTTACATGAATAAAACCTTATATGGTTACACACCCAATGAAAATAGTTCGTTGGATCTCGATCGTAGTGATACACATAATCATAATATTGAAACCAAAAGATGCAAAGTTAATAATGATAGTGCAACTTATTTGTGGCACTGCCGTTTAGGTCATATTGGTGTAAAGCGCATGAAGAAACTCCATGCTAATGGGTTTTTGGAATCACTTGATTATGAATCAGTTGATGCTTGCGAACCATGCCTCATGGGCAAGATGACTAAAACGCCGTTCTCCGGAACTATGGAGCGAGCAACTGACTTATTGGAAATAATACATACTGATGTATGAGATCCGATGAGTGTTAAGGCTCGTGGCGGGTATCATTATTTTCTGACCTTCACAGATGATTTGAGCAGATATGGGTATATCTACTTAATAAAACACAAGTCTGAAATATTTGAAAAGTTCAAAGAATTTCAGAGTGAAGTGGAGAATCATCGTAACAAGAAAATAAAAGTTTCTACGATATGATCGCAGAGGTAAAATATTTGAGTTACGAGTCTGGCCTTCAGTTAAAACAATGTGAAATAGTTTCACTACTCACGCCACCTGGAACACCACAGCATAATGGTGTGTCCGAACATCATAACCGTACTTTATTAGATATGGTGCGATCTATGATGTCTCTTACCGATCTACCACTATCGTTTTGGGGTTATGCATTAAAGACAGCTGCATTCACGTTTAAAAGGGCACCATCTAAGTCCGTTGAGACGACACAATCTGAACTGTGGTTTGGCAAGAAAACAAAAGTTGTCGTTTCTTGAAGTTTGGGATTGTGATGCTTATATGAAAAAGTTTCATCCTGATAAGCTCAAACCCAAATCGGAGAAATATGTCTTCATAGGATACCCAAACGAATTTGTTGGGTACACCTTCTATCACAGATCCGAAGGCAAAATCTTTGCTGAGAATGGATCCTTTCTAGAGAAGGAGTTTCTCATGAAAGAAGTGAGTGGGAGGAAAGTAGAACTTGATGAGGTAACTGTACCTGCTCCCTTATTGGAAAGTAGTTCATCACAGAAATCTGTTCCTGTGACTACTAGACCGATTAGTGAGGAAGCTAATGATGATGATCATGTAACTTTAGATCAAGTTACTACCGAACCTCGTAGGTAAACCAGAGTGAGATCCGCACCAGAGTGGTACGGTAATCCAGTTCTGGAGGTCATGTTACTTGACCATGACGAGCCTATGAATTATGAGGAAGCAATGATGAGCCCAGATTCCGTGAAATGGCTTGAGGCCATGAAATCTGAGATGAGATCCATGTATGAGAACAAAGTATGGACTTTGATTGACTTGCCCAATGATCGGCGAGCCATTGAGATTAAATGGATCCTCAAGAGGAAGACGGACGCTGATAGTAGTGTTACTATCTACAAAGCTAGAATTGTCGCAAAAAGGTTTTCAACAAGTTCAAGGTGTTGACTATGATGAGAGTTTCTCACTCGTATCTATGCTTAAGTCTGTCCAAATCATGTTAGCAATTGCCGCATTTTATGAAATCCAGCAAATGGATGTCAAAACTGCATTCCTGAATGGATTTCTGGAAGAAGAGTTGTATATGATGCAGACGGAAGGTTTTGTCGATCCAAAAGGAGCTAACAAAGTGTGCAAGCTCCAGCGATCCATTTATGGACTGGTGCAAGCCTCTCGGAGTTGGAATAAACGCTTTGATAGTATGATCAAAGCATATAGTTTTATACAGACTTGCGGTGAAGCCTATATTTACAAGAAAGTGAGTGGGAGCACTACAACATTTCTGATAAGTATATGTGAATGACATATTGTTGATCGGAAATAATGTAGAATTATTCTGCAAAGCATAAAGGAGTGTTTTTAAAGAAGTTTTTCAAAGAAAGACCTCGGTGAAGCTGCTTACATATTAAGCATCAAAATCTATAGAGATAGATCAAGACGCTTGATAAGTTTTTTCAATGAGTACATACCTTGACAATATTTTGAAGTAGTTCAAAAATGGAACAGTCAAAGAAAGAGTTCTTGGCTGTGTTACAAGGTATGAAATTGAGTAAGACTCAAAGCCCGACCACGGCAGAAGATAGAAAGAGAATGAAAGTCATTCCCTATGCCTCAGCCATAGGTTCTATAAAGTATGCCATGATGTGTACCGGATCTATTGTATACCCTACACTGTGTTAAGCAAGGGAGTACAATAGTGATCTAAGAGTAGATCACTGGACATTGGTCAAAATTATCCTTAGTGGAATAAGGAAATATTTCTCGATTATGGAGGTGACAAAAGGTTCGTCATAAAAAGTTACGTCGATGCAAGTTTTGACACAGATCTGGATGACTCTAAGTCTCGATCTAGATACATATTGAAAGAGGGAGCAATTAGCTAGAGTAGCTCCGTGCAGAGCATTGTAGACATAGAATTCGCAAAATACTTACGGATCTGTATGTGACAGACCCGTTGACTAAAATTATCTCAAAAGAAAAACATGATCACACCTTAGTACTCTTTGGGTGTTAATCACATAAATGATGTGAACTAGATTATTGACTCTAGTAAACCCTTTGGGTATAGGTCACATGACGATGTGAACTATGGGTGTTAATCACATGGTGATGTGAACTCTTAGTGTTGAATCACATGGCGATGTGAACTAGATTATTGACTCTAGTGCAAGTGGGAGACTGAAGGAAATATGCCCTAGAGGCAATAATAAGGTTATTATTTATTTCCTTATATCATGATAAATGTTTATTATTCATGCTAGAATTGTATTAACCGGAAACATAATACATGTGTGAATACATAGACAAACAGAGTGTCACTAGTATGCCTCTACTTGACTAGCTCGTTAATCGAAGATGGTTATGTTTACTAACCATAAACAAAAGAGTTGTTATTTGATTAACGGGATCACATCATTAGGAGAATGATGTGATTGACATGACCCATTCCATTAACTTAACACCCGATCGTTTAGTATGTTGCTATTGCTTTCTTCATGACTTATACATGTTCCTATGACTATGAGATTATGCAACTCCCGTTTGACGGAGGAACACTTTGTGTGCTACCAAACGTCACAATGTAACTGGGTGATTATAAAGAAGCTCTATAGGTGTCTCCAAAGGTACATGTTGGGTTGGCGTATTTTGAGATTAGGATTTGTCACTCCGATTGTCGGAGAGGTATCTCTGGGCCCTCTCGGTAATGCACATCACATAAGCCTTGCAAGCATTGCAACTAATAAGTTAGTTGTGAGATGATGTATTACGGAACGAGTAAAGAGACTTGCCGGTAACGAGATTGAACTAGGTATTAAGATACCGACGATTGAATCTCGGGCAAGTAACATACCGATGACAAAGGGAACAACGTATGTTGTTATGCGGTCTGACTGATAAAGATCTTCGTAGAATATGTGGGAGCCAATATGAGCATCCAGGTTCCGCTATTGGTTATTGACTGGAAACGTGTCTCGGTCATGTCTACATTGTTCTTGAACCCGTAGGGTCCGCACGCTTAAGGTTTCAATGATAGCTATATTATGAGTTTATGAGTTTTGATGTACCGAAGGAGTTCGGAGTCCCGGATGAGATCGGGTACATGATGAGGAGTCTCGAAATGGTCGAGACGTAAAGATCGATATATTGGACGACTATATTCGGACATCGGAAAGGTTCCGAGTGATTCGGGTATTTTTCGAAGTACCGGAGAGTTACGGGAATACGTATTGGGCCTTATTGGGCCATACGGGAAAGAAGAAAAAGGGCCTCAAGGGTGGCCGCACCCCTCCCCTTGGTCTGGTCCGAATTGGACTAGGGAAGGGGGGCGCCCCCTTCCTTCCTTCTCCTTTTCCCTTCCTCTTTTCCTTTTCCATATGGGAGGTGGAATCCTACTAGGACTAGGGAGTCCTAGTAGGACTCCACACTTGGCGCGCCCCCTCCTAGGGCCGGCCTCCTCCTCCCTTGCTCCTTTATATACGGGGGCAGGGGGCACCTCTACACAAGTTGATCCACATGATCATATTCTTAGCCGTGTGCGGTGCCCCTTCCACCATAGTCCTTGATAATATTGTAGCGGTGCTTAGGCGAAGCCCTGCGACGGTATTACATCAAGATCATCACCATGCCGTCGTGCTGACGGAACTCTTCCCTGACACTTTGCTGGATCGGAGTCCGGGGATCGTCATCGAGCTGAACGTGTGCTAAAACTCGGAGGTGCCGTAGTTTCGGTGCTTGATCGGTCGGGCCGTGAAGACGTACGACTACATCAACTGCGTTGCGTTAACACTTCCGCTGTCGGTCTAGAAGGGTACGTAGATCACACTCTCCCCTCTCGTTGCTATGCATCACCATGATCTTGCGTGTCCGTAGGAATTTTTTTGAAATTACTACGTTCCCCAACAAAGACATCAACCAGGAGGCCACGAGGTAGGGGGCGCGCCTACCCCCCAGGCACGCCCTCCACCCTCGTGGGCCCCTGTTGCTCCACCGACGTACTCCTTCCTCCTATATATACCTATGCACCCCCAAACTACCAGATACGGAGCCAAAACCCTAATTCCACCGCCGTAACTTTCTGTATCCACAAGATCCCATCTTGGGGCCTGTTCCGGAGCTCCGCCGGAGGGGGCATCGATCACGGAGGGCTTCTACATCAACACCATAGCCCTTCCAATGAAGTGTGAGTAGTTTACCTTAGACCTACGGGTCCATAGTTATTAGCTAGATGGCTTATTCTCTCTTTTTGGATCTCGATACAAAGTTCTCCCCCTCTCTTGTGGAGATCTATTCGATGTAATCTTCTTTTGCGGTGTGTTTGTTGAGACCGATGAATTGTGGGTTTATGATCAAGTTTATCTATGAACAATATTTGAATCTTCTCTGAATTCTTTTATGTATGATTGGTTATCTTTGCAAGTCTCTTCGAATTATTAGTTTGGTTTGGCCTACTAGATTGATCTTTCTTGCAATGGGAGAAGTACTTAGCTTTGGGTTCAATCTTGCGGTGTCCTTTCCCAGTGACAGTAGGGGCAGCAAGGCACGTATTGTATTGTTGCCATCGAGGATAACAAGATGGGGTTTATTTCATATTGCATGAGTTTATCCCTCTACATCATGTCATCTTGCTTAAAGCGTTACTCTGTTCTCTTGAACTTAATACTCTGGATGCATGCTGGACAGCGGTCGATGTGTGGAGTAATAGTAGTAGATGCTGGCAGGAGTCGGTCTACTTGTCTCGGACGTGATGCCTATATAAATGATCATACCTAGATATTCTCATAACTATGCTCAATTCTGTCAATTGCTCAACAGTAATTTGTTTATCCACCGTGAATACTTATGCTCTTGAGAGAAGTCACTAGTGAAACCTATGGCCCCCGGGTCTACCATCATATTAATCTTCGAATACTTAGTTATTTTCATTGCCTTTTATTTTATTTTGCATCTTTATCATAAAAATACCAAAAATATTATCTTATCATATCTATCAGATCTCACTCTCGTAAGTGACCATGTAGGGATTGCCAACCCCTTATCGCGTTGGTTGCAAGGATTTATTTGTTTGTGTAGGTGCGAGGGACTCGTGCATGGCCTCCTACTAGATTGATACCTTGGTTCTCAAAAACTGAGGGAAATACTTACGCTACTTTCCTGCATCACTCTTTCCTCTTCAAGGGAAAACCAATGCAAGTGCTCAAGAGGTAGCAATTAGATTTGTGGAAATATTATACTCTCTATGGTGGTATGTGGAATTTGTTTTGCAGAGCCGGACACTATCCTTGTGTGCTCGAAATCTTCTATGGAGTATGCGGTGGAGGAACCCGCGTTGCAATGCCGAAGACAATCTGCGCGCCGGACTCATCGTCATTGAAGCCTGGTTCAGGGGCTACTGAGAGAGTCCTGGATTAGGGGGTCCTCGGACTGCCGGACTATATACTTTGGCCGGACTGTTGGACTATGAAGATACAAGAGTGAAGACTCCGTCCCGTGTCCGGGTGGGACTCTCCTTGGCATGGAAGGCAATCTTGGCAATTCGCATATGTAGATCTCCTCCCTTGTAACCGACTCTGTGTAACCTTGGCCCCCTCCGGTGTCTATATAAACTGGAGGGTTTAGTCCATAGGACGACAACAATCATAATCATAGGCTAGCTTCTAGGGTTTAGCCTCTACGATCTTGTGGTAGATCAACTCTTGTAATACTCATCTTATCAAGATCAATCAAGTAGAAAGTAGGGTATTACCTCCATCGAGAGGGCCCGAACCTGGGTAAACATTGTGTTCCCTGCCTCCTGTTACCATCCGCCTTAGACGCACAGTTCGGGACCCCCTACCTGAGATCCGCCGGTTTTGACACCGATAGTAGGGAATTGCAAAAGCAACGGGCAAAAAGTCTCGACAGAACATCAGAGAGTATCTTTGGAATCCTTCATTGCACAAAGCAATCATCTGGAGTGAGGGGCTCTTCGGGAGGAAGTATTTACGAGAACCTAGAGTTAGAGTTAGTAAAATCATTTAACCCAAATAGAATAGAGATCGGAGTCCCAGAGTATAGGTCGAGGAATAAAAGATCCTGATACCACTCAATGGCGACGTGGGCCCATAAGCCACACAGCCATGTTAGTAAAAGTTTTGCAATGACTAGACTCAACTTCGGCCAAGGAGTTGGAAGGGGGATTCCTACAAGCAGTCGGCTCTGATACCAACTTGTTACGCCCTCTATTTAATCCTACACTAATCATACACGCAAATGTGTATGATCAAGATCAAGGACTCATGGGAAGATATCACAACACAACTCCAGACACAAATCAAAATAATACAAGCTTTATATTACAAGCCAGGGGCCTCGAGGGCTCGAATAAATAAGCTCGAATACACAAGCTCGAATACACAAGAGTTAGCGGAAGCAATAATATCTGGGTACAGACATGAGTTAAACAAGTTTGCCTTAAGAAGGCTAGCACAAAAGTAGCAACAATCGAAAAGGCAAGGCCTCCTGTCTGGGACCTCCTAACTACTCCTCGAAGCTGAACTCCACGTAGAAACATCCTCAGGATCCTCTGGCTCCCGGACTCCATCATCTGGTTGTGACATCCTAGAAAATGGAAAAGGGGGAAAAGAGGGAGCAAGCAACCATGAGTACTCATCCAAAGTACTCGCAAGCAAGGATCTACACTACAAATGCATTGGTATCAATGAAATGGATAGTATCTGTGGACTGAACTGTAGAATGCGAGAATAAGAGGGGGTAGCTAGTCCTATAGAAGACTACGCTTCTGGCCGCCTCCATCTTGAAGCATGTAGGAGAGAGTAGCAAGAGTAGCATCAACGAACACCGCATAGCATAATCCTACCCGACGATCCTCCCCTTGTCGCCCTGTGGGAAAGCAATCATCGGGTTGTATCTGGCACTTGAAAGGGTGTGTTTTATTAAGTATCCGGTTCTAGTTGTCATAAGGTCAGAATACAACTCCGGGTCCTCCTTTTACCAAGGGACACGACTGTTCGAATATATAAACTTCCCTACAGGGGTGCACCACATTACCCAACACGCTCGATCCCTCTGGCCGGACACACTTTCCTGGGTCATGCCTGGCCTCGGAAGATCAACACGTCGCAGCCCTACCTAGGCATGATACGTCTCCGTCGTATCTATAATTTTTGATTGTTCCATGCCAATATTATTCAACTTTCATATACTTTTTGGCAACTTTTTATATTAGTTTTGGGACTAACATATTGATCCAGTGCCCAGTGCCAGTTCTTGTCTGTTGCATGTTTTTGGTTTCGCAGAATATCCATATCAAACGGAGTCCAAACGGGATAAAAACGGATGGAGCTTATTTTTGGAAAATATGGAAAATTCGGAAGGAAAATCAATGCGAACCAGTGCACGAGGTGGTCATGAGGCAGGGGGCGCCCCCACTAGGGCGCTCCCCCTCCCTCGTGAGCCCACCGTAAGGCAGTTGACACTCTTCTTTTGCCGCAAGAAAGCTAATATTCGGAAAAAAATCACGGCGAAGGTTTCAGGCCAATCGGAGTTATGGATCTCCATATATATACGAAAAGGTGAAACAGAGCCAGAAGAGAACGCAGAACCAGAGAGAAACAGAGAGATAGATCCAATCTCGGTGGGGCTCTCGCCCCTCCCATGCCATGGAGGCCAAGGACTAGAGGGGAAACCCTTCTCCCATCTAGGGAGGAGGTCAAGGAAGAAGAGGACTAAGGGGGCCCCTCTCCCCCTCTCCTCCGGTGGTACCGGAACAATGCCGTGGCCATCATCATCATCACCACGATCTACACCAACACCTCCCCCATCTTCACCAACATCTTCATCACGTTCCCCCCTCTATCTATAGCGGTCCACTCTCCCGCAACCCGTTGCACCCTCTACTTGAACATGGTGCTTTATGCTTCATATTATTATCCAATGATGTGTTGCCATCCTACGATGTCTGAGTAGATTTTCATTGTCCTATTGGTGGTTGATGAATTGCTATGATTGATTTAATTTGCTTGTGGTTATGTTGCTGTCCTTTGGTGCCCATCATATGAGCGCGCGCGTGGATCACACCATAGGGTTAGTTGTATGTTGATAGGACTATGTATTGGAGGGCAAGAGTGACAGAAGCTTCAACCTAGCATAGAAATTGATGCATACGGGATTGAAGGGGGACCAATATATCTTAATGCTATGGTTGGGTTTTACCTTAATGAACATTAGTAGTTGCGGATGCTTGCTAATAGTTCCAATCATAAGTGCATAGAATTCCAAGTAAGGGATGACATGCTAGCAGTGGCCTCTCCCACATAATACTTGCTATCGGTCTAGTAAAGTAGTCAATTGCTTAAGGGACAATTTTGCAACTCCTACCACTACTTTTCCACACTCGCTATATTTACTTTATTGTTTCTTTATCTAAACAGCCCCTACTTTTTATTTACGTACTCTTTATTATCTTGCAAACCTATCCAACAACACCTACAAAGTACTTCTAGTTTCATACTTGTTATAGGTAAAGCGAATGTCAAGCGTGCGTAGAGTTGTATCGGTGGTCGATAGAACTTGAGGGAATATTTGTTCTATCTTTAGCTCCTCGTTGGGTTTGACACTCTTACTTATCGAAAACTGTTGCGATCCCATATACTTGTGGGTTATCAAGACCTTTTTCTGGCACCGTTGCCGGGGAGCAATAGTGTGGGGTGAATATTCTCGTGTGTGCTTGTTTGCTTTATCACTAAGTAATTTTTATTTGCTATTCTTAGTTGTTTTCTATCTTTAGTTATGGGTAGAAAACGCAAAATACCAAAAAAATTTAGTTGTACCTACTGAACCAATGGTTGAAGAACCACTCAAAATCTATCACACTGCTGAAGCTTTTTACTTGGATCATCTTCAATCCCTTTGTGCTCGTGCCAAAACCCCAACTAGATTAGTTGAGGGAAAATATTTAGATGAGCATGCTTGTTATGTGCGACACCGTATATCTGAAAAAGGGAAATTATTATGCAGTCAAATTCAACGTTTGCAATGCTATGCTTGGAATTTATGCGAATTATATGATTTTACTTGTTGTTCTGAAAACCCTAGGAAACACCTTCCCTACCAATGTGAGTTTATTCATAATGGAATCTTATCTTATTATGCTAAAGGTGTTTATAGTTACTATGATGTTCAACAAATTGAAGAATTTGTTGCTTTTGAGGGTGCTTATGAAATTGCTTCTTTGATTGAAAAGTATGATGCTACTTTTCACAAATCTGAAAATTTTGCTATACTTAAATATTGCTATGATAATTATGCTTCTAATACCTATGTTAAACAATATATTGAGGAATACTCCGCTCTCCAAGAAGAGACTAATATTTTGCAGGAGTCTATGGAAGAAGAAATTGATGAAACTGTGAGCTCATTGGACGAAAAAGATGATGAGGAGAGCGAAGAACAAAAGGAGGAAGAGCGGATTGATCACCCGTGACCACCTTCTAATGAGAGTAACTCTTCAACTCATACATTGTTTAATTCCCCTTCGTGCTTACCGAAGGATGAATGCTATGATGATTGTTATGATCCCATTGATTCTCTTGAAATATCCCTTTTTGACGATGCTTGCTATACTTGTGGCCAAGATGCTAATATGAGTTATGCTTATGGAGATGAACTTGCTATAGTTCCTTATGTTAAACATGAAATTGTTGCTATTGCACCCACACATGATAGTCCTATTATCTTTTTGAATTCTCCAAACTACACTATATCGGAGAAGTTTGCCCTTATTGAGGATTATATTGATGGGTTGCCTTTTACCGTTGCACATGATGATTTTAATAGATATAATATGCATGTGCTTGCTGCTCCTACTTGCAATTATTATGAGAGAGGAACTATATCTCACCCTCTCTATGTTTCCAACATGATAAAATTGCAAGAAACTCTTTATACTATGCACTGACCTTTACTTTGTGTGCATAAATTGTTCTTTTATGACATGCCGATGCATAGGAAGAGAGTTAGACTTCGTAATTACATAATATATGTTACTTTGTGCTCACTACTAAATGCCAAATCATTGTTAATTAAAATTGGCTTTGATATACCTTGGGATCCGGGTGGATTCACTACTTGAGCACTATATGCCTTGCTTAATGGCTTTAAAGAAAGCGTTGCCAGGGAGACAACCAGGAAGTTTTAGAGAGTCATTTATTTCTTTTGAGTGCTTTCATATAGTTTAAAAAAACAAAAATAAAGAGGGGAACCCAAAACTTTTTCAAAAAGACAAGCGAAAGTGAGAAAGACAAGCATTGTTGAAGTGGGAGAGCTCCTTGAGCTTTGTTCATGCTCACGGCAACTTTGTGAATCTTGATTACAGAAAATTTTCAACAAAAATAATTATCCCCTTGTACAATTCCATTGTATTATAAAAATAATTTGCCAAGGTTTGCCTTTAGGATGTTTACATTTGCTTGATGGTTTGTACGGTGCAGGACAGAAACTTCGGATGTAGTGCGCGATTTTACATTTTTAGCTGGAATGTCAAATGTTATGATTCTTCTTGCACTGTCTTCCTATACAAATTGTTTATTTTTCATAATTTTTGCAGAATTTTTCTAGTATCAGAAGTATGGTGAATGTTCAGATTGCTACAGACTGTTCTGTTTTAGACAGATTCTGTTTTTGATGCATAGTTTGCTTGTTTTGATGAAACTATCAATTTATATCAGTGGATTAAGCCATGAAAAAGTTATATTACAGTAGACACAATGCAAAAACAAAATATGAATTGGTTTGCAACAGTACTTAGAGTAGTGATTTGCTTTATTATACTAACGGATCTTACCGAGTTTTCTGTTGAAGTTTTGTGTGGATGAAGTGTTCGATGATTGAGAAGGTCTCGATGTGAGAAGAAGGAAGAGAGGCAAGAGCTCAAGATTGGGGATTCCCGATGCACCCCAAGTAAATATTCAAGGAGACTCAAGCATCTAAGCTTGGGGATGCTGGGAAGGCATCCCCTCTTTCTTCAACAAGTATCGGTATATTTTCGGATTCGTTTCGTTCATGCGATGTGTGCAATCTTGGAGCGTATTTTGCATTTAGTTTTCATTTTTATTTTATGAACCATGCTGGTATGAGATAGTCCTTGGTTGATTTATAGAATGCTCATTGCACTTCACTTATATCTTTTGAGTATGGCTTTATAGAATGCTTCATGTGCTTCACTTATATCATTTGAAGTTTGGATTGCCTGTTTCTCTTTACATAGAAAACCGCCATTTGTAGAATGCTCTTTTGCTTCACTTATATTTGTTAGAGCGTGGGCATATCTTTTGTAGAAAGAATTGAACTCTCTTGCTTCACTTATATCTTTTTAGAGAGATGACAGGAGTTGGTCATTCACATGGTTAGTCATAAAATCCTACATAAAACTTGTAGATCGCTGAATATGATATGTTTGATTCCTTGCAATAGTTTTGCGATATAAAGATGGTGATATTAGGGTCGTGCTAGTTGAGTAATTGTGAAATTGAGAAATACTTGTGTTGAGGTTTGCAAGTCCCGTAGCATGCACGTATGGTGAACCGTTATGTAACGAATTCGGAGCATGAGGTGTTTACTGATTGTCTTCCTTATGAGTGGCGGTCGGGGATGAGCGATGGTCTTTTCCTACCAATCTATCCCCCTAGGAGGATGCGCGTAGTACTTTGCTTCGATGAATAATAGATTTTTGCAATAAGTATGTGAGTTCTTTATGACTAATGTTGAGTCCATGGATTATACACACTCTCACCCTTCCATCATTGCTAGCCTCTCTAGTACCGCGCAACTTTCGCCGGTACCGTAAACCCACCATATACCTTCCTCAAAACAACCACCATACCTACCTATCATGGCATTTCCATAGCCATTCCGAGATATATTGCCATGCAACTTTCATCATCATCATATACATGACTTGAGCATTCATTGTCATATTGCTTTGCATGATCGTAAGATAGCTAGCATGATGTTTTCATGGCTTGTCCGTTTTTTGGATGTCATTGCTATGCTAGATCATTGCACATCCCGGTACACCGCCGGAGGCATTCATATAGAGTCATATCTTTGTGCTAGATATCGAGTTGTAATATCGAGTTGTAAGTAAATAAAAGTGTGATGATCATCATTATTAGAGCATTGCCCCAGTGAGGAAAGGATGATGGAGACTATGATTCCCCCACAAGCCGGGATGAGACTCCGGACGGAAAAAAAGAGAAGGCCCAAAAAAAGAAAAAAAAAGAAAGAAAACAAAAAAATGAGAGAAAAAGAGAGAAGGGGCAGTGCTACTATACTTTTTCCACACTTGTGCTTCAAAGTAGCACCATGTTATTCATATAGAGAGTCTCTTGAGTTATCACTTTCATATACTAGTGGGAATTTTCATTATAGAACTTGGCTTGTATATTCCGATGATGGGCTTCCTCAAATGCCCGAGGTCTTCATGAGCAAGCAAGTTCGATGCACACCCACTTAGTTTCAGTTAGAGCTTTCATACACTTATAGCTCTAGTGCATCCGTTGCATGGCAATCCCTACTCACTCACATTGATATCTATTAATGGGCATCTCCATAGCCCGTTGATACGCCTAGTTGATGTGAGACTATCTTCTCCTTTTTGTCTCCTCCACCATCATATTCTATTCCACCTATAGTGCTATGTCCATGGCTCACGCTCATGTATTGCGTGAAAGTTGAAAAGGTTTGAGAACGTCAAAAGTATGAAACAATTGCTTGGCTTGTCATCGGGGTTGTGCATGATTTGAATATTTTGTGTGGTGAAGATGGAGCATAGCCAGACTATATGATTTTGTAGGGATAACTTTCTTTGGCCATGTTATTTTGAAAATACATGATTGCTTTATTAGTATGCTTGAAGTATTATTGTCTTAATGTCAAAGGATAGACTATTGCTTTGAATCACTCGTATCTTAATATTCATGCCATGATTAGACATACGATCAAGATTATGCTAGGTAGCATTTCACATCAAAAATTATCCTTTTTATCATTTAACTACTCGAGGACGAGCAGGAATTAAGCTTGGGGATGCTGATACGTCTCCGTCGTATCTATAATTTTTGATTGTTCCATGCCAATATTATTCAACTTTCATGTACTTTTTGGTAACTTTTTATATTATTTTTGGGACTAACATATTGATCCAGTGCCCAGTGCCAGTTCCTGTTTTTGGTTTCACAGAATATCCATATCAAACGGAGTCCAAACGGGATAAAAACGGACGGAGCTTATTTTTGGAAAATATGGAAAATTCGGAAGGAAAATCAACGCGAACCAGTGCCCGAGGTGGTCACGAGGCAGGTGGGCGCCCCCCCTCGGGCGCGCCCCCTACCCTCGTGAGCCCACCGTAAGGCGGTTGACGCTCTTCTTTTGCCGCAAGAAAGCTAATATTCGGAAAAAAACACGGCGAAGGTTTCAGGCCAATCGGAGTTACAGATCTCCATATATATACAAAACGGTGAAACAGAGCTAGAAGAGAACGCAGAACCAGAGAGAAACATAGAGATAGATCTAATCTTGGAGGGGCTCTCGCCCCTCCCATGCCATGGAGGCCAAGTACCAGAGGGGAAACCCTTCTCCCATCTAGGGAGGAGGTCAAGGAAGAAGAGGAAGAAGGGGGCCCCTCTCCCCCTCTCCTCCGGTGGCGCCGGAACGCTGCCGTGGCCATCATCATCGTCACCGCGATCTACACCAACACCTCCGCCATCTTCACCAACATCTCCATCACCTTCCCCTCTCTATCTACAGCGGTCCACTCTCCCGCAACCCGCTGTACCCTCTACTTGAACATGGTGCTTTATGCTTCATATTATTATCCAATGATGTGTTGCCATCCTATGATGTCTGAGTAGATTTTCGTTGTCCTATCGGTGGTTGATGAATTGCTACGATTGATTTGATTTGCTTGTGGTTATGTTGCTGTCCTTTGGTGCCCATCATATGAGCTCGCGCGTGGATCACACCATAGGGTTAGTTGTATGTTGATAGGACTATGTATTGGAGGGCAAGAGTGACAAAAGCTTCAACCTAGCATAGAAATTGATGCATACGGGATTGAAGGGGGACCAATATATCTTAATGCTATGGTTGGGTTTTACCTTAATAAACATTAGTAGTTGCGGATGCTTGCTAATAGTTCCAATCATAAGTGCATAGAATTCCAAGTAAGGGATGACATGCTAGCAGTGGCCTCTCCCACATAATACTTGCTATCGGTCTAGTAAAGTAGTCAATTGCTTAAGGGACGATTTCGCAACTCCTACCACCACTTTTCCACACTCGCTATATTTACTTTATTGTTTCTTTATCTAAGCAGCCCCTACTTTTTATTTACGTACTCTTTATTATCTTGCAAACCTATCCAACAACACCTACAAAGTACTTCTAGTTTCATACTTGTTCTAGGTAAAGCGAACGTCAAGCGTGCGTAGAGTTGTATCGATGGTCGATAGAACTTGAGGGAATATTTGTTCTACCTTTAGCTCCTCGTTGGGTTCGACACTCTTACTTATTGAAAACTGTTGCAATCCCCTATACTTGTGGGTTATCAAGGCACAACAGAGAGGTCAGCACACCGGTGTAAATCCTAAGCGCATAGGGGTCTGGGCCCATCGCCCGTTGCACACCTGCATGTTGTGTACGCGGCCGGTGAGCAGACCTAGCAACCTCCATTACAAAGGAAGTTGCGTTACGCGGTCCAACCCTGCGCGCGCCGCTCAGTCGCTGACGTGAAGAAGGCTTCAGCTGATACCACGACGTTGAGTGCCCATAATTGTTCCCGTGTAGTTGGTTAGTGCGTATAGGCCAGTGGCCAGACTCAGATCAAATATTCAGATCTTGTTAAGCGTGTTATTTGAAGTATCTGCGGATGCCGACCAGGGACCAGTCCCACCTGTCTCCTAGGTGGTTGCAACATGCCCTGTCGCTCCGCCACAAAGTAACCATCAGGGGGCTGTCGGGAACCCAGGCCCATCACTACCTGGATGGAACCACCTGCCCCTTTAGCCCCCATCTCCAAATCATCAACATAAGTATGTAATAGTTTAGTATATACCCGTTGAGGGAGTCCTGGATTAGGGGGTGTTCGGGTAGCCGGACTATACCTTCAGCCGGACTCTTGGACTATGAAGATACAAGATTGAAGACTTCGTCCCGTGTCCGGATGGGACTTTCCTTGGCGTGGAAGGCTAGCTTGGCGATGCGGATATTCAAGATCTCCTACCATTGTAACCGACTCTATGTAACCCTAACCCTA
This sequence comes from Triticum urartu, assembly GCF_003073215.2. NCBI lineage: Eukaryota > Viridiplantae > Streptophyta > Magnoliopsida > Poales > Poaceae > Triticum > Triticum urartu. The sequence goes on from NC_053028.1 coordinate 156,106,088, forward strand.
TCTGGTGTCTATATAAACCGGAGGGTTGTGGTCCGTAGGCAATCAACTCCATACATAACAATCATACCGTAGGCTAGCTTCTAGGGTTTAGCCTCCTTGATCTCATGGTAGATCTACTCTTGTACTACCCATATCATCAATATTAATCAAGCAGGATGTAGGGTTTTACCTCCATCAAGAGGGCCCAAACCTGGGTAAAACATCGTGTTCCCTGCCTCCTGTTACCATCCGGCCTAGACGCACAGTTCGGGACCCCCTACCCGAGATCCGCCGGTTTTGACACCGACATTGGTGCTTTCATTGAGAGTTCCTCTGTGTCGTCGCCTTTAGGCCCGATGGCTCCTTTGATCATCAACAACGATGCTGTCCAGGGTGAGACTTTGCTCCCCGGACAGATCTTCGCTCTGCGGGCCAATTCGCTCGGCCACCCGGAGCAGATCGAAAGCTATGCTCCTGGCCATCAAGTCAGGTTTGGAAGCTTAAACTACACGGCTGACATCCGCGGAGACTTCATCTTCGACGGGCTCGAGCCACGGCCAAGCGCGCCACACTATCTTGAGGGGCATGATCTAGCTTTGCCCCCGGGCAGTGTCCTGGAGGCCGCACACACATCGGTTCCGACCCCTAACTCAGAGCCTATTGCGCCAATCGAGGATGAGCGGTTGGACGTCACCTCGGGGGCTGCGATCCCGAAAGCGATCAAGCCGAACGCTAGCCCCGCACTCTTCACGACCCGTGACTCCAAGGATCCGGACTCCTCCCCGGACTCCGAACCCCCTGCGCCCCTGCCAATCGAATCCGATTGGGCGCCGATAATGGAGTTCACCGCCACAGACATCTTTCAGCATTCGCCATTTGGCGACATCCTGAATTCTCTTAAGTCTCTCTCTTTATCAGGAGAGCCCTGGCCGGATTACGGTCAGCGAGGGTGGGATACGGACGATGAGGAAATTCAAAGCCCACCCACCACCCACTTTGTAGCCACTTTCGACGATCTAACCGACATGCTTGACTTCAGCTCCGAAGACATCGACGGCATGGACGACGATGTTGGAGATGAACAGGAACCAGCACCTGTAGGGCGCTGGAAGGCCACCTTGTCATATGACATATATATGGTGGATACTCCAAAAGATGGAGATGGCGATGGAACAGTGTGGGATGACGCCACCAAGAAACAGCCAAAGCGCCGGCGTCAGCGGCGCCGCTCTAAATCCTGCCAAAGCAAAAACGGTGATTCCGGCACGGGAGATAATACTACCCCGGATAGCGTCGAAGAACACCCACCTCAGCAAGATTTGGCACAGGAAGATGGAGAAGCCAGCCCTCATGAGAGAGCAGCAGACCAAGAGGTCGAGGATGATAACTATACGCCTCCCTCCGAAGACGAGGCAAGCCTCAATGACGACGAATTCGTCATACCATCAGACCCCGCCGAACAAGAGCGTTTTAAACGCAGGCTTTTAGCCACGGCAAGGAGCCTCAAGAAAAAGTAGCAACAGCTTAGAGCTGCCCAAGATTTGCTAGTTGACAGATGGACTGAAGTCCTTGCGGCCGAAGAGTATGAACTCGAACACCCCTCCAAGAGTTACCAGAAGCGCAGGCCGCTACCCCGATCAGAGGAGGAAGCACCTACATCACCAGCGCATGACATGGTAGACCGGCCACCTCGCGGCCGCGATAGAGAGGCCTCTCGGCCCTCCACCCAAGCCATGCCCCGACACCGCTCAACTAAGGCATGGGAAAATGCGCCCGACCTGCGAGACATACTGGAGGATAAGGCAAGACAAACAAGATCGATCTACGGATCGCGCAGGCGCCCTACGGCATGTGACAATGATCTTCACTCCGGATACAACAAATGCGGCCGGGCCGAACACAACAGACATAGCTCTTCCGAGCTGCGTCGTGATATAGCCCAGTACAGAGGCGCCGCACACCCGCTATGCTTCACGAATGAAGTAATGGATCATAAAATCCCAGAGGGTTTCAAACCCGTAAACATCGAATCATAAGATGGCACAACAGATCCGGCGGTATGGATCGAGGATTATCTCCTTCACATCCACATGGCACGCGGTGATGATCTACACGCCATCAAATACCTCCCGCTCAAACTTAAAGGACCGGCCCGGCATTGGCTTAACAGCTTGCCAGCAGACTCAGTCGGTTCTTGGGAGGACCTGGAAGCCGCATTCCTCGACAACTTCAAGGGCACTTACGTATGACCGCCGGATGCCGACGACTTAAGCCACATAATTCAGCAGCCAGAGGAATCGGCCAGACAATTCTGGACACGGTTCCTAACAAAGAAAAACCAGATAGTCGACTGTCCGGACGCAGAGGCCCTAGCAGCCTTCAAGCATAACATCCACGACGAGTGGCTTGCCCGGCACCTGGGATAGGAAAAGCCGAAATCCATGGCAGCCCTCACGACACTCATGACCCGCTTTTGCACGGGAGAAGACAGCTGGCTAGCTCGCAGTAACAACTTATCAAAGAACCCTGGTAATTCGGATACCAAGGACAAAAGTGGCAGGACACGTCGGAATAAGCAAAAACGCCGCGTTAACAGCGACAGCAATGAAGACACGACAGTTAATGCCGGATTCAAAGGCTATAAATCTGGTCAGCAGAAAAAGCCATTCAAAAAGAATACTCAGGGCCCATCCAGTTTGGACCGAATACTCGATCGCTTGTGCCAGATACATGGCACCCCCGAAAGGGCAGCCAATCACACTAACAGGGATTGTTGGGTGTTCAAGCAGGCAGGCAAGTTAAGGGCCGAAAACAGAGACAAGGGGCTGCACAGCGACGACGAGGAGCCCAAGCCGCCGAACAACAATGGACAGAAGGGCTTTCCCCCACAAGTGCGGACGGTGAACATGATATACGCAACCCACATTCCCAAGCGGGAGCGGAAGCGTGTGCTACGGGACGTATACGCGATGGAGCCAGTCGCCCCAAAGTTCAACCCATGGTCCTCCTGCCCGATCACTTTTGATCGAAGGGACCATCCCACTAGCATCCGTCATGGTGGCTTCGCCGCATTGGTTCTCGACCCAATCATCAACGGATTTCGTCTCACAAGAGTCCTCATGGACGGCGGCAGTAGCCTGAACCTGCTTTATCAGGATACAGTGCGGAAAATGGGCATAGATCCCTCAAGGATTAAGCCCACAAGAACGACCTTTAAAGGCGTTATACCAGGTGTAGAAGCCAACTGTACAAGCTCAGTAACACTTGACGTGGTCTTCGGATCCCCGGACAATTTCCGAAGCGAAGAGTTAATCTTTGATATAGTCCCGTTTCGCAGTGGCTATCACGCCCTGCTCAGAGGAACCGCATTCGCAAAGTTCAGTGCGGTGCCGCACTACGCATATCTCAAGCTCAAGATGCCAGGCCCTCGAGGAGTAATTACGGTCAACGGAAACACCGAACGCTCCCTCCGTATGGAGGAGCATACGGCGGCTCTCGCAGCGGAGTTACAAAGTAGGCTTCTCAGGCAATTCTCTAGTCCGGCCATTAAAAAGCCAGACACTGCCAAGCGCGCCCGGAGTAACCCACAGCAGGACCGCTTGGCACACTCTGAGCAAGAGTAGCAATGCGGCCCCAACCCCAGCTTTCGCGACATAGCGAAACTAGTACCTCGCGTACATAACTACGCCCTTGAAATACCATGGGCACAGGGGAAGGGGCACAATAACGGCACGCCCAAAATACGGCTTAAAATGTACTAGGGGCTGCCGGATCCTTTTTTAATTTTCTCTTACTTTCAGGACTCCATACTTCGGACGACCTGTTCGGCAATTCGACTCCGCACAAACGATGCAAGATCCAGGGAGGCAGACAAGCCATGCCACATTATGGAACTCCCAAGTGGTCTCTGTTACGAGCGGTATACCTGTTTTAAATACAATTCCGCGGCCCGCCCATGGTCAGGACATACTGAATAGTCCAATATCTTTTGCTTACCGCACTATTTGTATCGTTCGGCTTTGATAAATAGCCTCTCTATAAACAATGCTTAGCTTCTTGTCTATTTTTTTCATTATCTTCTTTTCACATTTATGTTTATTAAATGACATGATTGCACCCGTACACCATGGTACGGAAAACACGCCAGGGGCTTCAGTACCCCTCATAATGGTGTGAGAAGTCCGTACACTTCCACAAGTGCGACACCCCAAACTTATAGCACTATATGCATCGGCTCCGAATCATGATTTGGGTAAATAGTTGGGTTTGCCTGGCTCCTATGTTTTGGTGCCTTACGTTCCGCTCTATCGGCTAAGGTAGCACTAGGAGAACCACTGCGATTGTGCCCCGGTTCAGCTGGGTTAAGCACCTCAGTGGAGAAAGCTAAAATTGACTGTCATGATGAGGCGAGAGACCGGTCGCTGTTCGAGAGGTTTTTCGAGTCCCTAAAGACTTATGCCGCTTCGAGTGAGGAGCTGGCTTTGTCCGGCCAAGGCATGGATAGCGCCCCGAACTCGGTCTTCCGAACTAGGGGCTTCGCCGAAATTTAAAATTATAGAGTTCTATGGCTAAGTGAGAGTGTTCAAGCATTATAGTCCGATTGCCTGGTTCGTTGTGCTGAGCGCCTCCCTCGAAGGACCCAACTATGGGAAAAAGAGCGCTCAGGTTTATCCCGAACACCCCAGCACTAGTGGCATGGGGGCAGAAGCCGACGACTGGCCATCTCTCAATTTTTTGATAAACGGCCGCACAGAAAGTAATATTTTAAATTCAATAAGAATTGCTTAGCGCATATGAACAAGTTTTCAGCGCACATGATAAACACGAGTGAGTTCATTCAAAAATCACATCCTTGGTACATTCATCCGCCACAAGGCAGGCACCTGCAAGAACATCCTTGTAGTAGTTCTCGGGCTTGCGATGCTCCTTCCCCGACGGCGGCCCGTCCTTCACAAGCTTCTCACCGTCCAGCTTACCCCAGTGCACCTTTGCATGGGCAAGGGCCCGACGGGCACCTTCAATGCAGACGGAGTGCTTGATGACCTCGAGCCTCGGACAGGCCTCCACCAGCCACCGCACTAGCCCGAAATAGCTCCCAGGCAGGCCCTCTCCGGGCCACAGCCGAACTATGAAGCCCTTCATGGCCTGTTCGGCCGCCTTGTGGAGCTCGACCAGCTGTTTCAGCTGGTCGCTCAAAGGCACAAGGTGTCCGGCCTCAGAATACTGAGACCAGAACACCTTCTCCGTCGAGCTGCCCTCTTCAGCTCGGTAGAATGCGGCGGCATCGGATACGCTGCGGGGAAGATCTGTGAATGCCCCTGGAGAGCTCCGGATTCGGGTAAGTAACAAGTAGTTTACTTTTATATTTCTGCTTTGCATGAAGAATGCCTTACCCGCTACTATCTTCCTCATCTCCTCCAACTCTTGGAAGGCCTTTTGGGCTTCGGCCTTGGCAGACTTGGCAGTCTCAAGGGCCTTCGCGAGCTCGGATGCTTGCGCCTTTGACTCAAGCTCCAAACTCTCATGTTTTGTCATGAGAGCCTGAAGCTCTTGCTGCACCTCGCCGACTTGAGCCCCAAGTCTGTCTCGCTCAGTGCGCTCCGCGGCCGTTTTCTTTTCGGCCTCAGACAGCGCCTGCTTAAGGGTCGCCACCTCAGTCGTGGCCCTTACAATAAGCAGTACAATCCTGTTACTCTTTTTGCAATCAAGCCTTTTTATAGGCACTTTTTCTGTAAGGTATTTCTTACCTTCTTTCTCCTCGAGCTGCCGCTTGGCAAGGCCGAGCTCTTGCTCGGTCCGCTCGAGGTCCTGCTTCAGGACACCCACCTCCGCAGTCAGTGCGGTGGTGGATAGCAGCGAAGCCTGCATACGCATATTGACTCTTTTTGTTAGACTCCTGCGAAATTTAATAGATCCTCTATTCGACTTTTCTTTCTGAACGCCAAACAGAGCATCAAGGGCTACTGTCTATGCGGTAATATTTTTACATATTTTTACTTACCTCGAAGCCTGTTAGAAGGCTAGCGCAAGCTTCAGTCAGTCCGCTCTTGGCGGACTGAACCTTCTGGATCACCGTACTCATAATAGTACGGTGCCCCTCATCGATGGAGGCGCCGTCAAGCACCTCCAGCAGATTGTCCAGCACCTCCGGTTGGACGGAGGCCGCCGGCTCAGAAGGCTTGCTCCTCTTGGAAGGAGTTCGCCTACCGCGGTCCGGAACTGTGGAAGATTCCGGCGCGGTGTCCGGCACAAAGCCGGACTTGGAGCCCTGGGGGGCCTTATCCCCTTCACTCCTGGAGTCCGGGAGGTTGCCTTGCGGCTCCTCCGGGACCACCTCCTCCTGCCCCGGAGCTTGTCGTGACGCCACTTCGGCGTCGTCTGCAGTGCGAGGGGAGACAGCGGGCGGAACTGAGTTCACATCCAATGAGTCCAGGGAGCCGCCCGACGATTCGTCAAATTCGGCCCGGGGCGGACTGCATAATTACATTCGACATTAGGGAAAGCTGTGCAACAAAGGAACATCATGAGTTATTCTGATATCCGAACATACGATCTCGCCGGACGCTTGGCCCTGTTTGGCCACTCCTCTTTGCCCTCTTCGGCGTTGGGGGTGTAGTCCGGCGGAGGGGTCTTCCTTTTCCTAGACCCCTCGGCCTCCCCCTTTGGGGCGGCCTTCCTCTTCTCTCCTCCCTCCGCTGGGGGGGGAGAGTTTTCTTCTTCCTCCTCCTCGTTTTCACGAGAAGAGGGCGTCTCGGAATCATCGGATGACGAGTCCGACACCACCACGTTGCGGGAACTCTTTCGAGTCCCCGTGGTCTTCTTCTTCTTGGCCTTCTTCTCTGGCACCACATAAGGCGCCGGAACCAACAGCTTCACTAGTAGAGCTGGGGCTGGGTCTTCGGGCAGCGGAGCTGGACAGTTAATCGGTCCGGATATCGCCCGCCAAGCCTGTCAAAGGTAAGGGAGTTTAGATCCCGCATAGAGTCAAACTATGAAAAAAGCTTAACATCCTGTAAAAGGTGAAGATAGCTTACCTCGCTAGCGTGACGCTGCGAGCTGTATCCGTGGTCCTCGGAAGCGGATGCGGGAGCCTCGGCGCCCTTGAATAGCACCTTCCAGGCATCTTCGGACGTCGTGTCGAAGAGCCTGCTAAGGGTTTGGTGCTGCGCCGGGTCGAACTCCCACAGATTAAAATCCCGTTGTTGGCATGGGAGGATCCGGCGGACGAGCATAACCTGGATTACATTAACAAGCCGGATTGGCTTGTTCACCAGGGACTGGATGCATGTTTGCAATCCGGTCACCTCTTTTTCGTCACCCCACGACAGGCCCATCTCTTTCCAGGACATAAGCCGCGTGGGGGGTCCGGATTGGAACTCGGGGGCTGCGATCCAGTTCGGATCGCGTGGCTCGGTGATGTAAAACCACCCGGATTGCCACCCGTTTAGGGTCTCCACAAAAGAGCCCTCAAACCATAGGACGTTGGCCATCTTGCCCGCCATGGCGCCTCCGCACTCCGCCTGGCTGCCGCGCACCACCTTGGGCTTGACGTTGAAGGTCTTGAGCCAGAGGCCGAAATGAGGGCGGACGCGGAGGAAAGCCTCGCACACGACGATAAACGCCGAGATGTTGAGGATGAAGTTCGGGGCCAGATCGTGGAAATCCAGGCCATAGTAGAACATGAGCCCCCGGACAAATGGGTGGAGTGGAAAACCCAGTTCGCGGAGGAAGTGGGGAAGAAATACTACCCTCTCATGGGGCCTTGGGGTGGGGAGAAGCTGCCCCTTTTCGGGAAGCCGGTGCGCGATGTCCTTGGACAGGTATCCGGCCTTCCTTAGCTTCTTGACTTGGCCCTTCGTAGCGGAGGAGACCATCCACTTGCCTCCCGCTCCGGACATTGCTAGAGAAGGTTGAGGTGGGAAGTGCGGGCTTGGGCGCTGGAGCTCGAGTGCGCAGGAGATGGATAGGCAAAGGAGTAAGAAGGCGTAGGTAAAAAGGTGGATCCTTATCCCCTTATATGGGCGGATGCGGTTGTGCGTCCCCACCAGCATAGTAAAACTCGCTTGCCTCCCAAGCGCCGTGATAAATGGCGTGGTTGGGTTACCCACGTCCGTATTGATGAGAATCCCGTAAAGGGGGTACATGATCTCTGCTTTGACAAGATGTGCCAAGGAAACCGCCTCGCAAAACATGCTGAGGTGGAAAAGTAAAAATGATTCGAGTAAAGGACTTGGCCGTAGTGTGATAACGCACTACAGAATACATCAGCAGATTTGATTTGTGTTAATATTATTCTCTCTATGGCAATATGTGGAAGCTTATTTTGCAGAACCGGACACTACTCTTGGTGTTTACAATCTTCCATGAAGGACTTGGAGGAGGAACCCGCCTTGCAATGCAGAAGACAATTTGCACGCCGGACTCGTCGTCATTGAAGCCTGGTTCAGGGGCTACTGAGGGAGTCCTAGATTAGGGGGTGTTCGGGTAGCCGGACTATACCTTCAGCCAGACTCCTGGACTATGAAGATACAAAATTGAAGACTTCGTCTCGTGTCCGGATGGGACTTTCCTTGGCGTGGAAGGCAAGCTTGGCGATGCGGATATTCAAGATCTCCTACCATTGTAACCGACTCTATGTAACCCTAACCCTATCCGGTGTCTATATAAAACGGAGGGTTGTAGTCCGTAGGCAATCAACTCCATACACAACAATCATACCGTAGGCTAGCTTCTAGGGTTTAGCCTCCTTGATCTCATGGTAGATCTACTCTTGTACTACCCATATCATCAATATTAATCAAGCAGGACGTAGGGTTTTACCTCCATCAAGAGGGCCCGAACCTGGGTAAAACATCGTGTTCCCTGCCTCCTATTACCATCCGGCCTAGATGCACAGTTCAGGACCCCCTACCCGAGATCCGCCGGTTTTGACACCGACACCCGTGGTCACCTTCCGAGTGATCACGACCCAGTAATATAGCATGGCAGATGGACAAGAGTGTAAGGCCACTGATGTAATACTAGCAACCTATGCTAAGCATTTAGGATTGCAGGTGAAGGTATCAACAATAATAACAAGGACAGGCTATGCAGCAGAATAGGTTCATCCAAAAGCAGTAACAGCTACACTACTCTAATGCAAGCAGTAGAGGGAAAGAGTAGGCGATATCGGGATGAACAAGGGGGTGGGGCTTGCCTGGTTGCTCTGGCAAGAAGGATGGGTCATCGTCGATGTAGTCGATCACGGGGGTATTGGCGGCGGTCTCAAGGTCTACCGGAAAGAAGTAACGGAGGGGGAACACGAATAAATTATAGACCAATCAAAGCAACACAAATCATAACATGGCAATACGTGGTGCTAGGAGTGACCTAACGCAGTAGTAGGCGATACCGACGAAAGGGGAAACATCCGGGAAAGTATTCCCGGTGTTTGAAGTTTTCGGGCAGATGAAATGGAGGTGGATTGTTGCATGTTCGCTATGCTAGGGACGCGTGATGGACGAACGGACTGCATATTCTGATCCGTCTCGTTGTTTTGAGCAACTTTCATGTATAAAGTATTTTTATCCAAGTCACGGTTTATTTTATATTAATTTTCAAAGTTTTATCAATTTTCTAAAACTTTCTGGAATTGTTTTAATTCGAGTTTGACCAAGTCAACTGACTGGTCAAACAGAGAAGGGGGTGGCTGATGTCTACTACACAACCTTCTTCTTGTAGACGTTGTTGGGCCTCCAAGTGCATAGGTTTGTAGGATAGTAGCAAATTTCCCTCAAGTGGATGACATAAGGTTTATCAATCCGTAAGAGGGGTAGGATGAAGATGGTCTCTCTCAAGCAACCCTGCAACCAAATAACAAAGAGTCTCTTGTGTCCCCAACACACCCAATACAATGGTAAATTATATAGGTGCACTAGTTCGGCGAAGAGATGGTGATACAAGTGGTATATGGATGGTAGATAAAGGTTTTTGTAATATGAAAATATAAAAACAGCAAGGTAACTAATGATAAAAGTGAGCACAGATTGTATTGCAATGTGTTGAAACAAGGCCTAGGGTTCATACTTTCACTAGTGAAAGTTCTCTCAACAATAATAACATAATTAGATCACATAACTATCCCTCAACATGCAACAAAGAGTCACTCCAAAGTCACTAATAGCGGAGAACAAACGAAGAGATTATGTTAGGGTAAGAAAACACCTCAAAGTTATTCTTTCTGATCGATCTATTCAAGAGTTCGTAGTAAAATAACATGAAGCTATTCTTTCCGTTCAATCTATCCTAGAGTTCGTACTAGAATAACACCTTAAGACACAAATCAATCAAAACCCTAATGTCACCTAGATACTCCAATGTCACCTCAAGTATCCGTGGGTATGATTATACGATATGCATCACACAATCTCAGATTCATCTATTCAAACCAACACAAAGTACTTCAAAGAGTGCCCCAAAGTTTCTACCGGAGAGTCAAGACAAAAACTTGTGCCAACCCCTATGCATAGGTTCATGGGCAGAACCCGCAAGTTGATCACCAAAACATACATCAAGTGAATCAATAGAATAACCCACTGTCACCACGGTTATCCCAAGCAAGACATACATCAAGTGTTCTCAAATCCTTAAAGACTCAATCGGATAAGATAACTTCAAAGGGAAAACTCAATCCATTACAAGAGAGTAGAGGGGGAGAAACATCATAAGATCCAACTATAATAGCAAAGCTCGCGATACATCAAGATCGTACCACCTCAAGAACACGAGAAAGAGAGAGATGAAACACATAGCTACTGGTACATACCCTCAGCCCCGAGGGAGAACTACTCCCTCCTCGTCATGGAGAGCACCGGGATGATGAAGATGGCCACCGGAGAGGGATTTCCCCCTCCTGCAGGGTGCCAGAACGGGTCTAGATTGGTTTTCGGTGGCTACGGAGGCTTCTGGTGGCGGAACTCCCGATCTATTCTGTTCCCGGAAGTTTTTAAGGTATATGGGTATATATGGGAGGAAGAAGTACGTCGGTGGACCTCCGGGCTGTCCACGAGACAGGGGGCGCGCCCAGGGGGTGGGCGCGCCCCCACCCTTGTGGGCAGCCCGGGACTCTCCTGGTCCAACTCCGATACTCCATGGGCTTCTTCTGGTCCAAAAATAAGTTCCATGAAGTTTTAGGTCAATTGGACTCCGTTTGATTTTCCTTTTCTGCGATACTCTAAAACAAGGAAAAAACAGAAACTGGCACTGCGCTCTAGGTTAATACGTTAGTCCCAAAAATCATATAAAATAGCATATAAATGCATATAAAACATCCAAGGTTGATAATATAATAGCATGGACCAATCAAAAGATACGTTGGAGACGTATCAGCATCCCCAAGATTAATTCCTGCTCGTCCTCGAGTAGGTAAATGATAAAACAGAATTTTTGATGTGGAATGCTACCTAACATATTTATCCATGTAGTTCTCTTTATTGTGGCAAGAATATTCAGATCCATAAGATTCAAGACAAAAGTTTAATATTGACATAAAAATAATAATACTTCAAGCATACTAGCCAAGTAATCATGTCTTCTCAAAATAACATGGCCAAAGAAAGCTATCCCTACAAAATCATATAGTCTGGCTATGCTCTATCTTCACCACACAAAATATTTAAATCATGCACAACCCCGATGACAAGCCATGCAATTGTTTCATACTTTTGATGTTCTCAAACTTTTTCAATCTTCACGCAATACATGAGCGTGAGCCATGGACATAGCACTATAGGTGTAATAGAATGGTGGTTGTGGAGAAGACAAAAGGAGAAGATTGTCTCACATCAACTAGGCGTATCAACGGGCTATGGAGATGCCCATCAATAGATATATATATCAATGTGAGTGAGTAGGGATTGCCATGCAACGGATGCACTAGAGCTATAAATGTATGAAGGCTCAACAAAAGAATCTAGTGGGTGTGCATCCAACTCGCTTGCTCACGAAGACCTAGGGCATTTTGAGGAAGCCCATCATTGGAATATACAAGCCAAGTTCTATAATGAAAGATTCCCACTAGTATATGAAAGTGACAACATAGAAGACTCTCTATCATGATGATCATGGTGCTACTTTGAAGCACAAGTGTGGTAAAAGGATAGTAGCATTGCCCCTTCTATCTTTTTCTCTCATTTATTTTATTTTATTTTATTTATTTGGGCCTTTTCTCTTTTTTTATGGCCTCTTTTTTCCCTCTCTTTTTTATTTTTCGTCCGGAGTCTCATCCCGACTTATGGGGGAATCATAGTCTCCATCATCCTTTCCTCACTGGGACAATACTCTAATAATGATGATCATCACACTTTTATTTACTTACAACTCAAGAATTACAACTCGATACTTAAAACAAAATATGACTCTATATGAATGCCTCCGACGGTGTACCGGGATGTGCAATGACTCAAGAGTGACATGTATGGAAGAATTATGAATGGTGGCTTTGCCACAAATACAATGTCAACTACATGATCATGCAAAGCAATATGACAATGATGAAGCGTGTCATAATAAGGGAGCGGTGGAAAGTTGCATGGCAATATATCTCAGAATGGCTATGGAAACGCCATAATAGGTAGGTATGGTGGTTGTTTTGAGGAAGATATATGGTGGGTTTATGGTACCGGCGAAAGTTGCGCGGTACTAGAGAGGCTAGCAATGATGGAAGGGTGAGAGTGTGTATAGTCCATGGACTCAACATTAGTCATAAAGAACTCACATACTTATTGCAAAAATCTATTAGTTATCGAAACAAAGTACTACGCGCATGCTCCTAGGGGGATAGATTGGTAGGAAAAGACCATCGCTCGTCCCTGGCCGCCACTCATAAGGAAGACAATCAATAAATAAATCATGCTCCGACTTCATCACATAACTGTTCACCATACGTGCATGCTGATACGTTCCAACGTATCTATAATTTTTGATTGTTCCATGCTATTATATTATCAACCTTGGATGTTTTGTATGCATCTATATGCTATTTTATATGATTTTTGTACTAACCTATTAACCCAGAGCCCAGTGCCAGTTTCTGTTTTCCCTTGTTTCAGTGTTTCACGGAAAAGGAAAATCAAACGGAGTCCAATTGACATGAAACTTCACGGAACTTATTTTTGGAACAGAAGCAATCCAGAAGACTTGGGGTGTACGTAAGGGAAGCAATGAGGAAGGCACGAGGCAGGGGGCGCGCCCACCCCCCTGGGCGCGCCCTCCACCCTCGTGGGCCCCTCGTGGCTCCCCTGACGTATTTCTTCCTCCTATATATACCCATATACCCTAAAAACATCGGGAAGTAGAATAGATCGGGAGTTCCTCCGCCAGAAGCCTCCGTAGCCACCAAAAACCAATCTAGACCGGTTCCGGCACCCTGCCGAAGGGGGCAATCCTTCTCCGGTGGCCATCTTCATCATCCCGGTGCTCTCCATGGCGAGGAGAGAGTAGTTCTCCCTCGGGGCTGAGGGTATGTACCAGTAGCTATGTGTTTGATCTCTCTCTCTCTCTCTCGTGTTCTTGAGGTGATACGATCTTGACGTATCGTGAGCTTTGCTATTATAGTTGGATCTTATGATATTTCTTCCCCCCTCTACTCTCTTGTAATGAATTGAGTTTTCCAATTGAAGTTATCTTATCGGATTGAGTCTTTAAGGATTTGAGAACACTTGATGTATGTCTTGCGTGGGATACCCGTGGTGACAATGGGGTATTCTATTGATCCACTTGATGTATGTTTTGATCAACTTGCGGGTTCCGCCCATGAACCTATGCATAGGGGTTGGCACACGTTTTCGTCTTGACTCTCCGGTAGAAACTTTGGGGCACTCTTTGAGGTTCTATGTGTTGGTTGAATAGATGAATCTAAGATTGTGTGATGCATATAGTATAATCCTACCCACGGATACTTGAGGTGACATTGGAGTATCTAGGTGACATTAGGGTTTTGGTTGATTTGTGTCTTAAGGTGTTATTCTAGTACGAACTCTAGGGTTGTTTGTGACACTTATAGGAATAGCCCAACGGATTGATTGGAAAGAATAACTTTGAGGTGGTTTCGTACCCTACCATAATCTCTTCGTTTGTTCTCCGCTATTAGTGACTTTGGAGTGACTCTTTGTTGCATGTTGAGGGATAGTTATGTGATCCAATTATGTTATTATTGTTGAGAGAACTTGCACTAGTGAAAGTATGAACCCTAGGCCTTGTTTCAACGCATTGCAATACCATTTGTGCTCACTTTTATCATTAGTTACCTTGCTGTTTTTATATTTTCAGATTACAAATACCTTTATCTACTATCCATATTGCACTTGTATCACCATCTCTTCGCCGAACTAGTGCACCTATACAATTTACCATTGTATTGGGTGTGTTGGGGACACAAGAGACTCTTTGTTATTTGGTTGCAGGGTTGCTTGAGAGAGACCATCTTCATCCTACGCCTCCTACGGATTGATAAACCTTAGGTCATCCACTTGAGGGAAATTTGCTACTGTCCTACAAACCTCTGCACTTGGAGGCCCAACAACGTCTACAAGAAGAAGGTTGTGTAGTAGACATCACATGCTACGGGAATCACAAACTTCAACACAAGTATCTATCAAATTCACAACTACTCACTTGCATGACTCTAATATTACCATCCTCATATCTCAAAACAATCATCAAGTCTCAAACTTCTCATAGTATTCAATGCACTTTATATGAAAGTTTTTATTATATCCCTCTTGGATGCCCATCATATTAGGAGTAAATTCATAACCAAAGAAAATTACCATGCTGTTTAGGACTCTCAAAATAATATAAGTGAAGCATGAGAGACCAATTATTTCTATAGAATAAAACCACCACCGTGCTCTAAAAGATATAAGTGAAACACTAGGGCAAATGACAAACTACTCCGAATGATGTAAGTGAAGATCAATGAGTAGTCAAATAATTATGCAACTATGTGAAGACTCTATAACATTTAAGAATTTCAGATCTTGGTATTTTATTCAAACAGCAAGCAAAACAAAAGAAAATAAAATGACGCTCCAAGCAAAATACATATCATGTGGTGAATAAAAATATAGCTCCAAGTAAAGTTACCGATGAACGAAGACGAAAGAGGGGATGCCATCCAGGGCATCCCCAATCTTAGGCTCTTGGTTGTCCTTGAATATTACCTTGGGGTGCCTTGGGCATCCCCAAGCTTATGCTCTTGCCGCTCCTTATTCCATAGTCCATCGAATCTTTACCCAAAACTTGGAAACTTCACAACACGAAACTCAACAGAAAACTCGTAAGCTCCGTTAGTATAAGAAAATAAATCACCACTTAGGTACTGTTGTGAACTCATTATAAATTCATATTGGTGTAATATCTACTGTATTCCAACTTCTCTATTGTTCATACCCTCCGATACTACTCATAGATTCATCAAAATAAGCAAACAACACATAGAAAACAGAATCTGTCAAAAACAGAACTGTATGTAGGAATCTGGATGAAACGTATACTTCTGGAACTCATAAAATTCTCAAATAAATTGGTGGACCTGAGGAATTTTTCTATTAATCCTCTTCAAAAAGAATCAACTTAATATCACTCTTCAGTAAAAAATGGCAGCTAATCTCGTGAGCACTAAAGTTTCTGTTTTTTACAGCAAGATCACAAAGACTTAACCCAAGTCTTCCCAAAGGTTCTACTTGGCACAAACACTAATTAAAACATAAAACCACATCTAAACATAGGCTAGATGAATTATTTATTACTAAACAGGAGCAAAAAGTAAAGAACAAAAATAAAATTGTGTTGCCTCCCAACAAGCGCTAACGTTTAACTCCCCTAGCTAGGCATGATGATTTCAATGATGCTCACATAAAAGATAAGAACTGAAACATAAAGAGAGCATCATGAAGAATATGACTAGCACATTTAAGTCTAACCCACTTCCTATGCATAGGTATTTTGTGAGCAAACAACTTATGTGAACAAGAATCAACTTGCATAGGAAGGTAAAGCAAGCAACACTTCAAGATCTTCAACATGTAGAGAGGAAACTTGATATTATTGCAACTCCTACAAGCATATATTCCTCCCTCACAATAATTTTCAGTAGCATCATGAATGAATTCAACAATATAACCATCACATAAAGCATTCTTTTCATGATCTACAAGCATAGAAATTTTATTACTCTCCACATAAGCAAAATTCTTCTCATTCGGAATAGTGGGAGTATCATAACAAACTCGAATACTATAAATTGTTTCCATATTAAAAGAGTAATGTTCAGAAAAGGGGTAATCATAATCATGAAAAGTTTCATAAATATAATCATCACTACTTTTTATAGCATACGTGTTATCACAATAATCATCATAAGTAGCAACTTTGTTCTCATCATAATCAATTGAAACCTCTTCCAAGATAGTGGATACATCACTAAATAAAGTCATGACTTCTCCAAATCCACTTCCATAAATATTATAAGATTCAACATCCTCCAAAATAGTGGGATCATTACTTCCTAAAGTTGACACTCTTCCAAACCCACTTTCATCAATATAATCATCATAAGTAGGAGGCATGCTATCATCATTATAAATTTCCATATCGAAACTTGAGAGACAAAAAATATCATCCTCATCAAACATAGCTTCCCCAAGCTTGTGCCTTTGAATATCATTAGCATCATGGATATTCATAGAATTCATACTAACAACATTGCAACCATGCTCATCATTCAAAGATTTAGTGCCAAACATTCTAATGCATTCTTCTTCTAGCACTTGAGCACAATTATCGGAATCCTTATTTTAATGAAAGATATTAAAAAGATGAAGCATATGAGGTACCCTCAATTCCATTTTGTGTAGTTTTCTTTTATAAACTAAACTAGTGATAAAACAAGAAACTAAAAGATTCGATTGCAAGATCTAAAGATATACCTTCAAGCGCTAACCTCCCCGGCAACGGCGCTAGAAAAGAGCTTGATGTCTACTACACAACCTTCTTCTTGTAGATGATGTTGGGCCTCCAAGTGCAGAGGTTTGTAGGACAGTAGCAAATTTCCCTCAAGTGGATGACCTAAGGCTTATCAATCTGTAAGAGGCGTAGGATGAAGATGGTCTCTCTCAAGCAACCCTGCAACCAAATAACAAAGAGTCTCTTGTGTCCCCAACACACCCAATACAATGGTAAATTGTATAGGTGCACTAGTTCGGCGAAGAGATGGTGATACAAGTGGTATATGGATGGTAGATAAAGATTGTTGTAATCTGAAAATATAAAAACAGCAAGGTAACTAATGATAAAAGTGAGGACAAATGCTATTGCAATTTGTTGAAACATGGCCAAGGGTTCATACTTTCACTAGTGCAAGTTCTCTCAACAATAATAACATAATTGGATCACATAACTATCTCTCAACATGCAACAAAGAGTCACTCCAAAGTCACTAATAGTGAAGAACAAACGAAGAGATTATGGTAGGGTACGAAACCACCTCAAAGTTATTCTTTCTGATCGATCTATTCAAGAGTCCGTAGTAAAATAACATGAAGCTATTCTTTCCGTTCAATCGATCCTAGAGTTCGTACTAGAATAACACCTTAAGACACAAATCAATCAAAACCCTAATGTCACCTAGATACTCCAATGTCACCTCAAGTATCCGCGGGTATGATTATATGATATGCATCACACAATCTCAGATTCATCTATTCAAACCAACACAAAGTACTTCAAAGAGTGCCCCAAAGTTTCTACCGGAGAGTCAAGACAAAAATATGTGCCAACCCCTATGCATAGGTTCATGGGCGGAACCCGCAAGTTGATCACCAAAACATACATCAAGTGAATCAATAGAATAACCCATTGTCACCACGGTTATCCCACGCAAGACATACATCAAGTGTTCGCAAATCCTTAAAGACTCAATCCGATAAGATAACTTCAAAGGGAAAACTCAATCCATTACAAGAGAGTAGAGGGGGAGAAACATCATAAGATCCAACTATAATAGCAAAGCTCGCGATACATCAAGATCGTACCACCTCAAGAACACGAGAGAGAGAGATCAAACACATAGCTACTTGTACATACCCTCAGCCCTGAGGGAGAACTACTCCCTCCTCGTCATGGAGAGCACCGGGATGATGAAGATGGCCACCAGAGAGGGATTTCCCCCTCCGACAGGGTGCCGGAACGGGTCTAGATTGGTTTTTGGTGGCTACGGAGGCTTCTGGTGGTGGAACTCCCAATCTCTTCTGTTCCCGGAAGTTTTTAGGGTATATGGGTATATATGGGAGGAAGATGTACGTCGATGGACCTCCGGGCTGTCCACGAGGTAGGGGGCGTGCCCAGGGGGGGTGGACGCGCCCCCCACCCTCGTGGGCAGCCCAAGACTCTCTTGGTCCAACTCTGATACTCTGTGGGCTTCTTCTGGTCCAAAAATAAGTTCCACGAAGTTTCAGGTTGCTACCTCTTGAGCACTGCATTGGTTTTCCCCGAAGAGGAAGGGATGATGCAGTAAAGTAGCATAAGTTTTCCCTCAGTTTTTAAGAACCAAGGTATCAATCCAGTAGGAGGCTACGCGCAAGTCCCCCGTACCTGCACAAAAAAATAAATCCTCGCAACCAACGCAAATAGGGGTTGTCAATCCCTATGAGGCCACTTACGAGAGTGAGATCTGATAGATATGATAAAGATAATACTTTTGGTATTTTTATGATAAAGATGCAAAGTAAAATAAAGGCAAAGTAAATAACAAAGTAGTAGGAGAACAATATGATGAAGATAGACCCGGGGGCCATAGGTTTCACTAGTGGCTTCTCTCGAGAGCATAAGTATTCTACGGTGGGTGAACAAATTACTATTGAGCAATTGACAGAATTGAGCATAATTATGAGAATATCTAGGCATGATCATGTATATAGGCATCATGTCCGTGACAAGTAGACCGACTCCTGCCTGCATCTACTACTATTACTCCACTCATCGACCGCTATCCAGCATGCATCTGGAGTATTAAGTTAAAAACAGAGTAATGTCTTAAGCAAGATGACATGATGTAGAGGGATAAACTCATGCAATATGAAGAAAACCCCATCTTGTTATCCTCGATGGCAACAATACAATACGTGCCTTGCTGCCCTTACTGTCACCGGGAAAGGACACCGCAAGATTGAACCCAAAGCTAAGCACTTCTCCCATTGCAAGAAAGATCAATCTAGTAGGCCAAACAAAACTAATAATTCGAAGAGACTTGCAAAGATAACCAATCATACATAAAAGAATTCAGAGAAGATTCAAATATTATCAATAGATAGACTTGATCATAATCCCACAATTCATCGATCTCAACAAACACACCGCAAAAAGAAGATTACATCAAATAGTTCTCCACAAGAGAGGGGGAGAACATTGTATTGAGATCCAAAAAGAGAGAAGAAGCCATCTAGATACTAACTATGGACCCGTAGGTCAGAGATAAACTACTCACACTTCATCGGAGGGGCTATGGTGTTGATGTAGAAGCCTCCATGATCGATGCTCCCTCCGGCGGAGCTCCGGAACATGCCCCAAGATGGGATCTCGTGGATATAGAAAGTTATGGCGGTGGAATTAGGGTTTTGGCTCCTGTTCTTGTCGTTTGGGGGTACGTGGATATATATAGGAGGAAGAAGTACGTCGGTGGAGCAA